>NW_020838001.1:9320716-9427984 GCF_003676395.1 Aethalodelphis obliquidens
CACACACACACACACACACACACACACACACACACACACACACACACCCCCCCCCCCCCCGCTCTGTGCATCCCTCCAGTTTCTCTCGACAGTCTACGTCCATGAGCCGTTTCCAGACCCTGATCCAAATTTTCCTCTTTTGCAAAGCATTTCCACTACTTTTGGGGGAAACTGTAAGAATTTTAAGGAAGACCTGCATCCTCAACCCAGCACTTCACTGAAGGTGTAACCTCAGCTGAGTTGCTCCATTTCCCTAACTATAAAATGGATGTGTGACCCCTGGTCCCTCCATTTCACACAGCTGTTGTTAGAATCAAATGAAATGACTTATGAAAAAACAAACAATGAGAAAATTATAAAATGTGTGTGGGTATTATCATTATTATCCCCTACTGTAATACCATCAACACTTGGGGCTTCATTCCAAATGAGACCATGTTATTTTATGCTTGTTGACATGCTGCCTGTAACCAAGTTCAAATTCAACTATAAACCTCCTGAGAATACAGAATTAGGTTTGTCATTTCTTCTGTGTGCTTAGTGTAATACTGTGCACACAGCAGGCTCCAAAATGTGACCCTTAACTGGGAGACTAATAATTGCCAAGGATATTTCTCACTGGCAAATGCTGTGGGTCCCTATGCATAATGCTTGCCACCCCTGAAAGAGGGTGGTGTCCCCAGATTCATGCTCTGAAATAGGGTTCCCACAGGTGTACTCCTCAGAACCCCAGTCTCAGAGATGTTTTTCAAAATATGAATCTGTGGTCAAACAATTGGCGGTGGGAGGCTTACGGTACCCCTCTTTCAAAGTCAGGAAGATTAAGAGTATAATAAAGAATCCCAGAATTTCTGCTGATACGTAGACATCTTTGTTCACCATGGGGTCTCACAAATCCATTGGAAGAGAGATGCTTTCTTTCCATTAACAACTCTTTGCACCGTTGCCAAACAAGTATCCCTCCGAAGTCACTTTGGGAAATGTTTTGCAAACTACAGGTCATAAAATCAACTTAATGGATTCGATAGAGCAGAGACTGCAAACTACAGCCCCTGGGTCAAATCCAGATTACTGCCTGTTTTTGTATGGCCTACAAGCTAAAAATGGTTTTTATATTTTTAAAGAGTCTAAAACATCAAAAGAAGAATTAGACTTTGTGATAAAAGAAAATTACATGGAATTCAAACTTCAGTGTCCATAAGTAAAGTGCTTTGGGAATACAGCCTTGCCCACTTGTTTATACGCTGTCTACGCTGCCTTCACATTACAATGGCAGAGTTGAGTAGTTTTGAGCTGGCCTTCAAAGCCAAAAATATTCATTATCTGGCCTTTTACAAACCCCTGAGCTATAGCAGCACTTTTTAAAAATGAAATAGGAAAGAATAGAAAATACCAGAGTACATCACATGTGGGAAGGATAACAAGTGTTTGACAGAACATTTGCATCAACAAAATGTATGTATGTTACATATGTGTGCACAGCCTGAGCCACAATAATTATATTCCTTCCTGTGAATAACTGGCAAAAACACTTTTTTTTTCAGTAATTCTAGAAGCAAGTTAGAACATGCCTATGTCTTATGCTTACAACTCAAAGATGTTTATGGTACCATTACCTAGGGTAGCCAGATGGTGAGCAAAAAAGAGCAGAAAGACAAGAGACTGATAAACCAATTCAGGTACCCTACCAACTATGTCCACATAAAGCATCTCATTGAAGGTTCTTTTACAATGAGGAAGAGATGAAAGTTGCCAAAAAGACGTATCAGTGATCGACAGAATATGCTCCCTTATACTTAGAGGGTTTATCAAAGACTGCAAACACTGAATCAAGCAGTGTAAAATATTACTGTTGGTTTAACCTCGAAGAGGGTTTCATTCCAAAAATAACTTTCCATTCAGACATCCGACACATGGTCATCAAATCCAGAAAGATTTGGATTAAGGACATGCAAGTGGCCTGTGTAAAACTATCCCTGTAATAATTATAGCTAGAAAACAATAATAATTATTAGAACTAAAATAATAAAATTTATTTAACACCTATTACCAGGATTGTGCTAAGCCCATTCATTTCACTCAGCCCTCAAAACAATCCTATTCTGTGGGGATAATTATCACCCTCGTTCTCCAAGTGAAGATACTGAGGCTCAGAGAGGCTGAACAATTTGCCTAAGGTCACCCAGAGTAAGAACAGGACATGGGATTTGAATCCAGGCAGCAGGAGCCTCAAACCTGCCCTTTTGACCATTTCATGATATGTCTTACCACTTATATGTCTCTGCTGAAATTGAGTGACTAAGCTATAGAAAATAGGTTCTATTATGAAAACTGTTTTATGGAGATGATATTACAGCAATCAAAATAATAAACACCACCCAATAACACATGTACAACCTGATACTGCAGGGAATGTAACTGTACTGGTATTTAATTGTCCTCGGATTTGAATTACAGAGGTAGAGCTCAAATTATCGCTTTTGCCTGGTACCCAGCCCAAAAGACATATTTCTTTAATAAACACTTTGTGCTACCTTGCCTTCTCATGCCTCCTGCTGCCACGTGAAAGCTAAAGCCTTCCGAACGTGATTCATCAGAAAAATCAAGGGGGAAAATAGTTGTGATCTGATATACTGAGCACTCAAATTCCATGGCAGCCACTTCCCGCACTGTGCAGGGGAGACAGAAATGCAGTGACTGAGTGCATCGCAGCCTGTCACGTCTGTGAACTGGGGAGTGGGGCAGGTCACTGAATCATGTTCCAGCACCTCTGCACATCCATCGAGACACGAGGTAGCCAAGCCAGCTTGCCTGAGACGAAAGTCTGAGTAATTCAGAGGAGGCTGTAATTCTTTATAAAACATCCACTAAGTAGTTTTGTTGACGCCTACGTGACATTTCCGAGGTGGTTCGAAAACCAGACCATTTGTTACACAGCATCTAGATCAACAGAGCGACTGGAGGGAGATGAGCAAAATTTTTTAAAAATAATAATTGAACAAGAGTGGAATAATTCCATACCTTACAACATCTCCAGTTTTATGTTTAAAATTCAAGATTGAGAAGAATTAAAAAACTGCAACCGTACAGCCCAGCACCCATTTCTCTTCTTAGATAGCATTCACAGAAGAAAAGATTTTTGTTTCATTAGACAAACAAAAATATAATAAGGAAATGGTCAATTGCTTTTATCCCTTCTCTTTTCTTTTTCTTTCTTTTTCTTAGTGGCTGTCGTCAGCATCACTCTGACAGGAGTCTGAAAAATTAACACATCACTAGGACTTACCATGTGAGATTTAACTTTTGATAAACAACAAAGTGGGTTACTGCTGTGCTAGCTATTTTTAATCCACCTTGTAAGTGTGCTTTTTTTATTGCTTTATACAGCATATCTGATTCCTCTAAAGCACCAACTAAAAAATCTATCCAGCTGTCATTTGCTGCCCGGTAACATCTATCATCACACAGCCTGGCAGGTCTAGTCTATGAGGCAGAGGGGAGAGGAGACAGGAGGCAGAGTCAAGGACTGTCACATGGGATGGGAAAAAAAACTTGTCACAATTATTTATGACTCTTGCTGAGGCACATAATGGGACACATAAGCCTGTTTCAGTTTCAAGCACACTTGCACGGCTGCTCCCTTGTCGAAGTTGGACGCAGGCAGCTCTGCTTTACACATACAATTTCCTGAACAATGCCAAGCACTTGGCAAGTGACAGTGACAAATACTGGAGTTGGTGGCTGTAGCTCTGTGGGCTGTTATGAGCGTGCAGGTGTCAGTAATCAGGAGCACTGCCACGTGAAGCTCCAACGTCTCCACTCCCCAATTCCTTTCTTCCTGGTGAAAGACTTCCTTCCTCCTCATGCTTTTAACTGCTGGGGACATGTTTAGAGAACAGGAAATTGTGCGTTCCAGCCCGTATTTTATTATTCTAGGCCATATATATCCTTCCCAAGGAGACTTCTGTATTCATTTGTTCCTTCCTTTACCCATCCCTACACACACAGAGCAAGAAACCAATTCTAAGATTTCAAGTGTAAGTGTCCTTTGGTTTCATGCCTGCTAAATATCCATGTTTCTGAGCAGTTGGTTCCATTAATGTTCCACCTCCAGATGTGTTCACAAAAGTAAGTGCTGGATTAGATGGTGGTTCTGTCCACCATCTAATTATGGTGGATTATAGATTAGTTCTATAATCTAAGCCCTACTCCAAGGCCCTTTGTGTTTAGTAGCCTCGTAAGGGTTTAACCTTTGGCTCTTTGGAGGGACTTAAAGGAAACTCCATCAACAGTCTCTCTACCTGACAGACCATTACAAACGGAAGAGCTGAACTTGCAACATTTAAGATAATTAAAGGTAAAATGGAGGCCCGGTTCAATAAGTGACTCTCGCACAATTTATGGCTCTAGCATGGCTCGACATTAACCTAGGTGCCCACCCTGAGCCCTCAGGCACTTTGGCACACCTGCCCAGACCCTGCTGATGAAAAATGGCTAAGACCTTAATTAAAGATAATAGGAGCAGAATGGCCTGTACCTACCCGGGAAGCCGAATCAGAAATCAATATGGGGAAGACAATCTGTGAACAGAAGCACCCAGGAAGACTGAAATTGCTCTGATTCTCTGTGTAGAATTGGCTAAACCCAAACTTGCCCCCCTTCATTTAGAAATATCATAGGAGGCCAAAATAAGAAAGAGAAAATGCTTTCGTTTCACTGGGCTAGTCTCACTGTGCGTGAGAACCATGATGTTTATGATGCAACTACTACCAAATAACACCGTACTGTTGACAGACGTCTGCATACCCCAAAAGCGTGTCTATACTAATTTAAGGACGAAGAAGTTAATCTGCAACACACAAGATTCTCCATCTACCCAGGAATCATTTCTCTTCTGCTACATCCTCTCCTCTCTGTCGTCTTCACTCCCTCCCTGTCTCCATCTGCTGGGGAATTGCAAAGTTGAAGTCCATGGGCACCACACGCCTGCCTGTATCCAGTTTGTCTACCAAGTGATTTTTTTTAACATGTTCAATTTGAATAACTTTAGGCTAAATGTAGAGTCCAGATCACTAAAGATTTCTTCATTCCCTCTCTTATACTCAGCTTGTTTATGGTGCCCATTTGGCCTTTGAAGACAGTTCAGTTTACAACACCTCTTTCCCTTCCTTTCAGATTGTTTTCCCATGGTGATTTCATATGTAGTTTTAGGAGGTAGACTTTACTTCCCTCCAACACACAAACACACACACACACACACACACACACACACACACACACACTTCTGACATTCCCAGACAGGAGAGGGACAGCCTCTCCCCTCCCCAGGCGGGAGCACTATAGCATAAGCACTCCCCTCGCCCCCTCCACCACTTCCCCATCTGGTTAGTGAGTTAGTGATAGATCTGACACCTGTGAGACCACACTCCCAGGCATAGAGTCACTGCACTGGAATTCCTAACAAGCTCCCTGCTAGAAGGTTCACATATCCAACTCAACTCACAGTGCAATAAATATCATTATGATGCAAACTTCACCTGAAAACATACAACTTCCAATCCCATTGTTTTTAGAAAGACATTTATTCAACAGATACTTGTTGAGCACCCACAGGCCATGGGTGGTGATAGGGTGGTGAACAAGAACGACCTAATTTCTGCTTTCATGGCATTTTCTCCACGATGACTCTTTAGTTACAGGAGTGAAATGTACATGGCAAAGCAAAAATAGGGTGTAACAGTGAACACATTTAACACGGGGACCTGACCCAGTCTGTGGGATAAGAGAAGGTCTCTCTTGGGAAATGACCGTGAAACTAGATCTTTAAGGATAAGTAGGAGTTATTCAGGTTGGTGACTTGAGTGAATTACCTAGTGTCTTTGCTGGGAAGATTAAATGAGCTCATGTAAGTAGAAAACTACCTATAACTACCTATAACTAAAACTACATATAAACTATAAGAGGGTTAGTTGGTGACATTGCAGAAAGAAGGAAAGTGACAGTATATCCTAAATGTCACTAGAGGTATAGACCAAAGGCTGTGGAGTCAGACAGTTCAAGTCCTGACTCTGCCACTCACTCCTAATAGAGGTTAGGACTTTTCGTAAGCTTTCTCAGTCTCAGTTCCTTTGCCATTAAAATTGAGATAATAATACTTGATTAATCAAACAGGATTATGCACATAAACCCCCATAGAACTGTCCCTGGCATGTATATAAAAGTGCTCAGTGAATGTAAATTTGCTTTTTATTGATATGTGTCTGATGCCCAGGAAAATGGATGGTGAGGGATAAAATCTAATGAAGAATCATCGACAGAGAACCATTGAGAATTTGGAGGTAAAGTGAACGATCATACCTTGTATTGCAGCAATACGTTAAGCACTTCCACATTCGTGATCTCATTTGGTCCTGCAATAACCTCTTTAAGCAAGAAGGGCAGGGGCCTCCGTCTTCACCTAATAAATGAGAAACCATGAGTCAAAAAGTGGCCTGTTCAAGATCTTCCGAATGCTGGGACAGGTCTGGAATTTGGGTATTCTGATTCCTAAGGCTCTGCTCTTCAACCACAACACACTCAACTCTCCAAGGAGATGGATTACTTTCTCTGTAGCCGGGGTCAGCAAACTATGGCCCAGGGGCCAAATCCAGTCCCTTGCCTTTTGTTATAAATAAAGTCTTACTGGAACACAGCCATGCCCATTTATTTATGTATTATCTGTGGCTGCCTTTGCCTATAACGACAGAGTTAAGTGGTCATAACAGAGACAATATGGATGGCAAAACCGAAAATATCTATTACCTATAGCCCTTTACAGAAAAAGCTTGTCAATCCTGAGCTATACCACTTGTAATATGACAGCTCCAGAGCAAGCAGTGCCCAAATCAGGGTGGAATAGGGGGCTTTATAGGAAGAGCAAGGAAAATAATTCATCAAAACAGGTTACCAAAAGCAAGGTTTTCTGATAGTGTTAGATACCGCTACGACTTAAAAGGGTCTTGCAGCTGCTTTTTTCTTTGTGTGTGTGTGTGTGTGTGTGTGTGTGTGTGTGTGTGTGTGTTATTAAGAAATTATTCTTTGAAATAATGTCATTTGCAGCAACATGGGTGGACCTAGAGATTATCATACTAAGTGAAGTAAGTCAGAAAGAGAAAGACGAATATATATCAGCTATATGTGGAATCTAAAATATGACACAAAAACTTATTTACAAAACAGACTCACAGACATAAAAAACAAACTTACGGTTACCAAAGGGGAAATGGGGGGATGGATAAATTAAGAATTTGGGACTAGCAGATACAAACAACTATATAAAATAGATAAACAACAAGGTCTGACTGTATAGCACAGAAAACTATATTCAATATCCTATAATAAACCATAATGAAAAAGAATATAGATGTATATCTACACATATATAACTGAATCACTTTGCTGTACACCAGAAACACAGCATTGTAAATCAACTATACTTCAAAACAAAATAAAAATAAAATAAAAAATAAATTATTCTTAATTTATGGTCATTTTTTTTTCCAAAGGCTTACTCTATGAAAGTATATACTGAATAATTTACAATAAAAATACACAGTGCCTGGTATTTGTCTTAAAATCTACCCAAAAAAAGCAGATGGGGATGGGGAGTAGTGAGGCAAAGATGAAATACAAGTGGCAAAATGTCGATAATTGTTGAAGCTGGGTGATGAGGTACAAAGGAGATCATTATACTTTTCTCCTTACTTTAGTATGTGTTTGATAATTTCCATAATAAAAAGTTATATTTAAACAGGGAATTTCAAAAGGCTAGATTAACTCTTTTTCCTTTCAAATCTCATCTGACTGTAACTATGCATATTTTTATTGTTGCAGAATAATGTTTATTATCTGAAGATATGGCCCAAATAACCAACCACGTGTTTTGCTTTCTCAGGAAAGGGAGACCTAGTGCAGCGTTCTACAAAGAGCCCACTGTTTGTCCTTGACCTACAATGTTCTTTCCTCCCACCCTCCAAACTGCTCTCTGCTCTTATGTTTGTACATTTTTTTTAACATGGTATTAAATATTTAAAGAGTCATTTAGGGAACTAAAGTTCACTGTGGTTTGATGTCTTATAACCAGAAAATAACATTGTTCTAGTTGATCTTTCTCATCAGTGGAAACCAAAGTACTTTGGTGTATACTGTTAAGATGTGATTCTATCCAAGTCAGGCTGTTCTGGTGAGAGTTCATTGGACTTGTGAGGCTGCCCAACAGAATGAAATTAAAGAAGGAGCCACAGGTTTCTATGTATTAAGTATTAGGGTCTGTACATTTATATTATATTAATTCTGTTGATTAATAATACTGGAAACAATACCATCGTATGCCTGAACTTTTCCCCCTCTTTGTCAATGTGGAGAATCCTACAATAATAAAGATTAGTCTAAGGAAACTGAATATGGTTAAAATCTTCAAATCATCTTCATCTCTTTATCACCTTCATCATCATTTTCTTCTACTTTATTACCATTTTCATCCTCATCATTTTCATCCTCATCATCACCTTCTTCTTCAGCATCATCTCCTTTATCATTTATACAGAATTAGCAATTTGCCAATCATATATAACTTCTTTTATTCCTCAAAACAACTCCATGAGATAAACTGGAGTTGCATTATATGTGAATTCAACCATGTGAAGTGGGCAAAGACAAAAAAAGAGCAGGAAATAAAAATAGCAATCTAATGGCATATCTAATATACTATAAAATTATATTTTGCATGTGCTATTTTATACAGTGTACTTTATTATGTGCATTATTATACATTAACAAACACCTATACTGTGTAATTGTATACCTAAAACAACGAGTACTCTATTTTATGGGTGATATAAGGGTTCTCCAATGACAACATTAACTACATCCAATTTACACCTTATGAGTTAATTTAAAATCTGAATTCTGAAGAGGAGCTTCAAGATGGCAGAAGAGCAAGACGTGGAGATCAACTTCCTCCCCACAAATACATCAGAAATACATCTACACGTGGAACAACTCCTACAGAACACCTACTGAATGCTGGCAGAAGACCTCAGACCTCCCAAAAGGCAAGAAACTCCCCACGTACCTGGGTAGGGCAAAAGAAAACAGAATAAACAGAGACAAAAGGATAGGGACGGGACCTGCACCAGTGGGAGGGAGCTGTGAAGGAGGAAAGGTTTCCACACACTAGAAGCCCCTTCGCAGGCAGAGACTGCGGGTGGCGGAGGGGGAAGCTTCGGAGCCACGGAAGAGAGCACAGCCACAGGGGTGCGCAGAGCAAAGCGGAGAGATTCCTGCACAGAGAATCGGTGCCGACCGGCACTCACCAGCCCGAGAGGCCTGTCTGCTCACCCGCCGGGGTGGGCGGGGCTGGGAGCTGAGGCTCGGGCTTTGGTCGAATCGCAGGGAGAGGACTGGGGTCGGCGGCGTGAATACAGCCTGCAGGGGGCTAGTGCGCCACGGCTAGCCAGGAGGGAGTCCGGGAAAAGGTCTGGAGCTGCCGAAGAGGCAAGAGACTTTTTCTTGCCTGTTTCCTGGTGCGCGAGGAGAGGGGATTCAGAGCGCCGCTTAAAGAAGCTACAGAGACGGGTGCGAGCCGCGGCTATCAGCGCGGACGCCAGGGACGGGCATGAGACGCTAAGGCTGCTGCTGCAGCCACCAAGAAGCCTGTGTGTGAGCACAGGTCACTATCCACACCTCCCCTCCCGGGAGCCTGTGCAGCCCGCCACTGCCTGGGTCCCGGGATCCAGGGACAACTTCCCCGGGAGAACGCATGGCGCGCCTCAGGCTGGTGCAACGTCACGCCGGCCTCTGCCGCCGCAGGCCCGCCCCGCCTCCGTGCCCCTCCCTCTGACCCGGCCTGAGTGAGCCAGAGTCCCCGAATCAGTGGCTCCTTTAACCCCGTCCTGTCTGGGCATGAACAGACGCCCTCAGGCGACCTACACGCAGAAGCGGGGCCAAATCCAAAGCTGAACCCCGGGAGCTGTGTGAACAAAGAAGAGAAAGGGAAATCTCTCCTTGCAGCCTCAGGAGCACCAGATTAAATCTCCACAATCCACCTGATGTACCCTGCATCTGTGGAATACCTGAATAGACAATGAATCATCCCAAAATTGAGAAGGTGGACGTTGGGAACAATATATTTTTTTTTCCCTTTTTCTCTTTTTGTGAGTGTGTATGTGTATCCTTCTGTGTGTGATTTTGTCTGTATAGCTCTGCTTTTTACCATTCGTCCTAGGGTTCTGTCTGCCGTTTTATTTTTTTTTTTTTTTAGTATAGTTTTTAGCGTTTGTTATCATTGATGGATTTGTTTTTTGGTTTGGTTGCTCTCTTCGTTCTTTCATTTTTTAAATTACTTTTTAAATTTTTTTAATTATTTTTTATTTTAAAAACTTTATTTTATTTTTTTCACTTTATTTTATTCTATTGTATCTTTTTCTTCCCTGACTTCCTTCCTTCCTTCCTTTCTTCCTTTCTTCCTTTCTTTCTTTCTTTCTCGCTTTTATTCTGAGCCATGTGATGACAGGCTCTTGGTGCTCCGGCCAGGCGTCAGGGCTGTGCCTCTGAGGTGGGAGAGCCAAGTTCAGGACGCTGGTCCACCAGAGACCTCCCAGCTCCACATAGTAGCAAATGGCGAAAATGTCCCAGAGATCTCCATCTCAACACCAAGACCCAGCTCCACTAAACGACCAGCAAGCTACAGTGCAGGACACCCTATGACAAACAACTAGGAAGACAGGAACACAAACCCACCCATTAGCAGAGAGGCTGCGTAAAATCATAATAAGGTCAAAGACACCCCAAAACACACCACCAGCCATGGACCTGCCCACCAGAAAGACAAGATCCAGCCTCATACACCAGAACACATGCACTAGTCCCCTCCACCAGGAAACCTACACAACCCACTGAACCAACCTTAGCCACTGGGGGCAGGCACCAAAAACAATGGGAGGGCTTCCCTGGTGGCACAGTGGTTGGGAGTCCGCCTGCCGATGCAGGGGACACGGGTTCATGCCCCGGTCCAGGAAGATCCCACATGCCACGGAGCGGCTGGGCCCATGAGCCATAGCCGCTGAGCCTGCGCATCCGGAGCCTGTGCCCCGCAACGGGAGAGGCCACAGCAGTGAGAGGCCTGCATACCACAAAAAAAAAAAACAGTGGGAACTACAAACCTGCAGCCTGCAAAAGGAGACCCCAACACAGTAAGTTAAGCAAAGTGAGAAGACAGAGAAACACACAGCAGATGAAGGAGCAAGGTAAAAACCCAGACCTAACAAATAAAGAGGAAATAGGTAGTCTACCTGAAAAAGAATTCAGAATAATGATAGTAAAGATGATCCAAAATCTTGGAAATAGAATGGAGAAAATACAAGAAATGTTTAACAAGGACCTGGAAGAACTAAAGGGCAAACAAACAGAGATGAACAACCCAATAAATGAAATTTAAAATTCTCTAGAAGGGATTAATAGCAGAATAACTGAGGCAGAAGAATGGATAAGTGATCTGGAAGATAAAATAGTGGAAATAACTACTGCAGAGCAGAATAAACAAAAAAGAATGAAAAGAATTAAGGAAAGTGTCAGAGACATCTGGGACAACATTAAATGCACCAACATTTGAATTATAGCTCCCAGAAGAAGAAGAGAAAAAGAAAGGGACTGAGAAAATATTTGAAGAGATTACAGTTGAAAACTTCCCTAATATGGGAAAGGAAATAGTGAATCAAGTCCAGGAAGCATAGAGAGTCCCATACAGGATACATCCAAGGAGAAACATGCCAAGACACATATTAATCAAACTATCAAAAATTAAATACAAAGAAAAAATATAAAAAACAGCAAAGGAAAAACAACAAATAACATACAAGGGAATCCCCATAAGGTTAACAGCTGATCTTTCAGCAGAAACTCTGCAAGCCAGAAGGGAGTGGCAGGACATATGTAAAGTGATGAAAGGGAAAAACCTACAACCAAGATTAGTCTGCCCAGCAAGGATCTCATTCAGATGTGACGGAGAAATTAAAACCTTTACAGACAAGCAAAAGCTAAGAGAATTCAGCACCACCAAACTAGCTTTACAACAAATACTAAAGGAACTTCTCTAGGCAGTAAACACAAGAGAAGGAAAAGACCTACAATAACAAACCAAAACAATTAAGAAAATGGTAATAGGAACATACATATTGATAATTACCTTAAATGTAAATGGATTAAATGCTCCAACCAAAAGACATAGACTGGCTGAATGGATACAAAAACAAGACCCTTATATATGCTGTCTACAAGAGACTCACTTCAGACCTAGGGACACATACAGACTGACAGTGAGGGGATGGAAAAAAGATATTCCATGCAAATGGAAACCAAAAGAAAGCTGGAGTAGCAATTCTCATATCAGACAAAATGGACTTTAAAACAAAGATTATTACAAGAGACAAAGAAGGACAGTACATAATGATCAAGGGATCAATCCAAGAAAAATATATAACAATTGTAAATATTTATGCACCCAACATAGGAGCACCTCAATACATAAGGCAAATGCTAACAGCCATAAAAGGGGAAATCGACAGTAACACATTCATAGTAGGGGACTTTAACACCCCTTTCACCAATGGACAGATCATCCAAAATGAAAATAAATAAGGAAACACAAGTTTTAAATGATACATTAAACAAGATGGACTTAATTGATATTTATAGGACATTCCATCAAAAAGCAACAGAATACACTTTCTTCTCAAGTGCCCATGGAACATTCTCCAGGATAGATCATATCTTGGGTCATAAGTCAAGCCTTGGTAAATTTAGGAAGATTGAAATCATATCAAGTATCTTTCCTGACAACAACACTATGAGACTAGATATCAATTACAGGAAAAAATCTGTAAAAAATACAAACACATGGAGGCTAAACAATACACTATTTAATAACCAAGAGATCACTGAAGAAATTAAAGAGGAAATCAAAAAATACCTAGAGGGCTTCCCTGGTGGCGCAGTGGTTGAGAGTCCGCCTGCCGATGCAGGGGACACGGGTTCGAGCCCCGGTTGGGAGGATCCCTCATGGTGCGGAGCGGCTGGGCCCGTGAGCCATGGCCGCTGGGCCTGCGCGTCCGGAGCCTGTGCTCCACAGTGGGAGAGGCCACAGCAGTGAGAGGCCCGCATACCGGAAAAAAAAAAAAAAAAAACTAGAAAAAAATCACAATGAAAACACAATGACCCAAAACCTATGGGATGCAGCAAAAGCAGTTCTAAGAGGGAAGTTTATAGCAATACAATCCTACCTTAAGAAACAAGAAACATCTCAAATAAACAACCTAACCTTACACCTAAAGCAATTAGAGAAAGAAGAGCAAAAAAAACCCAAAGTTAGCAGAAGGAAAGAAATCATAAAGATCAGAAATAAATGAAAAAGAAATGAAGGAAACGATAGCAAAGATCAATAAAACTAAAAGCTGGTTCTATGAGAAGATAAACAAAATTGATAAACCGTTAGCCAGACTCATCAAGAAAAAAAGGGAGAAAACTCAAATCAATAGAATTAGAAACGAAAAAGGAGAAGTAACAACTGACACTGCAGAAATACAAAGGATCATGAGAGATTACTACAAGCAACTATATGCCAATAAAATGGACAACCTGGAAGAAATGGACAAATTCTTAGAAATGCTTGTCTGGCTGTGCTGGACTTATTGAAGCTTGATAAAAGTCTGAAATATACAGGAGATTTGAGGAATTTTCAGTTGTCACTAGAAGTAATTTAAGTCTTACTGTAAGCAACTTTCACCTTACAGATTAACTTCAGCAACATACACCTAAGAGGTGATTTTATTGTATAGCGACAAATCCTCTACCTCATAAAATAAAGAGCTAAACGGATGAAACAACAATATAAAAATTAAATAGATAAACCTATTTTGCTGAAGGCTGTGAAAGAAAGAAAAGAGCTCTGTGCATATATTTCCTAACTGTCCATTGAAAGGACCAAGAAGCAAAGTGCCTCAGTGGAAATAAGCACACTTAGTGCCCAATCTTGGTTTCTAAATGCCATTTCCCAATAAAAGAAAGGAGGATCCGATTCCAGAGCTGTGGCAGGTAAAGTGAAAGAAGATCCCAACATAATGTTGGGTACATACCAAAAAGACACAGGACCTATCTTGAAGGGACTCCATGTGCCCCATCTGAAACCATTTGAGCATCAAAATAAATAGTAATATTAACAGACTAGAAAAAAATCTGTTGAATAAAATAGAAAACTATGATTCCATAATGATAAAAAAATAAATGCATAAGTTAAAATTTTGATGAAGAATGGAATTGTGGTAAGCAGAATAATGGTCCCAAAGATATCCATGTCCTAATCCCAGAAACCTGTGAATATGTTGTGCTACTTAGCAAGGGAGAATTTAAGTTGCAGACGGAACTAAGATTACTAAGCACCTGGCTTTAAAATAGGGCTATTATGCTGGATTACCTGGTAGGGCCCAATGTAATCACAAGGTTACTTAAAAGTGGAAGAAGGGGACAGAATAGACAAAGTGATGCAGTGTAAGGAAAACTTAATTAGCCATTGCTGACTTTGAAAACTGAAGAAGCCACAAGACAAGAAATACGAGCAGACTCTAGAAACTACAAAAGACAGGAAAAACAGACTCTCCCCTAGAGCCTCCAAAAAGGAACACTGCCCTGCCAACAACTTGATTTTATCCCAGTGAAACACATTTCACACTCTAACCTATAGAACCGTGAGACCATAAATCCATGTGGTTTAAAGCCACTAAACTTGTGGTAATTTGTTACACCAGGAATAGGAAATTAATAGAGAATATTTAAGTAGTTTCACAGTATCTGTGTATAAGATACTTGTTAATTACAAAAGGGAAAATAGGAACATTATGGTGGAGAAACTTGGCAGACGCCACGTTAACTGAGTGATCAAAGTTAACATCACCAATATTATAATGTCTTATTATAATAAGACATTGTAACATCACGTACCTTCTGAAATGATGCAGTTAGAAGGACACAGTTCTGTGGAATCCTCCCCAATAATGCACAACACTCGTCTAAACAAGAGAAATCTTCAGACAAACCCAAACTGAGGGGCATTCTACAAAACAACGGTCTGGTACTCTTCAAAAATATTAAGATCATGAAAGACAAAAAAAAGGACTGAAAAACTGACCCAGATTGGGAGGAATCTAAAGAGACAGGACAACTAAATTCAATGCGACAGCTTGGATTGTATCTTGAACCAGAAAAAGAGAATTACTAGGGCAGTTTGGAATTTCTAATAAGATCTGTAGGTTAGTACTGAATCCATTTTAATTTTTGTTTAGATCATTATACTATGTTTATGTAAGATGTTAACATTTGGAGAATCTGGGTAGAGATATACCCTGGGAAATCTGTGTGCTACTTTTGCAATGTTTAAAGTCAAATTTTTTCTAAATAAAAAGCTTTAAAAAAGGAAATGTGGGGCTTCCGTGGTGGCACAGTGGTTGAGAGTCTGCCTGCCGATACAGGGGACACGGGTTCGTGCCCCGGTCCGGGAAGATACTACATGTCGCGGAGCGGATAGGCCCGTGAGCCATGGCTGCTAGGCCTGCGCATCTGGAGCCTGTGCTCCACAACGGGAGAGGTCACATCAGTGAGAGGCCCGCGTAACGCAAAAAAAAAAAAAAAAAGGAAGTATGATAATGATCTTATGCTAAAGGTCTGGTAAGGTCTGCCTTCAAATTCCCTTTTAAAGAGCCTATTCTTTTCTTTCTTTGGAGAAGTCACTTCATTGGGTGTTCATACGTCCATGTGCCTTTCAATTTTGGTGATTTCTTTCAACAAGTCGTCCAGAAATAAGTAAAGTCTTCACAGGTATCAAGATAAAAAGCAAATATTTGTAACATTAGTCTTGGTTCTAGAGGAGTTTTCCATAAAGAACAAATAAATGAAAGATAACCAAGGTAAAAAATTATTCTCCTACCCCTGCCCACTTTTGTATATAAATAGGCCATTCTTCTAGGCCATTCTTCACATAAAGTTTGAACACTCAAATGTCACCATGTTACCCCCTTGGTTAAAAGCTTCTTGATGGCCCCACGTGACCCAGCTCCGACTCCCTCTCATCCCATCTACTATGCATGTCCTCATGCACTAAGTCCCAATGTGCTAATCTTTGTTCTACCCTTCTTTGAACCAATACCTTTACACATACATTTCTTACTTTTTTTTTTTGGCCACGACTTGCAGCTTGCAGGATCTTAGTTTCCCCAACCAGGGATTGAACCAGGGCCCCAGCAGTGAAAGTGATGAGTCCTAACCATGCCAGGGAATTCCCCATTTCTTACATTAATATCTTTCACATACATTTCTTCTACCTAGAATGTTACTTCCTCTTCTCCTGACCTAACTAAATAAATTTCTTAAAGGCAGACAGCTAGTAAATGGCAAAGTGAGGATTCCAATGCCTTGTTAATAAATAATCGTATTTCCAAAGAATGGAATATTAGCATTAAAAAGAGTGAGGTTCGGGGCTTCCCTGGTGGCCCTGTGGTTAAGAATCTGCCTGCCATTGCATGGGACGTGGGTTCGAGCCTTGGTCCAGGAAGATCTCACATGCCTCGGAGCAACTAAGCCCACACGCCACAACTACTGAGCCTGCACTCTAGAGCCTGAGAGCCACAACTATTGAGCCTGCATGCCACAACTACTGAAACCCACGCACCTAGAGCCCGTGCTCCACAACGAGAGAAGCCACCGCAATGAGAGAAGCCAGTGCACTGCAACGAAGAGTAGCCCCTGCTCGCCGCAACTAGAGAAAACCCGCACACAGCAACAAAGACTTAATGCAGCCAAAAGTAAATAAATAAATAAATTTATAAAAAGAGTGAGGTAGAGTTTCCAAAAATATATATATGTTTGTATATATATATATATAGAGAGAGAGAGAGAGAGAGAGAGAGAGAGAGAGAGATACATACACAATTAAAACCTATTTTTATTTTTCACATATTAGGTATATATTTACCTAATATATACACCCCCAAAAAACATTCTGAAAAGATATATTCAATAATACTAACAATAGTTATTTGGGGTAACTTTTAAATTTTAACTTGAGAAGTATGATGACGATGATTTTAAACTGTGGCTAAAATGCCTTCTAAACTTTGAACTCATTTTGCCATTGCAGTGGACCCACCATCACAGGAAACAGCAAGCATGAATCAGCCATAGGATTTCACACAGTTATTTTCTAGTGTTGTTGCTGCTGACATTTTTGTTTGCAGTGGCCTCTCACACTTGTAAGTTTTCGTTATCAATGAGGCATTAAATCCATCAACATGTCCTACTGAGGGACAACCCAGAACACAGCAAGAACACTTCAGAGAAGCTCCTTACGGGATAGAATGGACGTGACCCAGTCAGGGGAGTGGTGCCAGACTGACCTGAATCTGGGATCCCAGAGCCATCCTTAATGTCAATTTCTGGCCTCCTGACATGGTGAGCTCTTACTCACCAAGCCTTTGCAGTAGTTGTTCCCTCTGAGCAGAATATCTAAATCTTTGCATATCTATTTAATATCTATATCTTTGCATAGTTGCCTCTTTCTCATCCTTTAGCTTCCAGGTGAAATACTGCTCTTTAAAAGACATAGTCCACAACAAATCACATTTATTCCCTTTAGTTAAATCAAGAATAGTGGTTGGGTAGCCCTCTGTTACACATGCATTCAATTTTAACCCAAATGAAAATTTAATCTCCTAAAGTATGACTACTTAGCATGCTTTATCCAGATACGATTCTTGGACTTTATGCCAGAAATCAGTTAATGCCATGCCTGTCTTATAAGAAGGAAAACGGTAGATAATATAACTCACCAAATATAAGCCCCTTTTTTTTTCTCCCCAAACCAAAACTATACCTTGAGGTGGGGAGTGAGATGGGGAAGAGCTTCTGATCTTACAGAGCATATTTTCAGTGGCTTATACCACCTTCTTGTCCAAAATAACTAACCAAAATAGTCTCAACCTTCTTCAGCCCAGGCATTTTCTATCAGGTCATTCTGTTTAATTTCCTTCATAGTATTTATCACTGTCTTAAATTATCTTGTTTATGTATTTGTTTTTTGTCGTGTTTTTTGTTTCGTTTTGGTTTTGTTTTTTGTCACTCAGTAAATACGTGTTGGAAGGGAGAGAAGAAAAAAAAAGGAAGGAGGAAGGAAGGAAGGAAAGAAGAGAGGGAGGGAGGGAGGAAGGGGAAAGAAGGGAAGGGAAGGAAGTGAAGGGAGGAAAAGAGAGAGAGAATTATAAACTGTGTGTAGGTTCCAGTTAATAGCTAATTAAATTTAACAGACTCCAGGCAAGAGAGGAGGTACAGTACATACTGCCCTTCTCCCTTCATCTAGTTTAAAAACTTTTCTTTTGCTCTTGCATTTTCATTTCATTATTTCTTCATTTGCATTATTTTATGTACCTAAAAAAATAGCTCTTCCACCTGGGAACTTTTAACAACTACTCCAACAGTGTTCCAGCTTTTTTTTAGCCGTAGATTCCTGTCTTCACACAAAACTTGCAGAAATCCAATAAATATGACAGGTGACCCGCAGCTGCTTTGGATGAAGCCTGGGACGAAGGGCTGGTGAGCGTGGCTGGCCTGGACATCCACACAGCAGTTCCTATGACCTTGAATCCCCACAGGACCCAGACCTACCACTTGCATCCAGAGAACAGTTTGGAAATCATTGAAATACAGAAATTTAGAACTTTACTCTCAAAATACAGAAGAGCTTTAATTAAACTTGCTGTATCAGCAGTTTCACATTAAGCTTCCATTTTATTCCAAATGGTTATGATTTGATTATGAGCCCACTCAATTAGTGGCTATGCTATGCTTTTTTTATAAGTAGGAAACAGAAGGTCTGAACACTAACAATATTCATCTTAGCCATTGGTTTTGTGCAATCTTTGTAGGCAGCGACCTGATACTACTAAAGTACTGACTTTTTTTAACTTTTATGCAAATTACATGTACAATAATCCATGATATGCTTTAGCATTAGTTGTTCTTCAATTTTAGGATATGCTGATTTAAAATATAATTTAGCAGATTATTCAGTCAAGCATAAGGACAAAATTCTTCCTCCCATCACATTTTCAGAGACATTTGGACACAGAGAGCAATAGTTGAGTGAAATTTGCTGAAAAACCTCTAGCTCCCATATTGTTTTTCCTTCCCCAGATATACTGTTATAAAGTATAAATGCCCAAGAACAGACACTGTTCATTAAAAAGTGTCTATCTAGTGTAATCTTTAACAAACATTTCTGGAGCTACAGTTATTACCTCAAAACCCACAGCATGAATTTTTTAAAACAAATTTGATGCTATTAAAAAGGGGTAGATTGACAGGCCTGGAGACTGAAGTCTTCTATTTAACCACAATCCGGGTGAAGCAGAGACAGAGGCAATGAAAATCTTCCCTGCTTTTCCACCACTGCTCCTCAAACTTACAGAAGAGACACTCGTAGGGAAGAAAGGAGCACTGTGGTTCATGCTTGTGTTCAATCGTGGTCATTTCACAGGCTGGCTTCATAAAGATGTAAGTTCTTACCCATGTGAAGAAAAGACCATGGTTTTCTCACACTGAGGTCCTTTCATTGAACAGATCACAACCAACTGCTCAGAGACCTGTGCCAATTCAATGCCCTCTCATCAAACACCAAGAAAGAATGCAGAACAGGTGAGAACACAATGCATTCACCTCAGTTGCATCATTTCCTGAGGAAGATAAAGCTGGGACTGGACCTTCGGGTGGCTAAATCATGTAATAAAATCTCAAACTTACCAACAGTTAGAGTTGAAATCTCTACACAAAGGGTTTCTCCATCTCAGCACTGTTGACATTTGGGGGCTGGAAAATTCCTTACTGGGGCAGGGGCAGGGGCTGTCCTGGGTATTGTAGGATGTTTAGCAGCAGCCCTGGACTCTTCTCACTAGACGCCAACAGCACCTGCCCAGTGTGACAACCACAAGTGTCTCCAGACATTGTTATATGTCCACTGGGGGCTGAAATCACTCCCAGTTAAACCTCTGCTCTGTAAATCCCAGATCCATTTCTATCCCTTCAATCCCGAGATCGTCACAGTTGTGCAAATGTCTTATTTCTTTTTACATTCTTCTCTTCTTTTTTTTTCCTGTACATTTAATGCTTCTTATATCCTTTTTTAAAATTTGTATTGGGGTATAATTGAGTTACAATGTTGTGTTAGTTTCAGGGGTACAGCAAAGGGAATCTGTTGTATAAATACATATATTCACTCTTCTTTAGATTCTTTTCCCATATAGGCCATTACAGAGTATTAAGTAGAGTTCCTTGCGCTATACAGTAGGTCCTTATTAGTTAATTCTTCTTTTCTTTTAACCTCTGCCCTAGAAGGATAGTTCCAAACACATCACTTGACAGACATGTTATTATATACATAGCTCGAACTAGCAGAATTTGGCCAAGATCTGTGGGCTCTGTGCTGTCTTCTGCCCTTTGTCAAGAGTTTCTTCCTGTGTTACAGTTGGTTGAGTTATACTCAAGTGCCCAGGCAGAGCAGCTGAAGGCGATCTGATGAAAGCCACATTGTTTGGTTCATGGACTGTGATTTGCACCCCCTAGATACTGGACGTTACTTTGTTCCTATATGTCTATTAAACTCTGCCTTTCTCCTCCCCTTTCTTAGGATGAAAAACAGATTATTTAGTGCACAATTTAAAAATCAGCCAGTTATTAAATTTTCCTTTTCGTTTAGTTTTGAAGCTTTTATGCCTCTGAAACTTATTTACATGCTGTATATATTACAGTGTAATCCATAGTACTCACAGGATTCAAACAATGATGAGGTGCCTCCCCTGGTCTGTTTACCTGACTCCCCAAAAGAGGGAGACATTTACAGCATAGATCTACAACTCAAGAATACGCTTTGCCAAGGCGGCAACTTACACCAATATTAGGGAAGTACATAAGATGCAGCAAATAGGTTCCATATGTTCTAAAAAACATAAAAAGCAAAAAAAAAAAGAAAAAAGGAAAAGCCACAGTGTTATATATCCAATTATATTTTTTTTGTAAAAATTAAGCCAACCTTTAACATTCTTAAAAATAAGAGGCATTCATTTGCATAATCATTAATAAAAGGCACGATCGCCTTCATAAATATGGCTTCTGTATCTTCACTACCT
Source organism: Aethalodelphis obliquidens (assembly GCF_003676395.1). Classification (NCBI taxonomy): domain Eukaryota; kingdom Metazoa; phylum Chordata; class Mammalia; order Artiodactyla; family Delphinidae; genus Aethalodelphis; species Aethalodelphis obliquidens. Next base: position 9,341,974 of record NW_020838001.1, read on the forward strand.
ACAACTATAGAAGGCATGAGACACGCTGATTTTTTTTTTAATTTAATGCTCAGGACAGCTTGTAATAGTAGGCATATTTGATCCCATTTTTCAGATGAGAAAAAAGGTTCAGAGAGGTGAAGTAATTTTTCTAAGTTCACATAGCTAACAAGCAGCAAAGCTGAAATTTGGATCTAATCTGGATGACCCTATTGTTCAAGCTGGATCTACCTTATTGCCTTTTACTTTCTTCTCTAATTAACTCTCTAAGGCTGAAGCTGCTTGAAACCAAGCCAGTATCTTAGGGGACAATGCTTAAGGGCTTGGTAAAATTCTATGAAAACAGACTCATTAGCATTTTCTAAACCGTTAGTAAGGTCCTATACTCAGATTCATGGAAATGAGTAGCTATATATACTATTTTGGTTTGCAAAACAGCAGAGTAAAAACATTCCTAGTGGGGCTTCCCTGGTGGTGAGGGTCTGCCTGCCGATGCAGGGGACACGGGTTCATGCCCCAATCCGGGAAGATCCCACATGCCGCGGAGCGGATAGGCCCATGAGCCATGGCCGCTGAGCCTGCGCGTCCGGAGCCTGTGCTCCGCAACGGGAGAGGCCACAACAGTGAGAGGCCTGCGTACCGCAAAAAAAAAAAAAACATTCCTAGTCATCTTATCCTTCTTCTGCTTTCTGGTCACTCATCTTTCCATGGCTCCCTCTTGTCCTCCTGTCCAAGTCCACAGTCCTCACCACTCCACCCTCATCTCTCCCTACTCCAACCTCAAATTCCATGCTCCAGCCTCACTGAGTTACTTGTGGTTCCCATAGCATCCTGGGTCTCTTTTAGCATACACCATGCTCATGCATTCATTGTTCATCTTGTTTATCAGGTACCTGCACTGTTGTAGGTGTTAGAAAGACAGCAGTAAGACAGAATTGCTGCCCTCATGAAGCTTACAGACAATGAATGAATGAATTAAATATTCTGTATGTCAGATCATGATAAAGGCTTTGGTAGAAAAACAAAGGAAAAGGGATTAGTGAGTTCTGAAAGGGAGAAAATACTTGTAAGTTAAAAGTGGAGGAACAGGGAAAGTCACCCTGACAACATGGCATTTGAGCAAAAACCAGAAAGAGGTGAGGGGTGGTGTAGATGCTGGTAGGAAGAGGGGTCCATGTGGTCAGGTTGGAGTCAGCAGAGCAGAACGTAGTAGACAAGATGATAAGGGCTGGGGAAGAAGGGCACCACGTAGGCGCTTGACAGCCTTTATGAGGACTTGGACATTAACTTGTAATCTATGCCCTAACATAGTATCTGAGCTATCATACATGCTCAGTGTTTTTTATTCAGGGGTTGAAAACTCTAAGGAGCCAAGAAGCTACTGGAAATATGAAAGAGGGATGCCTGGTCTCAGTGAGGCTCCAATAACTGCCGCCACATGCAGTATGTTCCCGAGGCCCACACATCACACATCTCTGGGCCAGCTGTAGCTGGTAGGCCACCGATGTACAGCATCTGTTGTCGTTCAGTGTCTGTTTCATGAATGCATCAGGAAGAGAAGACACTACAGGGTAGCATTTTTGAGAAATATTGTGAACAGCAACCATATTCTAGAACTGAATGTTTGTGTCCCCTCGAAATTCCTGTGTTGAAATCTAATCCCCAATGTGATGGTATGTGGAGGTGGGGCCTTTGGGAGGTGATTAGGTCATGAGGGTGGAGCCCTCATGAATAGGATTAATAACCTAATGAGAAAAGTCCATGCTGTCTGCCATATGAGGATATAATAAGAAGATAGCCATCTATAAAACCCAGAAGTGGACTCTCATCTGAATCAAATCTGCCGGCACCTTGATCTTGGACTTCTACACTCCAGAACTGTGAGAAATAAATTTCTTCTGTTTATAAGTTACACAGTCCATGTTGTAGCAGCTCGAATTAACTAAGACACCTTCCATCTCATTGATGGATCAAAAATTTGAGTATTCCTCTCTAATATACTATCAAAGTACCCATGTTCTGAAAAATGATGCTTCCTACATTCTGCTGCCCAGCAATTACTGCATCTTCCCAAAGTTAACGAGACAGTTCTGACCTCTGTAACTCTTTCCATGCTTCTTCTGCAAGAGCTGTTAATTTAACAGAGCAGAAGTGAACCTATATATTAAATTTCCTTATTTGTCACTAGAAAGGATTGCTATCTTTAAATGCAGATGTAAACAACAAAAAAGGAACTTTGTTTAAAAACGAGCCAGAGTTAAGCATAAGTGTGGGGAGGATTTTCTGTTGGCTTTAACTGGGGACATGCTGAATATGCAGTGATTTTTTTTACATTAATAATAATAGGAACCAGTAGATAGTGGCACCTCAGCACAATTCTAATTTAATGAGAAACAATAAAATAGTTTTCCAAAGGGGCCTATTTAGGTCCAAGAAAGGGGATATTAAAGTTCCAAGATTTATTCTACTTTCATTAAGGTATGCTGATACACATTTTCTGAGCCTATATTTTACTCACTGCTTAGATCTCTCTCTTTATAATTTTCTTACTTGTAAGGGAATTAGACTGGTATTTTCCAGGACAAATAACTTTTAGACAAAGTATTTAAACTGAAGCAATTTATTCCCAGCGCAAGTAAGGTTGATCAAAATCCTGTATCATTCAGACAGCCCTGTGAGGCATATTTTTAACATATTTAGATACCATTAACTGCAAAACCGTAAGAATCAACTACTAAGAAATGGTTTTTAGAAAAGAATTGAATATACATAAAAGAATTGAAAATACATAAAACTCCTAGTATTGTCTTTGAATTGGTGTTTTTCAAATTAATTGCACAAGTTAACCAATATGTATCAGTCATTGAAGTGTTCAAGCAGTATGCTCTGTGAGGTCAGATATGAGAATGAGGATGACGATGATAATGACGATGGTGATGATGGTGATGATAATGGTGACAACAGTGAGAGTTGACATAAATTGAACCCTTTCTACCTGGTAGATACTGTGCTAAGCACATTAGATCCCTTGCTTGATTTGATCCTAACATTCATTATGTGCTAAGATCTATGTTAAATGTATGAAAGCCCTTTCTAACACCTTGCAAGTCACATTGTGCTCCCATTTTACAGATGAAGAAATTGACACTGTGACAAGTTGAGCAACCAAGAATCACCTAACCACATGGTACCTAGAGAGAGGTGTTCACAAGGGCAGCAGAAATTGGAGAGCCCTACCCCTGGGGAATATTGAAGGCTTTGTCACAGGTACTGCTCTCGTACACCCTGCAACATCTCTAGTGAGAGGAAGGGCCCTGAATGGGGAAAAAAATACTTCCTAACATTCATTAAGCACTTCCTACCTGCCAGGCATTGTTCTAAGTCCTATATTTCCTTTATCCTCATAATAAGTGCACGAGGAGACAGCATTGATATTCTGCTTTACCGGGGGGAAGACAGCGGCACAAGGGTGGTTTGTCCATGAACACATGACTACAAATGGTGAGGGAAATTTAAAGCCAGACCTTGCGTTCTTAGCACTACTGTATCTCAACCGTTCATGACCCAGCCCTTTGACTAAGCTTAGTTTGAAGGAACAGTCCTGCACCCTTCAAATGGCCACATGGGCCAGGGGCACCCAGCACCAAAGAAAGTGACTCCAGACTGAAAGACAGCTTTGGGGGATACTCATAAAATCCGGCAGCTTTTTTGCTGTCCTATAGGGAACTAAGACTCTTGAAAAAATTACATGGAGACAGTTAGATTACTCACCAGCTCTGGGGTGTGACCTTGGAATAAACACACTGGATTTGATGCAAAAGAAAAGGGCATGTGACATTGTGCATAGTCATGATGCAGATTCATACAGTTTATACAGAGATGTCTAGCAAAGTCCCTGCCTTCCAGAAACACAAACTCTAACATGAATTTTGGGAGAAGGGAGCAGCACAGACCACCACGAGATTGAGGGCGCAGAAAGCAGCCAGCACTCCACCATGTTACAAAATGCCAGCGCGCAGTCCTTTGTCTGGTTCAAGTACAAGCTCTTTTCCAGCGCTCAGAATGCGGTCGAGAGATCTGCTCTTCATTCAATGGGGAGACATTGAGGTTTCTCAATCAGAGCATAAGACGGCCAGAGCTGCCTTTCTAAGAGTACAATTTAGTGCTGTTCATAAGATGGCATTGAATAGGAGAGACTGCAAGTGCAGAGACCCCATTGGGAACTGTTGTGAAAACCCTGGGATCTTGAACATAAAGAGTAGCAGCGAGAAGAGAGAAGGGGCGACGCAAAGAGCAAAGTTCAGAAGACACAGGACAAAAATCTGAAAAGCTGCTTGGGGCCAGAGGCTCTGGAGGGCCTGCAGAAACTAGTGTGAATCCTGGCTCCACCATTATCTCACCCTCGGACAACGACTCAACCTTCCTAAGCATCAGCTTCTCCATCTGTATAATAAAGATAACAATGTCCCCATCTCTTAGGACTTTTAGGAAGCTTATGTAAGTGTATAAGGCATTTGGCACACTGAACAAGTATTTGGCAAGCACTCAGTAAATTCTACCTACTGATATCACCAGTGTTTTTATGCCTGTTAAAAGAGCTAATAATGTTCCTACATTCCTCTTTTAAAGGATACTCATTGGGAGTTCCCTGGTGGCCTGGTGGTTAGGATTCCGACCTTTTACTGCCGTGGCCCAGGTTCAGTCCCCAGTCAGGGAACTGAGATCCTGCAAGCCGCATGGCCAAAAACAAACAAACAAACATACAAAAGGAAAACCGTTTTATACAGCAGAAATTAACATAATGTAAATCAACTATACTTCAATTTAAAAAAAACAGTTAAATAAATAAAGGATGCTCATTTACTAGTTAATAAAGGAAGGAAGGAAAGAAACCAACAGTTGCAAAAAGGAAAAACCCATGAGAAACCTTTTCTTCATACCCTTGCATTAAAATGTCCTCTGTGAAGGTGTCAGATGGTGTCCACTTTGGTGGCTGAACGAGAGTCCCTGATTGGAGCAAATGAATAAATGAATAAATGTACTACAATTTAAGACCTAACCATGGTTTATAATCTGGCCAACTCTCAGTCCTGGGGAATAAGTGTCAATCTGATATCTATCTAACCTGAACAAAGTTTCAAAATCTGGAGATAGATCTGCTGGTTGTAACCCAATCTTCGGCAACTTGTTTGAGTTCCACGGCAACCCCAACTCTGTGATGTTCTAGCTCTGATATACATCCAGTGCTATCAGTACATCACTGAGCACCCATGAAACCCACCTCCAAGTTAATCCCAAATGCATCAACATTTATGCAGTGCTTGCAGTGTGTCAGACATTGTGCTAATTGGTTCACATACAGCTTTTTCTTTGAGAACATGGAAGTATAATCAAAACATAGACTGTAAAATCCCACAAAGTCTACTATTTCTCTTTCTCCACCTTCTCCCGCTACAGGACAACTATATACTGAATTCTTTTCATGAAAACTTAAATACAGGCTCTTGCTAAGTAGGTATGGTCGATCACCTGTTTAAACCTCCTAAGGTCTCCCATAACACTTATAACGGAATCTAAACTTATTAACATGATCTTCAAGGCCCTGCATGATTTAGCCCACACAACTCTCCCACTTCCTAATGCCTTCTGTTTCTAAACTCTACTCCCTCACCATCCTTGTTTCCTCTGGAGAATATACTAAGTGTGTTTCTACTTCAGGACCTTTGCCTTTGCAATATGTCCCCTCTGCCTGGAAAGCTCTCGCCCTGGATCTTCCTTCTCACGGCCAGCTCCTCGTCATCATCCACATCTTGGCTCAACTGTCACTTTATCAAAGAGGTCTTGCCTCACAGCCCTTTCTGAAAGCAACGTAGCATACTCCCAGAGGTATTCTGGAGCTGGCGTATGCTGTGGGCATCTGTTCCCAACTCCTAGTCATGTTGGTAGCTTGAAATCAGCCGTGATGGGAGTATTTACACTAAAGAAATTGGCAAACACTACAAATCAGGGCTTTCCCCCCGCAGAGAACCAGCTGTTGAACACTTACCAGCATGCAGCTGCCTACTTCTATTCCCCATCTGTTACTGCCCAAAACATGGTTTTTCTCATTTTCTTCATAGCACCCATCACTCTGAAATCATCTTTTCTATGTGTTACTTTTTTATTAACTCTCTTCCAGATATAATTTAAAGAGAGTAAAGACATAATCCAGATTGCTCCTTGCCATATCCCTAACACTCAGAAGCATGTGCATAAGAACTTTAAAAATTCTTTTTGAAAGAATGAATTAATTCCATACACTCTCTTTACATTATGTGCCCCAATGTATTCAAGATTCTGAATTTCCTACTAGAGGTCTTAACCTAATAGAGGTTAAGATATTTTCAACCTAGAATTTTCTAGTAGCTACAGCTGCAAGAACTATCAAAATTGACAGTGTATGTATGCCTTACCAGTCATCAGCTAAGAAATGGAATGATTATTTAAAACATCATTTACTAGTTTCCCTACTCTATAATATGTTTGGAAATTGTGAAGAGTTCAACCTTGTTTCTTTTCATTCTAGAGTTCCGCATAGAATAATGTCTCCCTTCTGAAGGGCACTTACTGTATAATCCCTTTGTTAGGATAACAGGACCATCTAGCCCATTCCATCTTGCTGCAATTTGATCCTGGGTTAATTGCACCCTGTCACTAGCCAAGCTTGACACTGTTATGTTTTCTCTCTTCACTAAGACTAGTTCATTATGGAGGCAGCTTTTTGAAGACTCAAATTCTTGAAGACCTTTCACAGCGGCATGAATGGGACGAAGGAGTTTTCCTGGGATTTTCCTGGTGGCCCACAGGATCAGTACATCACCAAAAGTAAGAAATGAGGGGGAAAATGGCCACAAGAGGAAAGAAAATATCAATCATTTGGAAGGTTGGCAAGCAGCATCGAATGGGCAAAGGGAGAGAGGAGCAATTAAACAATCACTCTAATCGATTATCCAAGCATGCTGGATAATATCGATGGGAAACACCGCTTAAGAAAAGTATGGCAAACCTGAAGTGTATAGAAATAGAGTCCCGAACTTAAACGCCTGTAGGAGCTAAGCAGGTAACATAAATATTGAGGCAAATAGGATATCAAATAATATGGGTAGTACAGTGGCAAACTGAAGACTCCATCTACCTTTAAAGGGGGCAACATAAACCCAGCTCCAGCCAATTTCTTCCAAGAGGGAATATGGAACCTGTAATGTCAGATTGTAATGGACTTTGTTGATTGCCTCCCAATACCCATTCTCCACTTCTTTGTCCATGCAATCCCCTCCCCTATGTGACCCAGAGAATGTTGATCTTATTCCCCTTGTATTCTCCAGGGCTGGCGCCATATTGGTCTAAGCCAATTTTCCTTGTCAGTGATTTATATAGGAATGGGCATATGACCCAATTTTAGCCAATAACACATGAGAAAAGGCCACCTTGATGCCTGAACTTCCAAAGAAAGAAACAAGAAGAGATGGTCTTTCTTCCTTTGAACAGATTTGTGTCTCTCTGAAATGCCAGAAGTGGTTGTCACCATCTTGCCACACAGAACCCAGGACACCTGGAGCAGATCTCAGACACACCACACCTGGAACCAACCTCTGAAATTTGCTTTATATGAGATAACAGATTTTCTTATGGTTTAAACCCAGCCAGACTAAGAAGGTTTTATTTGTTACTTGCAGGCAAAACTACCCCGAAGGGATATACCAAACTTCTACCTTCTCAAGAGAAGTAGGAAATTTCATTTTTTGCGATCCCATTTAAAAAATCTTGGCCACTAATTTTTAATATTTTACAGGAGAGCCCCCTCTGATTAAAACAACACAAAACAGAACAGACTTCAATAAGAATGGGAGTGAGGCATTTGTTTTCAACTCTTGGCCTAGCTTGCCCCCTTAATTTTCAGCTCTCAGTGGAATCTATCCCAAATTGCACATCACAGGGATGGTCCAAGTTCCTGGAACTTTACATATTGTGTCACCCTTGATCAAGAGAACACTCATCCCTGCCTGACTCTCAGAGTTTCACTTTCTGCATAAGTTAGATAGAATATCCATATCGAAATACACCCTAGTGTGGTGCTCAGCAAAAGAGATGTGGGGCTATTGGAGAGAAGACCTCCAAGAAATGAAAAGGTTTGTTAATTAAGTTTCTTTGCAAGAAAAATGTCATGAAAATGAGAAAATACTTACCTTATTAAAGTCCAGCAAAACCAATAAACTTAAATTACTATGTATATTAACATGGTTAGCTCTGCAAATAGTTCTCTTGCCTTCTCAGCTTTGCACATAATTTGTCCCCTCTTGAAAATTACCCTCTCCTGCTCCCTTTGCTCATCCATAGTTTACCTAGATTTTTTTTGAATTTTGTTTTATTTTATTTTTATACTGCAGGTTCTTATTAGTCATCAATTTTATACACATCAGTGTATACATGTCAATCCCAATCGCCCAATTCATCACACCACCACCCCACCCCACCCCCTGCTGCTTTACCCCCTTGGTGTCCATACGTTTGTTCTCTACATCTGTGTCTCTATTTCTGCCCTAAAAAACGGTTCATCTGTACCATTTTTCTAGGTTCCACATATATGCGTTAATATACGATATTTGTTTTTCTCTTTCTGACTTACTTCACTCTGCATGACAGTCTCTAGATCCATCCACGTCTCTACAAATGACCCAATTTCGTTCCTTTTTATGGCTGAGTAACACTCCATTGTATATATGTACCACATCTTATTTATCCATTCATCTGTCGATGGGCATTCAGGTTGCTTCCATGACCAGGCTATTGTAAATAGTGCTGCAATGAACACATGTGTCTTTTTGAATTATGGTTTTCTCAGGGTATATGTCCAGTAGTCAGATTGCTGGATCATATGGTAATTCTATCTTTAGTTTTTTAAGGAACCTCCATACTGTTCTCCATAGTGGCTGTATCAATTTACATTCCCACCAACAGTGCAAGAGGGTTCCCTTTTCCCCACACCCTCTCCAGCATTTGTTGTTTGTAGATTTTCTGATGATGCCCATTCTAACTGGTGTGAGGTGATACCTCATTGTAGTTTTGATTTGCATTTCTCTAATAATTAGTGACGTTGAGCAGCTTTTCGTGTGCTTCTTGGCCATCTGTATGTCTTCTTTGGAGAAATGTCTATTTAGGACTTCTGCCCATTTTTGGATTGGGTTGTTTGTTTTTTGTTTTGTTTTGTTTTGTTTTGTTTTGTTTAATATTGAGCTGCATGAGCTGTTTATACATTCTGGAGATTAATCCTTTGTCCGTTGATTCGTTTGCAAATATTTTCTCCCATTCTGAGGGTTTTCTTTTTGTCTTGTTTATGGTTTCCTTTGCTATGCAAAACCTTTGAAGTTTCATTAGGTCCCATTTGTTTATTTTTGTTTTTATTTCCATTACTCTAGGAGGTGGATCAAAAAAGATCTTGCTGTGATTTATGTCAAAGAGTGTCCTTCCTATGATTTCCTCTAAGAGTTTTATAGTGTCTGGTCTTACATTTAGGTCTCTAATCCATTTTAAGTTTATTTTTGAGTATGGTGTTAGGGAGTGTTCTAATTTCATTCTTTTACATGTAGCTCTCCAGTTTTCCCAGCACCACTTGTTGAAGACACTGTCTTTTCTCCATTGAATATCCTTGCCTCCTTTGTCATAGATTAGTTGACCATAGGTGCATGGGTTTATCTCTGGGCTTTCTATCTTGTTCCATTGATCTATGTCTCTGTTTTTGTGCCAGTACCATACTGTCTTGATTACTGTAGCTTTGTAGTATAGTCTGAAGCCAGAGAGTCTGATTCCTCCAGCTCTGCTTTTTTCCCTCAAGACAGCTTTGGCTATTCGGGGCCTTTTGTGTCTCCATACAAATTTTAAGATTTTTTGTTCTAGTTCCATAAAAAGTGCCATTGGTAATTTGATAGGGATTGCATTGAATATGTAGATTGCTTTGGGTAGTATAGTCATTTTCACAATGTTGATTCTTCCAATCCATGAACATGGTATATCTCTCCATCTGTTGGTATCATCTTTATTTTCTTTCATCAGTGTCTTATAATTTTCTGCATACAGCTCTTTTGTCTCCCTAGCTAGGTTTATTCCTAGGTATTTTATTCTTTTTGTTGCAGTGGTAAATGGGAGTGTTTCCTTAATTTCTCTTTCAGATTCTTCATCATTAGTGTATAGGAATGCAAGAGATTTCTGTGCATTAATTTTGTATCCTGCAATTTTACCAAATTCATTAATTAGCTCTAGTAGTTTTCTGGTGGCATCTTTAGGATTCTCTATGTATAGTCTCATGTCATCTGCAAATAGTGACAGTTTTACTTCTTCTTTTCCAATCTGTATTCCTTTTCTTTCTTTTTCTTCTCTGATTGCCATGGCTAGGACTTCCAAAAGTATGTTGAATAATAGTGGCGAGAGTGGACATCCTTGTCTTGTACCTGGTCTTAGAGGAAATGCTTTCACTTCTTCACCATTGAGAATGACGTTTGCTGTGGGTTTGTCATATATGGCCTTTATTATGTTGAGGTAGGTTCCTTCTATGCCCAGTTTCTGGAGAGTTTTTATCATAAATGGGTGTTGAATTTTGTCAAAAGCTTTTTCTGCATCTATTGAGATGATCATATGGTTTTTATTCTTCAATTTGATGATATGGTGTATCACACTGATTGATTTGCGTATATTGAAGAATCCTTGCATCCCTGGGATAAATCCCACTTGATCATGGTGTATGATCCTTTTAATGTGTTGGATTCTGTTTGCTAGTATTTTATTGAGGATTTTTGCATCTATATTCATCAGTGATATTGGTCTGTAATTTTCTTTTTTGTAGTATCTTTGTCTGCTTTTGGTATCAGGGTGATGGTGGCCTCACAGAATGAGTTTGGGAGTGTTCCTTCCTCTGCAATTTTTTGGAAGATTTTGAGAAGGATAGGTGTTAACTCTTCTCTAAATGTTTGATAGAATTCACCTGTGAAGCCATCTGGTCCTGGGCTTTTGTTTGTTGGAAGATTTTGTTGTTGTTGTTGTTGTTGGAAGATTTTTAATCACAGTTTCAATGTCATTACTTGTGATTGGTCTGTTCATATTTTCTATTTCTTCCTGGTTCAGTCTTGGAAGGTTATACCTTTCTAAGAATGTGTCCATTTCTTCCAGGTTGTCCATTTTATTAGCATAGACTTGCTTTTAGTAGTCTCTTAGGATGCTTTGTATTTCTGGGGTGTCTGCTGTAATTTCTCCTTTTTCATTTCTAATTTTATTGATTTGAGTCCTCTCCCTCTTTTTCTTGATGAGTCTGGCTAATGGTTTATCAATTTTGTTTATCTTCTCAAAGAACCAGCTTTTAGTTTTATTGATCTTTGGTGTTGTTTTCTTTGTTTCTATTTCTTATTTCTGCTCTGATCTTTATGATTTCTTTCCTTCTGCTAACCTTGGGTTTTGTTTGTTCTTCTTTCTCTAGTTCCTTTAGGTGTAAGGTTAGATTGTTTATTTGAGATTTTTCTTGTTTCTTGAGGTAGGCTTGTAGAGCTATAAACTTCCCTGTTAGAACTGCTTTTGCTGCACCCATAGGTTTTGGATCGTCGTGTTTTCATTGTCATTTGTCTCTAGGTATTTTTTTTTTTCCTCTTTGATTTCTTCAGTGATCTCTTGGTCATTTAGCAACATATTGTTTAGCTTCCATGTGTTTGTTTTTTATGGTTTTTTCCCTGTAATTCATTTCTAATCTCATAGCATTGTGGTCAGAAAAGATGCTTGATATGATTTCAATTTACTGAGGCTTGATTTGTGACCCAAGATGTGATCTATCCTGGAGAATGTTCCATGTGCACTTGAGAAGAAAGTGTAATCTGCTGTTTTTGGATGGAATGTCCTATAAATATCAATTAAATCTATCTGGTCTATTGTGTCACTTAAAGCTTCTGTTTTCTTATTTATTTTCACTTTGGATGATCTGTCCATTGGTGTAAGTGAGGTGTTAAAGTCCCCCACTATTATTGTGTTACTGTCGATTTCCTCTTTTATAGCTGTTAGCAGTTGCCTTATGTATAGAGGTGCTCGTATGTTGGATGCATATATATTTATAATTGTTATATCTTCTTCTTGGATTGCTCCCTTGATCTTTATGTAGTGTCCTTCCTTGTCTCTTGTAACATTCTTTATTTTAAAGTCCATTTTATCTGATATGAGTGGTGCTACTCCAGCTTTCTTTTGATTTCCATTTGCATGGAATAATTTTTTCCATACCCTCACTTTCAGTCTGTATGTGTCCCTAGGTCTGAAGTGGTTCTCTTGCAGACAGAATATATATGGGTCTTGTTTTTGTATCCATTCAGCAAGCCTTTGTCTTTTGGTTGGAGAATTTAATTCATTCATGTTTAAGGTAATTATCAATATGTATGTTCCTATTACCATATTCTTAGTCGTTTGGGGTTTGTTTTTGTAGGTCCTTTTCTTCTCTTGTGTTTCTCACTTAGAGAAGTTCCTTTAGCGTTTGTTGTAGAGCTGGTTTGGTGGTGCTGAATTCCCTCAGCTTTTGCTTGTCTGTAAAGCTTTTGATTTCTCCATCGAATCTGAATGAGGTCCTTGCCGGCTAGAGTAATCTTGGCTGTAGGTTCTTCCCTTTGATCACTTTAAGTATATCATGCCACCCCCTTTTGGCTTATAGAGTTTCTGCTGAGACATCAGCTGTTAACCTTATGGGAGTTCCCTTGTATGTTATTTGTCATTTTTCCCTTGCTGCTTTCGATAATTTTTCTTTGTCTTTAATTTCTGTCAGTTTGATTACTATGTGTCTCAGTGTGTTTCTCCTTGGACTTATACTGTATGGGACTCTCTGCAGTTCCTGGACTTGGGTGGCTATTTCCTTTCCCATGTTAGGGAAGTTTTTGACTCTAATCTCTTCAAATATTTTCTTGGGTCCTTTCTCTCTCTCTTCTCCTTCTGGGACCCCTATAATGAGAATGTTTTTGCGTTTAATATTGTCCCAGAAGTCTCTTAGGCTGTCTTCATTTCTTTTCATTCTTTTTTCTTTATTCTGTTCCGTGGCAATGAATTCCACCATTCTGTGTTCCAGGTCACTTATCCGTTCTTCTGCCTCAGTTATTCTGCTATTGATTCCTTCTAGTGTAGTTTTGATTTCAGTTATTGTATTGTTCATATCTGTTTGTTTGTTCTTTAATTCTTCTAGGTCTTTTTTAAACATTTCTTGCATCTTCTCACTCTTTGCCTCCATTTTTTTCCCAAGGTCCTAGATCATCTTCACTATCATTATTCTGAATTCTTTTTCTGGAAGGTTGCCTATCTCCACTTCATTTAGTTGTTTTCTGGGGTTTTATCTTGTTCCTTCATCTGGTACATAGCCCTCTGTCTTTTCATCTTGTCTCTCTTTCTGTGAATGTGGTTTTTGTTCCACAGGCTGCAGGATTGTAGTTCTTGCTTCCGCTGTCTGCCCTCTGGTGGATGAGCCTATCTAAGAGGCTTGTGCAAGTTTCCTGATGGAAGGACTGGTGGTGGGTAGAGCTGGGTGTTGCTGTGGTCGGCAGAGCTCAGTAAAACTTTAATCCACTTGACTGCCAATGGGTGGGGCTGGGTTTCCTCCCTGTTGGCTGTTTGACCTGAGGCAACCCAACACTGGAGCCTCCCAGGGCTCTTTGGTGGGGCTAATGGTGGACTCTGGGAGCGCTCACCCCAAGGAGTACTTCCCAGAACTTCTGCTGCCAGTGTCCTTGTCCTCACAGTGAGCCACAGCCACCCCCTGCCTCTGCAGGAGACCCTCCAACACCAGCAGGTAGGTCTGGTTCAGTCTCGTACGGGGTCACTGCTCCTTCCCCTGGGTCCCGATGCGCACACTACTTTGTGTGTGCCCTCCAAGAGTGGAATTTCTGTTTCCCCTAGTCCTATCTAAGCCCTGCAATCAAATCCCACTAGACTTCAAAGTCTGATTCTCTAGGAATTCCTCCTGCCGTTGCCGGACCCCCAGGTTGGGAAGCCTGATGTGGGGCTCAGAACCTTCACTCCAGTGGGTGGACATCTGTGATATAAGTGTTCTCCAGTTTGTGAGTCAGCCACCCAGCGGTTATGGGATTTGATTTTTATTGTGATTGCGCCCCTCCTACTGTCTCACTGTGGCTTCTCCTTTGTCTTTGGATGTGGGTTATCTTTTTTGGTGAGTTCCAGTGTCTTCCTGTCAATGACTGTTCAGCAGTTAGTTGTGATTCTGGTGTTCTCACAAGAGGGAGTGAGAGCAGGTCCTTCTACTCCGCCATCTTGGTTCAGGGCCTACTCAGATTTTTAAGACCCAATTGAAAGTCTACCTCATCAAAAAGCTGCTTCAGATGGAGGTTTCTCAAACTGCTTAGGTGTGGTTCACACATCAGCTATGGTTACAGAGTGATCTGGAGCCATCTGTCTGTTGAACAGTATATTTCAGACTCTGGGACCCAGAATTGCTGGGTCTGGGCTTGAGAATCTGCATATTATATGCTCTTCAAGTAAGTTTTCTACACATTATGTTTGGGAGACACTGTTCCAATGTGCTCACAATTATATCATTGTGATGGAATTTTGAATGATAACCTGTGTTTATTTTCATATAATTCTTTCCAAGGAGGTCATGTCAACTCAACTAGATTATACGTTCCTCAAGAACAAAGACCTTATTTTATACTTCCACATTCTTATTTATCCTCTGAAATACATGAGATGCTGTTTCCTCCTGTAATTCAGCAAAACGCCGATTTATTGTTGAGCGGTTTTTTTGAGGATTAAATGAGATAATAAAAAAAATTAAAATATATTGAATCCTAACTATGTATTAAGACACAGTTATAAGCCTTAGACACTTTATTTCATTTAATCTTTAAAACAACCCTAAGAGGGTGGGGAATCATCCCCTTCTTGCCAAGGTGGTAACTGAGCCCCAGAGAGGTTAGGAAGTCTGGAAAGTTCACATAGCCAATAAGAGTGGAGCCAGATTTCAAAGCCACATTCCTCTGATTCAAAAGTCTATGCTTTTACTCCTATCCCGATGGCTGCACAAATATGTTACTGGTGATATACAAGTCCTGGGACGCAGTAAAACACCCAAAAGGTACTAGTGCCTAGAGGCAAGGCATGTTAAAACATCCAACCTAGACCTTGGAGCTGGAGAAAAATTGCTTCACTCTTCTTCTATCTAGAGTAATCCTGTATTGGGATCAAACTAATCCCAAGAGTACAGAACTGAGGCCCATCTCGGAAGACACGGGGTCCTCATAGAAGAAACTCAGGGAAAGCAACAGTTCAGGTTGGAAAACCCATCAGGATGGAAGCAACCACTGAGGCCATAGCAACAGCCTGGGCAGGAGGACCATCTGGCACATTTATTGGTCCATGCAGTGTTCTCAACTGCAGCTGCCTGAGATGTTGTTTTTAAACTAATGCGGATGCCTGGGCCCTAGCCACAGATTTTGATTTCATCGTTCTGGCGTCTGCCCAGGTGATCCTGATAGAAGCCCAGGCTTAGAAATCCAGCTGACAACAGACTTGCCCTCCCTTAGCACTGATCCCTTTGTAGCCTGCCCTATGGACCTTCTTCTGCTCATCCCTTTTTTCATCATGAATGGCCCCCCTCCTGGTGCTTGGCACATAGCAGGCACTGCAGAAATACTTGTTGAAAAATGATGAGTAAGTGAATTTTGAAACTTGCTACCCTAAAGTACCTCATTTAGCCTATTTCCTATCCTCTAATTCCTCTCTCACTTGCCTTTGATGAGCAGTCTAAACAGTCAGGAAAACTGGCACTCCATTATCTAACCTTCTCCAGAACACTGTTAACTCATAAAAGTGTTAAAAGAGTTTAACTCTAACAGCTGCACTCTTCTGGGGGACGGTTCTCCATGGGTGTCTCATGTTGCTGCATGCCCTGGGAGCAGAGGTCCTCACAACTTTTGCTCTGGACCATCTTCTCCAGGATGTTCATATAGCAAATAGCCTTGGCAGACAGAGACAGCAGCTCCCTCCAGGCAGAGGGCAGATTTGCTTCCTGGCCAGGATAATAATGTCCCCCTCCGGGGCAAAGAGTGGGAAGGCTTGCTAGCAGCGTCCTTATAAAAGACTGGGGTTTCCTAAGCTCAAGCTTCCTAGGCTGTAATATCAACCCCCAGCATGTGCAGCATCTACCTCAGCCACTGCACATCAGCCCCATGAGCCTTGGGGGCAACCGGAAGGGATGCAGGCACAAAGCTCATGCCACCTGCTGTGCTGTGAGTAATAAAGTCTTTTGTCTCTGCCGACCCAGGCCAGAATCTTCTGCCAGAATCCATGGAACTGTGTGTGACTCACTTGTTAGTGTGCAAATAGAGTAGAAATCTCAGATCCTTCACAGTTCTTGACAAACTCCTATACATTTCTCCAGATTCCCCGCTGCAAGGTTTCTTTGGACCTCACCCCAAACTATGCCCTGCCTTCTGTTCACTAGAGTTGGAAGAGAGCTTTAGGAAGAGAATTTTGTCACTTAGCAAACTGGTTAAAATTACCAGCTTATAAATTTGCCTTCCTCACGAAACTGAAGTTACTTAGAAACAGGAACTAAGTGATATTGATTAATAGAGCTGATGCCAATAAAATAAAGTCCTTCACACATGATCTGTGTATCCTCATCTCCCTACCCCATCTTGCTTGCCTTCTCTCTACCCCTCTCCACCTCGCCGACTCCTTGCAACCACACTGGCCTCCCAGCCACTCCTGCCTCAGTGCTTTGCCCTCACTGTTCCCTCAGCCTGGAGTGTTCTTCCATCTGATTCTCACATGGATTCCCTTCTGCATTCCGGCCTCTGACTCCCACAATTATTTAAGCTGCCTGAGAAGCTTCATCTGTTTTGCTCACTGTCGTATCCTCCGTGCTAAGCCCTGTTCTAAGAACACTGCCCACCACACAATAGGTACTCAGTCAATACTCATTGAATAGATGAACGAATTAAGGAATAAAAGCACCTAGCACAGCTACTTGCATATAATATGTGTTCTGTAAAAGTGGCTGCTGTGAAGGTGACCATGGTGGATATACAAGTTTTAGCAACACCCAATACACAAAATGTCACATCACATTTCTTTATTTCTCGAGATTAAGTTCAATCTGCTTCAAGCCTTCTCTGTTGGGCTGGTGAAAAACTCAATCTCTGTCATTGGGAGGAGACTTTCTAACCCTCTCTAGGATCATACAAGAACTCCAGGGGGCAGACACAGTGCAGAACACTCAGAAGGGATTTTTGATTTTTAGATGATAGCCACCACTGCTGATACATGCTGTGCCCCCCAAAACACACACACTCTTTCTCCTAAAGAATAGTGTCTGTAGAACACCACAGATAGCCCCTCTAAGGCTCTGCCACCTCCTGGGGCACTGCAAAAGAGGGATCAGACCCATTCTACCAGCAAAAATGCGACAGCAAATCCACTTTACCAGCTCTGGGGTAGCTCCCCAACCTCTCTCTCTTCCATCTGCTCCCACCTCCACCTCCTGTAAGTGCTCTTCCCAACTCCCTCCAGCACAATACCCTTCAAACAGCTTTAGATTTTCCAAATTTTAAGCTGGGAAATTTTTGTCTTTGGCCCTACTACACATAAGCTGCTATAAAATGTTAAATGAGGCATTTAAACAGACTTGTTGAAATTCAACCAGGCAAATTCAAAGTCTCAGTTCCCTTCTTCGTATGGCAGGGGAAATACATCAGAGAGAACAAAATACACAGTGATACCCAATAAATCACCTGCCACATTAGAATTAGTCTTTGTGTGCGTCCCAGCATTTAGCACAGTGCCTGGCTCATAGGTGTTGAACAAACATTTGAGGAATTCATGTCTGAATGAATAAATTGAATTTAGCTAAATTAAATTTACCTAAACAAATGGCCTCTAGGGTGGACATCTCCCTGGAGATGCTTTGCTCCTGAAGAATCTCATTCTACTCTCCTCCACCCTTCTGTGGGCTCCAGGGGGCTGACATTATGCTTTCTGGTTGGGTTTGCTTTATGAGATGTACCAACAGGCTATCTCAGGGAGGGAGGAGAGTAAGATCAAGGTATAAATTCTCTCCACCCCTGGTCAATTTCAGTGGTGTCACAAAGAGCTGTGTTCCATGTTTCAAGCAGTGTTTGTTATGGTCTGAATGTTTATGTCCCTCCAAAATTCATATGTTGAAACTCTAATCCCAGTGTGATGGTATATGGAAGTGGGGTCTTTAGGAGGTGATTAGGTCATGAGGGTGGAGCCCTCGTGAATGAAATTAGTGCCCTTATTAGAAGAGGCCAGAGAGCTAGCTCTCTCTTTTTCTGCCATGTGAGGATACAAGGAGAAGTTGGCAGTCTGCAACTCAGAAGAGGGCTCTCACCTGAACATGGCCATGTTGGCACCCTGATCTCAGACTCTGGTCTCCAGAACTGTGAGAAAGAAATTTATGTTACTTATAAGCCACCCTGTCTGTGGTGTTTTGTTATAGTAGCCCAAGCAGACTAAGAACAGACAAGTAGAACAACAAGGAGATATATAAATGTTTGCATACATGTGTATGTGTATGTCTGTCTGTGTGTGTGTGTATGCCTACATATGCATCTGTATTTGTTTCAAGGATTTGACCATAAGCCCTTGAGGCACGAGGTGACATTAAGCCGTCTCTGTACAGCTGTTTTCTCCGTGTCACTTGCTGGAGCTTGGGGTCTGCAGGGCAGGTCGTCAGGAGGGAAGAGGGATGTGAAGTTGGGGAGAATCAAGACAAGCTGAAACCCACAAGAATGAGCTGGGGCCCATGCAGTCAGACTGAAACCTGAGTCAGTTCTTGTTGCCTCTGACCGTGGAGATGGTGTCCTGTAGCAGCGGGGCCCTTCATCATGGAGCTGAACACATACCCTGGCCCTAGAGTCAGAGAAGCCAAAGGAGGAACCAGGAAAAGGGGATCAAGGGCAGGCCTAGGCCAAGGAGGTGAGCCAGCAGATGAGTGGTGACAATGAGTGTGAGCCCCAAAAAGCCTGCGGCTCCATATCGCCCCCCAAATCCCACACGAGAATCTCTCTGTGACCCGCCCTGACCACACATCTCCAATGAGGGGATTCTGGGAGGCATAGTGCACCCCAGCTGTGGGGGCACATGCAAAGCCAGCACCTCCCTCAAGGAAAGCTCACAGCTCTGCCTAGAAGCCCCCTCCTCATAGCCACCTCTTCTCTTGCAGGATCTCTCTCCATCTAGTAAACTCTCCTCCCCTTCCCCCTAATGGTCAGGGGGTGGAGGCCAGTGCCCCAGGCCCACCATTCCCAGGGTACTGCTGGTCCCTGGTGGTTTCCACGCACAATGCCCATATTGCAGTCAATACTCTTCATACATTCTCCTCAAATTACCCAATTGGAGTGTGCCATCTGTTCCCTGCGGGGACCCTGATGAAGAGTACACCCACCCTTGGTGCAGAGGAACAAACAGAACATGGATTGGTAGATTTATTTATTGTTTTTCTCTGCTGGAGATGGATTTGTTTAAAAATATTAATTGGGCATCTACAAATGAAGCACCTGTGTCCCAAATAAGCATGCTAGGGATACAGATATGGGCATGAGACACGGATTCCCTGCTCCAAAGGAGCTTACCATCCAGTAGAGGAGCCAGATAATAACTATATTTGCTTCCTACAGTCTAAAGCAGTAGACACATAAACTGGTGATGCTCGTGAAGTTTCTAGAACCTTTTGAAGGAATTTTAATGGTGACTTATGAAACAGTTATTGTAATAGGATTGTATCTCTGGAGATACAGTGTATTTTGTCTCACTTTTAAGAATACACCCCCTGACAACCTGAAACTAATACAACATTGTAAATCAACTATACTTCAACAACAACAAAAAAATTTAAAATATACCCCTGACAGATGGTAAATAGACGTATCATGGTGATCATTTTGCAGTGTATAGAAATATTGAATCAATATGTTGTGTGCCTGGAACTAACATGGTGTTGTAGGTCAATTATGCTTCAATAAATTTTACATATGTTTGTTTGTTTGTTTGTTTGTTTGTTTATTTATTTATAAACAGACATATATACCCCTGAATGAAAGAAAAGGGGACTTATCATGAAGACATGATGCTGCGTGGCTAACTCTGTACTAGGTTCTTTACAGACAATATCTCACTTAATCTTCAGACAATGTCACAAAAATGAGTGAACAGATTATTGTCTCCTCTGGGTAAATGGAGAAACTGAGACAGGGAGAGGTGAAGTCGCCAACCAAGGTCACACAGCTAATGAGGGTAGTAAATTGCATGTTTATTTTTGGTCTGGGCTCCCTATGTGCAAGGAATCGTGCTAAATGCTTTATTTTTTAAAAACCTCACAACAAGCCTAATATGGTAGGTGTTATTGCTACTCCTCCTTTAACGCAAGAGGGAACATCCGTGTAGAGAGGACACAGAGATATTAAGAGAAGAGGCAGGAACTGAACCCAGCTCAGCCTGCTGTCAGGGCCCACCCTCTTTCTGGTCTGTGCCAGAACCCATAAAACACAATTGACAGGGCATTTGTTAAGGCTGTGTTTCCTGAATATCTTTCTCCATAAATACAGAGACATCTACATATCTACAGAGATACAGCCCCACATATCCATTATATTCTATTCAACACGTAATACAGCTATTCCATCTAATGCTTCAAGCTGTTCTCCTTCTAGCATTGAATTATTCGTTTCTCCCAACCTCCATTAACCAAGTTTGGGGAGAAAAACTAGCTGCCACATAAGTCTTGATGAGAATAAAGTTTCTTTATTACTATTATTATTCCCCTAATGGCCTGTGCAGTATCGTACATAACTTTTTAGTCCTTCATAAAATCCTGTTGACAAACATTTGAAACTTGTGACAATTTTAAAACTTTCATTTGCCGGATCTGTGCTGGCACCGCCGGAATCTAACAATGTGATACGAAGGCAGCACCGTAGCTTTCTGTGACGCTATAAAGAATTTTGCAGCCTCTCTCAGCACCTAATTTATGACATGGGCACTGATGAATGATCAAGATTCACTATTTGCCATTATACGAAACAGGCCAACCAATTCATAATTTTCAGGAAAGCTGGTTTTCACAGCCCTATTAGTTTTACAATTCTGACTTTTGTAAGCTTCAATTTGTTATGTTTAAGCTATTTGCTCTGAGGAGTCTGAGTGTTCTTCCTGGGGTCGGTCTTAAGATCTATTTTTCCAAACAGAGTTTGTAGAGAAAGATGATGGCAGTGCTAAAAGTGCAATTAGGATAAACTCTAAAAATCCAAGGAGAAAGCAGCAGATGTCCATTCAAGTTGGAAATGCACAGGGTCTTTCCACCCCTCTTCTGTTTATTAAAAATATGTATATAATAAACTGGAGATGATCTGTGTTGTGGTCTATGGGCTACATTACTGTTATTAGACATTTGCTAAACCAGATCCTGTTTCTGAACTTCACAATATTAATCCTTTTGTCTACTGAGGGATGGTTAAAATGTTAAAATTAGTAAGACATGTATATTCGAAAGGTACTTTTGATCCTGCTCTATATCTGTTCAAATATGTAGGCTTAAAAATAAGTTACTACATGTGCCTGAAATATTTATTAATATAGACTTACAGAATCATTCATTCATTCATGAAACAAATTATTTTTAAGTATCTAGTACAGGAGTTGGCAAACTATAGTCTGCAGACACAATTTAGCCCTCTGCCTGGTTTTTTATAGCCCATAAACTAAGAATGTTTTTTACACTTTTTAAATCAAAAGAACAATAATATATCCTGACATGTGAATTTACATGAATTTCAAATTTCAGTGTCTAAATAAAGTTTTATTGGAACACAGCCACACTCATTTGTTGACATGTTGTTCATGGCCATTTTCACACTTACACTGTCAGAGGTCAGTAGAGTAGACAAAGCCATGTGACCCACAAAGCCTAAAATATTTACTACTTGGCCCTGATCCATTCTATTCCAGTACTGGAAATGAAAAAACAAAAGCAAAAAAACAAAATGAAGCAAGCTCTTTTCTCATTCATGGCAGCAGTAAATATGTCAGATAGTTACAACTGCTACGGAGAAAAGTAAATTGGTGAAAAGTAAATCAAATACAAACTGACAAGGTGTGTTGAACAGGTGACTCAAACACCAGGGTGGTTTTGCCAACAGGGACATGATTTTTGAAATGGTGAATAACTCTTGGTGAATTTCCAAACAAAATAGAGTACAAGTCTCCTTCGGTTTATTCAGTGTGTATTAAAACCGTACAAAGAATACTTCATGCTATATAGAAAATGGAATTTGGTTCTAGGTCCTGATAATTATAGTCAGGTTTTTCAACTCGCCGATTGTCTGACACAACATGAGAAAGTCATGCAGGATGTGGAACAATTCTTCATTGTGCTGGACTCTCCCTCACAGGGCAGGATGTTGAGCAACCCTGGCCCTCACTCACTAATTCAACACAGACATTGTAATCTCTGAGAGTGTTGTCAGACATGGAGGGAAGAAGAAGGTTGTGATCCATGAGCCAAGTTTTCAACAAACGAAGAGGGAGGAAGATAGGTAACCACAAAGGAGCGCTCAGTGGTGGGCTGAAGTGTGTAATAACTGGCTCTGATTCATAGCATCTGCCAACCTCCACGGTGTAACTACTCTCACCGTGTCCAATCTCAAGCTACAAATACGGTATCACTGAATACAGATGGTGGAAAGATACGTGTTCAACCAGCTCTTCAGAGCCAGTACAGGTTCTAGCTCTAGCAAACCACTGGGATGGGTAGAGGTTGACACAGGCAAAAGGCATGAAACTCAAACGAACAGAGATTTTTCCACGAGTGTGTAGGAAAAATCATCTGAAAGATGCATCAGTGAGTGAGATCCCACAACCCAACTTCCCAACCCAGAAGGACACAGAGGAGGCAGAGATTAACACCTTCCCTTGACTAAAGGGGTGACCTCAGGAATTCAACTGACATGGGAAAGAAAGCAAGCATTTTTTAAAGCTGATAAAGATTTCATAGAGTTTGTTTACTAGGAATCAGAATTCTGGAAGAAAAAAATAATCCGGGGGCATTCTGAAGAGAAGGTATCAGCGGGAGGCTGGGTAAGAAAATCTCCAGCACAGAACACATTCTGGGTGTGACCAAAAGTGAAAGAGAGCCTCTCCCCATCCGGAACGAAATCTGACAGCCATCGGGGAGGCAGTGTTTCAGCAAATACATCTTGCACGCAGCCATCAAATTATTATAATTTAGCTTCAGCAACTACAGTAGCTGCTCAAAAAACACATTACTACAGTAGAGTTCTGCGAAGTATTTTGCACATACAGCAAATGTGGCCAATTTTGCCACTTCGTTGACTTTGTAAAACTGAAAGATCTCCCCCTTTGTCTTGTAGTTGCACTAATTGCATCATTAGCAGAAGGCCATTTGGCGAACATGGAGGAGATAAGAACTACTTTTTCTAAATTTTAAGTGTAAATGTAAGTTAAAATATAAAGATATTCATGCCTTTGTGGTGCAGAACCCACTGGAGATAAGATAGTCAAGTGATTATAGAGATGTCATCTTTAAAAAATCAAAAGAATTGACTTCTTTCATGTCTAATTGGCATGATTATCCAACGAATCTCAGTTTCTCTATCTCTATTCGTTTCTCTAATGAATCTCTATCTTCATAATACAGGCACTCTGATGAAGACAGAAAGGCAGGGTGAATGCAAATGTTTCAGCGCAAGAAGAAAGGGTCTAAAGAGAAAGGGATGCAGGTAGCAGCAGTGGGAGCAGCGCTATGCCCATCACGAACTCTGAGGGGGCAGAAGGAAGTTCCCTCAAAGGGAGGCTGGTGGGCTTCCCTGGTGGCACAGTGGTTGAGAATCTGCCTGCCAATGCAGGGGACACGGGTTCGAGCCCTGGTCTGGGAAGATCCTACATGCCACGGAGCAACTAAGCCCGTGAGCCACAATTACTGAGCCTGCGCATCTGGAGCCTGTGCTCTGCAACAAGAGAGGCCGCGATAGTGAGAAGCCCGCGCACCACGATGAAGAGTGGCCCCCGCTTGCCACAACTAGAGAAAGCCCACGCAAAGAAACGAAGACCCAACACAGCCATAAATAAATAAATAAATAAAATTAAAAAAAAAAAAAAGGGAGGCTCATAGGGTTTGTAAAAAAGAATCTCCATCCTCCTTGATGTAGCAACAGAATTCCTAGCTGAACACATGGCCACATAATGTCCATATTCCCCAGTCTTGCTGGCAGCTGGGTATAGCCACGTGGTTAAATGATGTGTGAACAGAAGTAATGATACACAGCTTGTATCTTCTGCCCTTAAAAAAAATGGGGGCGGTGGGGGGGTGATGCCGTCCCTTCTCCCAACCCCAGCTGCAGTGCATCCCTAACGATAGAAATCCTGGGTCATGAGGACAATAAAGGCGGCATGATAATAGAAAGCAATGGGATAGAAAGACCCAGGGTTCCTAACAGATTTTCAAAGCAGGATCGTCCCATCAGATTGGACTTTTGTTTCTGTGAGACTGAAATAAAATCCTACTGCTTTTAAGTCATCATTGTGGGAGGCCCTGTGCAAAGCAGACCCTAACCCTAACTTATACAGAGTTTGAGTTTTATCATCACAAGGGGACACGGAGAGTGGAATGATAATAACTAATGGTGACCTTTGCAGTCAGCATACAGTAGCATTGTTAATCCTAGAACTTTAACAGTCACTGGAGTGAAGTTGTTTTCATAGAAATTTCACAGCTCTGCTAGAGTTCTATCCCACCTAAGATCTACTGCATCAGCTGTTTCAAACAAAGCTTCGAGCCTTTTTCATTTACTAACGTAACCAACCTTGCTTAATCTTGGCATTACGTCTCCACTACTAAACTTGAGGCGGCTGTTCCTTGAGCCCTTCTGAGATCTGAAAGAAGACACCAAATCTCTGAGTTTAAACGGAGCCACTGTAGCTGGAATGGAGCCCAGGAGCCCACAGGAATAGAGAGGAGACACGTTACAAGTCTGATCATCCTATTATCTCCCCACTTATTTCATTTAAAAGCAAGAGTCAAGATTCTTGTTGCTCTGAAAAGAAAGAAAAATGCACACAGGCCCCAAACAAATGTATATGCCTAGTGTGAGAGGAGGCAAAGATGGTCCTCAAACCCAGAGGAATAAAAAGTTTATATACATTATCATTAGTATGTATAGAACTGCCCTTTCTCTAAGATTTTATCGTTCCCGTGTGCTCCTACATATAAGCAAAAGAAGACTCCATATTTTTATATTATTTAATACTATAACTTTTAATTACATATTATATAAAATATTATTATAATAGGAAGGGTAATACCTAACCTTTATTAAGTGTCCACTATGTGCCTTCAATCCATTTTTTGCATCATATTCTCAAACCACCTTGTCAGGTAAGTCAAGTAACCACCACCCTATGGATAAGAAGACTGACCCACAGAGAGGACAGACAGCTGGCCAGAGTCACTCAGCCAGGGAGTGGCTGGTCCAGAAATCAAAGCTAGGAAGTCAAACTCTAGAGCCTACATCTTTAAACATTCTTCTCCTTGCCTCTTGACCACAAATGACGGACACAGAGCTGTGCCGACCAGATCTCCCTTCAAGGAAGGATTTGCTGCTCAGCTTCGGATGTATGGTCAGCTGACAGCCAGATATCTGCTCCTGCAGGGTCTACACGTGTGGAAATCCTTCCCAAGGTCATGCCTCGCACAGGGCAGCCTACAAGAGTGACCAAGCAAGGCATCGGTATACAGCCTTGCCATTTGGGCCCAACACAGGACGCTCTGAGGGGCAATACACATGCCAGCCGTTACACTGGGGTTGGTCAAGACTTCATATGCCTGCATCACAATTCCTCTTCTGTCTCTGCTCAATCTTGCTGCCTCACTCTTCCCTCACTCTTCCGAATAAACACCTTGAACCCTAAACTCTGTCTCAGCACCCACATCTGCAACCTGTGTCACCAACTTTACCAATAGAGATGTGCATTAAATGAATGAATGAATATGTGGATATATGATGAATATATTATTTACGCCTTGGGTTTGGTATAACACTCCATTCAGCAAATAAATAATCTCCCACTGTGTTCCAAGCACCTTCCTAGGCAAGAACAAAATAGACAAGGTCTCTGCCCTCAAGGTGCTGATGGCATTTACTGGCCTAAGGTCACTGGTTCTCAATCTTAATCACTCATGAGACCCATCTAGGAAATTTTTTGTGTTTTGGTTTGTTTTAGCCATGCCCGGGCCCCAGTGAAATTCAACTGAATGAGAATAAAGTACAAGCAGAGAACCAAAGGGCGAGGTACCTTATACCAAGACTTCTCAAATTTTCCAGGCATATGAATCACATGGGGCTCAGATTAAAATGCAGACTAATCCAGCAGGTCTTGGTTGTTTCTGGTGCTGTTGGTGCCATACCACCCTAGGGTTAGAAGATCAAGAAAGCATAAGATAAACATAAACAGGGAAACGCAGAGCCCACCATCACATGACTCACAATTACCTGATGGGTTTACATTACAGATTCAGACCCTGCACATTAAGATATTACCAGTTTCAGAGAAACTCCTTCAACATCCTTCTATCACCCTTGTTCCTTTAAGGATGAGACACAGGCTCAACTGACCTATAAGTGTAAATGTTGTCAAAGACAAGAACAGAGAACACCAAACCATTTCTCCTTACACCATTGACATAGTCAAATAAAACTTTGTACAGTTTACTTTTTACATGCTTTACTATTTAGATGCAAAGAATACAGACTCTGTGTGTCTGTGTCTGGCAATTCTGAATGTATCAAGACTTTTCTTCTTTTCTAAACACAGTCATCTTCACAAACAACTTTGACAGTACACTTTCATTTTGTCAGAGTTGCTTGGGATGAAATTTGCTCAGCCATTAAAAGGTGGGAAAGTGCCCTGCTGCTTGTGTAGATGAGAGAAGGCCACTGTTTTGTCAGATGTCAGCTACCCATCAGTCAAGGCCAAGAAAGTGATTGGTACATGATGGGGTTGGTAAGAAGCCCTCCAAACCTTAATTATCAGAGTGTCCCCCAGTTTCGCTGGGCTTGTCATTGACTCCTGACAAGCTCAGAGGCAGACGAAAAGACAAACAGCACATCACCAACTGGTTAATTAGCAGCACAAAGCAACCCAAATTACAAACCCAAGAAAATGTGCCACAGAGTTGCTTTTTGTACATTGGATTTCATCAACACATGCAAAGGGAAATGGTAAATCTTTCATATTTCAAAAAATACCTAGATTGTTCTTGGGATCCTCTTCAGCTGTCAGGAAGGCAAGTACTTCTTTTATCCCTCAAAGCGTTACTAAGGACCTATGGGTGTCTGGTTCTGAGGAATATAATGTAGCAGACTGATTCATTCTTTCATGTATTCATTCAACAAATACGTATTGTTGTCTGCTATCACCTACTGTATCCAGGCACTGAGCTGGATTCTAGGTGTGTGGTTATAAAAAATCAAAGGAACATTCTGACACAGGCTACAACGAGGATGTACCTTGAAGACATGCCAAGTGAAATAAGCCAGTCACAAAAGGACAAATACTGTAAGATTCCACTTATATGAGGTCCCTGGACTAGTCAAATTCATAGAGACAGAGAATAGAGTAGTGGCTGCCAGTGGCTGGCGGAGGGGGGATGGAGAATTACTGTTTAATAGGTACAGAGTCTCAGTCTCAGAAGATGATAAAGGTTCTGGAGATGGATGGTGGTGACGGTTGCACAACAATGTGAATGTACTTGATGCCACTGAACTGTACTCTTAAAAATGGTTAAAATGGGGCTTCCCTGGTGGTGCAGTGGTTGAGAGTCCGCCTGCCGATGCAGGGGACACGGGTTCGTGCCCTGGTCCGGGAAGATCCCACCTGCCGCGGAGTGGCTGGGCCCGTGAGCCATGGTCGCTGAGCCTGTGCGTCCGGAGCCTGTGCTCCGCAACGGGAGAGGCCACAGCAGTGAGAGGCCCGCATACAATGGTAAATTTTATGTTATGGATATTTTACCAAAATTTTTAAAGAAAAAAACCCCACAAAGGTATGATGCCTGCTTTCATAGAAATGACATCCTAGTGGGAAGATAGACATGAAACAAACTGAGAAATTAATATATAACTACACATAGTAGAATTGCTATGAAGGGGGACAAATTCCTCTCCTCTGGGTCAATGTGACTAATTTTCCTAAACGCAAAAATGACCACAATGTTATTTGCTCTATAGAAGCATTCTTCACTTTACAAACGGGTCCCTTTTAATACTGAACTCTTGAGTATGTTAAAGGTTTATAGATAAATCATTCACCACATAACTAAGAGGCCTACAGGCAGAGAAGTTACATGATGAAGTGTTATGAAGCACTGCCAATTGAAGATCAATCAGAAATTACAATAAGCATCTTGGTAATTACAACAAAAACTAATGGGAAAAAATGATTTATCTCATAAAAGTTTACTATACACCCAGTCTTACACACACGTATACCTATAAAATGATGTGATGAAAACATCCACATGATGCTGCATGGTTTGCA
Organism: Aethalodelphis obliquidens; assembly: GCF_003676395.1. NCBI lineage: Eukaryota > Metazoa > Chordata > Mammalia > Artiodactyla > Delphinidae > Aethalodelphis > Aethalodelphis obliquidens. The sequence continues at coordinate 9,370,582 of NW_020838001.1, forward strand.
TGTTTAATAGACACAGTTATTGCTTGTAAGCATAATAGTCCATATTTACTCGTCCAGTATTCCTGCTCCTGCTGATTGAGCATTGGTGTTTTTCGAATTATAAAAACATGGGATTCCCTGGTGGCGCAGTGGTTGAGAGTCCGCCTGCCGATGCAGGAGACGCGGGTTCGTGCCCCGGTCCAGGAAGATCCCACATGCGGCAGAGTGGCTGGGCCCGTGAGCCGTGGCTGCTGAGCCTGCGCGTCCGGAGCCTGTGCTCCGCAACGGGAGAGGCCACAGCAGTGAGAGGCCCGTGTACCACAAAACAAAAAACAAAAAACAGCATGTTGCTTCAGTACTCGCTGCTATTGTGCAAAGAGTTTAAACTTTTGTGCCTTTGTTTAAAAAAAAATCCTTAGCAAAATCTTCTCATTAAAATGTAGACAATATAAGCATCCAAAAATGTAAGTTGGAACTTGCACTGAAAAAGAAAAAACACTACACAAAGCTTTTGGATTGAACACTGTGCTTTTATCCTCTGACAATGTGGCAAACTTTCAGCATCTCCTGGAATATTTTCCAACTCCTTTAAACACCTGAAGGGTTTCTTGCACGTTGAATTGGTTGGCAGGGAGGGTGGGAGTAAAGAGAAAATAGCATAAGGGGGGGAAAAAGAGAGAAAGGATACCTTCCAGATGAACCCACCAAATAATCACATCCCTTAACAGTGACTTTATGAGGTCTAAAGCAAAGAAAATACTGCCAGGATAATTAACAATTCTGGTTTCAAAAAGCCGAAGTTGATTATCTAAAGGGCAGGCTGCTCTTTGAATTAAAGATGATATCTGAGGCATTTACAGCAATATATGTTATAGCCACCAATATTCTACGTAAATATATAGGTCAGGAGTCCTCTCCAAACTGTCTAGAATAGCCAGACGGGTGAAATGATTGAGTGGAGGGGGCTGAGTAGAGACGGGAGGGAATACAGAGACCAGGCTCTTAATGAAATGGGCAGATGTTTCTCAGCCAACTGTGGCCGGGCAGGTGTGGCCCCATATGGACAGAGCTTCCAAAGTTCAGAAGAAGCCAGAAATTCTCATTTTCAAGTAAAATCTCCCGTGTTTTAAATATTGACACACACGTAATTAATTTTTTAAATGTACATAATTTTATCATTGCTGTGCAGGCCAAACAAAATACATCTGAAGCTGAATTTACTGGGGACCACAAATCTTAACCTATGTCCTAGTTGTTCCAGCTCCCAAGCATCGTGGTGGGAGAACATTCTGGCTGTTCAGCCCCACAGGAGCCCCATTCAAGAGCTGACACCGTTTTGGGTACTAGTGAGAGAGTGGCTGGCCATGGCCGGTCCTTCAGGAATACCGTGCTGAGCAGACTCTGCAGCGCTGGCCTCGGATGTCCCGGGTGACATGGAAGAACTACGCTCTGGCAGGAGGCCTGGGCTTCCAGACTCGCTGTGGAGACATCCCCGCAAACTCCCTCCACACCTCACACGTGGAAGCAGGACTCACTCTGGGTTTTGTGTAAATGTCTCTCCTTTTCCTCCTCTCTATCCACCCCCTACCACAACCCAAACAGTGTGAAGGTTGTGCCCTTCTGCTTTCCAGAAGTTGCAAATGGTTTTGTGTATGAAGACTTGGGTCCGTGAAGATAGAAGAGAAATAAAAACAAAGTCTCAAGATGTATCTTTAGCAAAAGATATAAAGGTATTTTCTCTAGCTAGTTCTTGCCCCGGTTTCAAGTGGACAGATTTTTTTTCACCAAAGAACTACCTAGTAAGGGAGGGTGGAAGACAAATCTGACATATGACAGATATGTTCTCAAAAAAAAAAAAAAAAAAACCCCAAACTTGCCTTCAACATACCCAAATCTTCTAAGCTCTATTACTAGATTACCAAACTGCCCAGGCTCAGGAACAATCTGCCCTCGAAATGGTTTTTTTTAACTAGCACAGGTTTGGTTTTGTTTTAATATTCTTAATTTTACCATTTGGGTGTGTGTACTCAACTCTCCAGTCTGCTTAAATATCCCATCAGGCCCATATGTCTTAAACCCAACTGAGGCACATATACGTTACCTGCCTGGCCTCTGGAGGTATGTGAATTTGCTCCCTTGGGACTTTATTCCTTTTCTTTTCTCCATACCTCTACTTACTTTTCTAAAAAGAAACCAACCTCAGAATGAACTCTAAGGTCAGATGCAATGCATCTGAAGCAATCATACGAAAATAGACCTACTATATGGAGGGCGGCACCAAACACTGATGACAGAACAGTGAGTAAAGATGTGGCTAGCCATCAGAGAGCTCAAGATCACACGGGGAGAAATAAATTAGCTAACAGGCTCACTGCCAACTCTAAGCTGCTCCAGCGTAGTTGTGTTTGGAGGCCAGGGACACAGGCAAAAACAATTTCTCATTGGATTTCAGGGGGCTCTGGCCTCCCATCCTTTTTGGAGGCTGTTGCGTGGTTATCCTGGACCTATTTGCTTTTGACTGGTCAGGATGAGAAGCAGGTTTTAATCAGTGAAGGCCCTGCTATTTGTGGGAGGTATATGGTCCCTCCCTCATCATTGTTGGGCTTGGCCATGAGCTTTGGCTAATGGGATGTGAGCAGATGTGTCCAGGCTGAAGTTCAAGAATAAAGAGGCACATGGAGCAGAGTCGACCTGAGCTGCAACCAAGCCACATTTTTGGTTTAACAAAGCTTCATGTCTGTTACTGTTACTGTCACTGAGATTCGGGGGTTGTTTTTTACGCAGCAAAGCTAACTAATGCACTAGCACAGTTTACTGACGATTTTTTTTAAACAGGAGAAATGTTGACACTCCTCTGTTCAAAAAACATCCACATATCCGCTGACCCACTTAGCAGAAATAATAGGCATCCATGACAATGCAAGAAGAGAAATGGAATAAAATGAGAGGATGAACACCAAGTCCCTTATTTTCCCCCCAAAATATGCCCATCCCCACTGATTTCGCCCATTTCAGTCAATGGTAACTCCATCTTTCTCATTGTTCAGAACATTAGTCATCCTTGACTGAATTCTCTTTCTTTCACACCTCACAACAGCAAAATCTGTTGGCTCTACTGTTGAGACAGATCACAGACCTGCCCCTTCCCGCCAGATCCACTGCCACAACCCTGATCCCAGCCACCAGGATGTCTGGCCTGAATTATTGCCACGGCCTCCTGATTTCCTACTCTTGGCCCTATCCCCTCAGCAGTCTACGTTTCGCCCCGTTTTCAGATGAATCTTTTTAAAAACCAAATTTATATCATGTCCTCCTTTATTTAACAGTTTCCAAGGCCTCCCATCTTATTCAGAGTAAAAGCCAGGTTCTTACAACTGCCCAGCAGGTCTCCTGTTCTCCCCCTGGTTCCCCTGAATCCAGCACACTGATATCTTTACTCTTCCTCCAACGTGGTGCGCACAGGCTCACTTCAGAGTTTTTCCATTTGCTGCCCCTCTGCCTGGACTGCTTGCTCTTCACGGCGAGAGCCCAATGGCTTGTTCTCACTTCCTGCAGGTCCGTGCTCAGATATCCCTGCTTATCAATGCAGCCTTTTCTGAATATCCTATACGTAAAAGAGCGAGCCCAGCCCCAGTGCCTCCCTTCTATCCTCTTTACCTTGGTTCACCATTCTCCATAGAACTTCCCACAATCTGACAAACTATATATATAAAGAAGTTAGTTCTTACACTCACTGACATAGAAAACAAACTTATAGTTACCAAAGGGGAAGGGGGGGGTGGATAAATTCAGAGTAAGGGATTAGTAGATACAAACTACTATATACAAAATAGATAAAAAAAACAAGGTCCTACTGTATAGCACAGGGAACTATATTCGTTATCTTGTAATAACCTATAATAAAAAAGAATTTGAAAAAGAATATATATATATATGTATAACTAAATCACTTTGCTGTATACCAAAAACTAATACAACATTGTAAATCAACTATACTTCAATTTTAAAAAAAAAAAAAGAAAAGAAGAAAAAGAAAAGAAGTTAGTTCTTTTCTGATTCCCTCTACTGAAGGTAAGTACCATGAGGATAAGTATTTTTATTTCGTTCACTACTTTATCCTCAGCTCCTACAAAGTGCCAGGCACATAGTAAGTACTCAGTATATCTTTCTTGAACAAATAAATATTGGAATCAGACAAATCTACATACATTTGTATTCCAGCTCTGACACTTACTAGCTGTGACCTGGACAGGTTACATTACCCCTCTGACCTTCTATTTAACCACTGGATAAATGTGATACTAATCTCCTCCCTTCACAGTTTTTGCAAGGTATAGAGGTAATGCATTTTCAGTGCTCACATGGATAAAAGATAGCTGTTATGATCATAGATACTGTCTATCTCTCAGCTCTCTGATGCTTTCCTTCACCCTGCTCCAGCCACATTGGCCTGAGCGCTCTTGCTAAAACATACCAAGAGAGTTTGCACATGACCTTTGCACCTGCCATTTGCCTGGAACACTGGGCCCCAGCTCTCTGCATCTTCTCATCACTCAAGATGCAGCTATGATGGGACCTCCTCGCAGAAGGCATCCCTGGCCACCCTGCCTCAAGTACCCCATCAGTCACACTCAATCACATCATCAGTTTATCTCCTCCATAGATTTATCACCTTGTTATTCATGTGTTTGCTTGTCCTCTGCTTATCCCCACTAGAAGATAAACTCCAGGAGGAGAAATTTCATCTGACATGTCCACCAGCACTTCTGCAATACCTGGCACATAATACACACTCAACAAGTATCTGTTGAATAGATAAACAAAAGGCTTAAGGGAGGAAACACACACGCAAAATAACGTATATGCATAATAATACGTTCTTATGATCATTGTGGTAGAATCTCAGTCCCATATGGATTGAGAATCAGGTGATGATGTGGGAAAAGAGAGAAGAGCAGAACAACGAGAAATGTTTGAAGGATTCTGCATCCAAAGGGAAGAGGCCTGGAAAATATTTTATTTTAAAAAAGACAGAGTAAAGTGAGAGCATGGTTTGAATTAGGTACTAAAATAGAAAAATCATCAGTCTTACCCAAATGACAGCAAAGACCTAGGAAAGCGAGGGACCTTTGGCCAGAATCAAAATTCCAGTATTTACAAACAGAGGACAGGCACTGCAAAGAGGAAGCTAAGAACCCCTGCCTGACTCATGTTTGAGCAGACACATTTAAACATGAAGAGTTGGGAAGTAATTATGACTGGATAATTCAGGGCCAGCTCATCTTCACTCCACTGCTGAGTGGTGACAGTTTTGCCCTTTGGGCATAGAGACTGAAACGCCTCCTCCCCTTTGGGATTCAAAACAGAAATGAAAAACATCCCTCTAAAAAAGGTCACGCCTCAAGTTTGGGAGACTTGCCAGTGCGACCTGGAACCAGACATCAAAAAATTAAAATACTGCTTCAATTTCTGTAACTGCTTGACACATCTGTAAGTGTCTAAATGTAGTCTGCAGCCTGGACTAAGCCACCGGTGAGATGGTAAACATTTAGTGAGAGGACACAGCCAAACTCCATCTCACAGAATTCAAGGAAGCGGCTTTGATTACTAAAGTTATTTCAAAGATGTTATTTATCCTCCTCTGGAAGAATGCATATAGAAACATCAGTGTTTTGCTTTTGGTAAATTGTATGAGCTTACAAAGAAGATGCTAAGCAAACTGACAAGAATATCATCCTTATACTTGTTCCATTTAAAGGCAGATATTGAGGCCAACTTCCCACCCAGGACAATCAGTGACAATTCATTTCTTTCTTTCCCTTTAGTGTTTCCTATAATTCACTCTGATTGTGGTGTATAGGCAGCAAGAAATGCCTGTAAAAAAGGGCTTTTAAACTCTTAGTTGTTTGCAGAATATTAGTAACACTATAAAAAGTGTATGTTAATTAATGCTGCATTTTAATAGATTTCCTGGAAGTTTGTAACTGCACAGTATAAAGGCTTTCAAGATAATGTATTATATAGTGGTTATCATAAACTCCAAAGCAGTTCAAATATTCCTTTTATGTCTCAATAACTTTCCCCCAAAAGTTACAGTATTTAAAAGATTCCAATGCAGAAATAAGAAGGAAAAATCTTCCTCACCAGGGATATTTAAAATTTTTATCTCTCATCAGGATCAATCTCATTTCTTGGCAGCACTGTACTTAAGCTTGCGGGTAAGCAAAAAGCCATCTGCATCTTCCATCGGTCATATTAGGGTAAACTATGCCCCATCTAGTGTGGGGCAGGTTTTACAGAGGTCAGACAGTTCAGATACCTCACAACTTTCATATTCTTCTGAAACAAGACTTTATATATATGAACATCCCTTATCATTGTTTATCTCTCTAAGTTTGGGCAAAAGGAATTACTTGCAGTTCAAAGAATCCCCATTTTTCTATGTTCAGCAGACAGACCAAAGGGAGAGTTTGATTGTAAGAGCTTCAAGAGAGTTCCACATTAAACTTCAACACATTTAAATCCACATTAAACTTCAACATTTGGGTTTGGGATGTTAAACTTAAGCCCCCCAATGCAATACTTTTCTGTGAATTTTTCAGGCAAAAGAAATGGTTGGTCTCTATTCCGCACTGAAGGTTTTGAACATCCCATTCCAATATGAATCACCATTTCTGACAAAGGTAAACCATAAAGATTTCCTTGTGACTTTAAAGAAGAAAAATAAGGGAATTCCCTGGCGGTCCAGTGGTTAGGACTTGGCACTTTCACTACCGGAGCCCAGGTTCAATCCCTGGTCGGGGAACTAAGATCCCGCAAGCCGTGCGGTGTGGCCAAAATTAAATAAATAAATAATAAAAATAATATGTGTTGCCAAAAATAGAATTTTTTTAAATGCCAATGACTTGAATGGGGACCACAGTGGGAAAAATTTAAGAACAGAAATCTGAAATTAATTACACAAATGAGGTTCCATTTCACTCTTTTGATAAGGCCAGTGAATCATAAACAAGGCTGCCACAAATCCAGTTGGACTCTGAAAAATATACAATACTAATACGCACACAAATATCTCACTTTTCTCCTGCCAAATTATACACACAGTATTATGAGCGCTTTGCAGCTCTCAACGAAAGCCTTGGAAGCTATGTATCTCTTACTTTTCTTCATTCCCTAAGTCCCAGTTATAAAACATTTGTCATCTGGGCTCTGTATCTGACAGCACCTGCATTATATTATGTTTAATCTCAACGCCAGGAAAGGAATACATTTCTTGAACTTCTGAGCGTTATTATGATTTCTCCATCAAGATTCTAAGCCCTCACGGTGACCCTAATTGAAGATTCTTACCAGAATCTCGAAACGATCAAAATGCATACATATATGTATGTGTGTGTCTGTGTGCACACACACCAACTTTGCAAGTTAATAGAGCCAAAAAGGGCACGATTCAAGGTTGCAAATACTTAAGAGAATTAACAACTGCCAAAAACGCAAGTAACTTATGTGGGAATCACAATCATCAGTTGTAAAGTAACCAAATATCCCAATTTACCCAGGATGGGAGGATTCCCGGGACGTGAGATTCTTAGTCCTGAAACCAAGACAGTCCCAAGCAAACTGGACAGTTGGTCACTCTAAAAGCTGCACAATGAAATTATCCATGGAGCTTTTTTAAAAGTTCCTCTTAGACTCAATGAGGCTACAAGGAGAAACAAATGTATACTTTGCTATTATTAATTTTTTACTGTCATCATCCTGGAATGCTTATCTCTGTTATAAACCCCCTTAGACCACTCCATTCTCTCCATCTCTACCTCTCCCACTCTCCTCTTTCTCTACTCCCTCCCTTCCCCCTCCCTCCCTCTCTCCCTCTCTCCCTGCATTTCTTTCAGAAAGTCTAATTTTGTAAATACCACTTTGCATCCATACCTTGGAGACTTCATCTAAATGTTTGCCAATAAGACTTCTCTCTTCGTCCCCCAGTGCCACCTCCCACCTCTCAATAATGTAAATACAGTTAGTTGATTGAAAGCACATTTCACGTTTTGCTTCTCTCTTAAGCATCTCAGTTATGGGGTCCATACTGTGTGAGTCACTCATGCATGATCCTCAAGGAAGAACCAAAAGATGGAAGGGAAATACAGCCTGAGGAAAAAGTCTATAAAGATTTCTCGCTTTCCTAATCCCTTTTCTCTAATGTTTCTTTGTAAATTTGTCAGATGGGAACGAAATTGCCTCATAACTCTCCAGACATGAAGAGCATCTCTGAAGAAAATTACGTACTTGTCAAAGCAAGAGGGAATTTATGTTGGTGTTCCTGAGATGTGATTTTATTCCGTCTATTTCCTTTGTGCACATGAGAGCAACTAGAGAGGCAAAAAACAACTCGTTTATGGATTTTTTTTTTCACTTTGGTGCATTTTTTGCTTCTATTTTTCCCTTTTGTTTTCTTATTCCCCCCTCCTTTCATCTATGTTTATTGCCAGTGACAGTAAACTTCCATATAACAATCCTGTGATGATAGTAGCAATGATTTCTACCAGAGTAAGGCAGTTCAAACAGGCACAAAGATGATTTCCCCGTGGACAGTTCCAGAAGGTGCGGGTTACATTTTCAAGTCCTACCCGATGTTGGCCAGGGACGATCTGGGTACAGAGGTCTTGTTAATGTTCCTTCCAGGCGGTGGCATACTTCCTGAAATTAAATTCTTTTCCCTGGACTACACGTTATGGCTTGCACTTCCTGAATTTTGTTTTCTGAATTTAGAAGCTACAGAACCTTGCTTGCTTGGTAGGTCCAGTGTAAATGACAGAGTAAACTAACGGGGAATTTGAAGGCAGGCATGCCTGGGTTCAGATCTCAGCTCTGCAACAAACCGGCTTGGCAAAGTCTTCAATCTTTATGAACTTCACGTTTCTTATTTGTTCAACAGGAACATCTACTTCGTGGGACACTTTTAAGGCTAAAAGGAGAAGGTTTCCAAACTGTGAGAGGCTGTGTGACTCTGCCGATAGGAACCTGAATCTTGAGTCAGACAGTTTGTGTTGTGTTCCGGCTCCTCTCCTTCCTAACCAAGTGACCTTGGGCAAATCACTCAGCCTCCGAGTTGCATCAGTTTCTTCATCTGTAAAGTGCAGATGATAATAAAACTACCTCACAGAGCTGTTACGAGGATCACATAAGTCCATATAACACGTTGGAATCTGCCCAACATTTTGTAACTGTTTGCTATTTCGTTACAACATATGCCAACTGCCTGGCACAAAGTATTTCTTCAATAAACACTTTCCCTGGCCCTCCTTTCCATACACTCCTTCCTTGAAAGCCTGTCTCACTCACTGTGTTTCTTCAACATCCCGCGCAAGGCCCATCTCACCACAGGTGTTCAAGAAATGGAGAATTCATTAATGTCAACCTGCCTTGTTATTGATGATAGTCTATATATTTTGTTCATTTCCCCACTGCTTTGCAATACTTTTTTAAATACTGAAGAGAATAAGAAAAACATTCTTCTTTTAATAGCTTCCCCAAAAATTGTTCACCGAAAATTTACGTAACATGCATTAGGGAAAAGAAAGCACAAGAAACAATGCAGTGTCTTTTCAAACAAGCCAAGATTCTACAGAGCAACCCTAAGTGGTATTTCAAATCTTTCAGGAAGCTGATCCTCACTTAATAAGACAAATATTGTATGGATGGTTTAGATAGATTGGTAAGATTTTTCCAAATGGATTCCTTAAGGAAACATTATCTGGGAGTCAGGGTAATTACTTACTTTTTGTAAGAAACGGCTAAGGAACTCCAGAGCTGGGGTGACTGGTGGACTGTACTTCTCTGCCAGGAATAATCTCATTCTGTGTGAGGGAAAATATAAACATGCTCCTCCACCTTTGAAGTCTGTCCACAGCACATCTGAAATTCAGCTAGAGCCTGGAGGTTGGAAAGTACACAAGAGAAAGTTCTCACTGGACCACAGACCTTAAAGCCGGAGAATCTTACAAATAAATTAGCCCTATTCCATGCACTTTATTTAACCTGGTAGACATAAACTTCAGTAATTTCACGATGCTTCAAGCCTGGTTAAGTGTTTTAGGGAATAGTTCAATGCCTTCAAAAATGCCAACATAAGGGGAGAGCGGGTCTCCCAAATACTGGGACGCAACTGTGATTTTGTAACTTTGCTTTTCTTCTGTGAGCTAATGTTCAACCACTAAAGTAATTATAAGGCTTCAGGGAAGACCTGCCTTCACCCCAAGTCTATTTCCTCTACCGTTCTGATCAGAACATAAATTGTTTATTACCCCCTCGTTTACCAGCCCCCAAATATCATTACAATGTCTGTGCCATGATATATGTACAGTTGTTACCCTTTTAATGGATAAAAAAAGATTTAAGTACTTCATTCTGTTGCATTTTGACAGCTGTTAGCCATCATTTCTCCATTCACCTGCATTTAGCAATCCCATAAAGGAAGGCAATCTCAGAAGGAACAAGCACCGGGCACTGCAAGGTGATAATTCTGTATCACTCTGGCCTATGAATACCTGACGAGCTTTTGCTGAGTCAGCAGTCTGTGGCTGAGTGGCAGCCATGCCCTTTTATCTGTATGAGCGTCTCACGGCAATTGGACCACCAGCCCCTGCAGTGAAAATCCATAGTATTGATCAGGCCATTTCTCCACTGTAATTCTTTTGTAGGAAATCCCTGATGACAAATTTTATCTGCACCACTTTTTGATCACTGGTTTGATGTAAAGGATCTCCAAGGGCACAGTTAAGCGCTGGGCCGTTCCACGTTATCAAGCAGCCGTTTTATTTACTGAAACTACAATTGTGGTCACACGCACACACAAAAAGAGAGGGAGAGATGGAGAGTCGCGGGGGAAAACTGGAGCCAAACAATCTTTCAAAGGGAACAGAAGGTAAAAGAACTGGGAGGAGTTGCCTCAGCGACTTAACTCAAACACAGGTCATCAAAGGCTGTTCCACATTTGTAACCATGATAAATAGTGGAAATGGTGTTTTGATAATGATGCTGAGATGATGTTAGGTTGTACGTTGAGACTGAGTTCGTCTATTTTTCTCCCTGTGCTAACCTTCCTCATCTCTTCTCCACAGACCTAAGCTTCTTCACTCTATGGCCTCAATATGTTAGGAGAATCTCTTTATCTGATGGTGTTTCAGCAGAGATTTGGATCAGGTAGGAATCTGAGACCCAGGTGAACTTCTGTAAAATATCTAAACCCCCAAAGAAAGAAAGGAAAAGTTACATGAGCACCTATACCCTTACAGAATTGCTGGTCTTGCTATTTCTGGGCACAAGTGCAAAATGCAAAGAATAGGCAATGTCCCTCCACAGAGTCGCTACGCTGACACTTGCCCAGCTACGATTCAAGACGAGTCCAACTAACCCCCAGGTGCCTGGGCTGTGGAGGAAAAGCTCTCCTGGATTGTTTAGGTGAGCCTATGCATTCATACCTACTGTAGCCAGCTTTCTTGGCCTCAGCACTGTGAACATGTGGGGCCTGGAAAATTCTTTGTGGAGGGGAGCTGTTCTGCACATTGTAGGGTGTTTAGCAGCATCCCTGGCTTCTACCCTCCCCAGCTGTGACAACCAAAAACATCCCCAGACATCGCTAAATGTACCCTAGAGAGGGGAGTGCAAAATCGCCCTGGTTGAGAAGCAGTGGCCTATGGGGCACTTGTGGGGGTCAGGGAGTGGGGATGAGTAGAGAAGGAGTGATGTGTCCAAAACAAAGGAGATGCCTTGATCCTTTCAGTGTAGTTGGGCACAAACAGAAGTGAAACACATACTCACCAGCACCATAAACCAAATAATGACTAAACTAATTTTTCCACTTCAAGAGTTGCAAACTGTATTCTCTTCACCCCGATTTTGCCCACAGAGGAGTTTAATTTGGCCGACAATTCTGTAGTTGAATTTGAGCAGTTTAGGTGGGACCTAACCTCTAGGCATCCCTCCCAGCGCCCCCATTCCACCACCATGACCTTAAACCTCTCACTGGGCACTACTGCCTGGCCCTAAGGCACCTGTGCCCAAATTCATCTCCATGGTGATGTTTCCAGTACAGTGGTCCTCAACTGGAGGTGAATCTGCCTCTCAGGATCGCTTCAGCAATGAGTGGACAAGTTTTTGGTGTTACAGCTGGGGTGAGCGGGAGGGACATGCTACTGGCATCTCTAGTAGGTGGAGGTCAGGGATGCTGCTAAACATTCTACGATGCGCAGGACAGACCTGTTCTACAAAGCCATACCTGACCCCAAGTGCTGAGGCTGAGAAGCCCTGTTCTAACTAATCTCGCATCCTCTCCTGCGAAAACTCACGTGCTTCCATTGATAGAAGCCAGAAGGAGAGTCTTCAGTGTGTGCACACAGCCACCTTGTTAGAAGTATCTACTGCTCCCATTCATCAAGCAGAGGCATAAGCAGCTCTCCTGAAAACTCCTGCCCTCCTTGGCAGGGTCTCTCAACCTGCTGTAAGGAAAACGTCACCGTCCTTTATGTCCTGGCCCTAAAAAACGGTTGCTGTTTCCGCAGGGATGTTATCAGACCTGATTCTCTATCTGAAAGCACTCCAACAGCAGCAAGAAAAAGCAAAATGCTCGCAGGGGCCTCTAGGTTCATCTAACTTCGCTCATGCACAGAAGCACTTGCTCAGAGAACACACCCGTCTCCAGTGCTGAGAGGGGGTTAAATGATTTTATTCCTTGCACGGGCTTTATGCATGTAGGCATGTGAGGGCTCCGAAACTTGAGGAAGTTCATTAAACGTGAACTCTCACATGAAGCGAAAACTGCACTTCAGTGACTACACCCAAATGCTGCTTGGAATTTTATCTCAAATCCTGGGGTCATTCATGCTGATGTCTACAGAGGTCAAGTAGGGATCATAGGCAAGTGAGCTGACAGGTGTAGGGGAGGGGGAGGGGTGGAGGATGGTTGCTAGATAAAATACATGATGCTCAATTAAATTTGAGTCTCACATAAGCAACAAATAGTTTTTAGTGTAAGCATGTCCCATAATTTTAGAAAAAATAAAAATAAGGGGTTTTTTTTAGGATAAGTATGCCCCAAACATTGCATAAGACATACTTATACTAAAATACAGCGTTTTGTTATCTGAAATTCAAGTGGGAGGGGAGCAAGAACCCAGCAAGCCTACAGCTTGGCTCCTTAGCTATGAGCAGGCACCAGCTCTTCCTTTTCTTACAAGAAACGTGAAGTTACCTTGTCCTGTTTCAGGAGCAGGTAGATGCTTTTCTCACCACTCCCCACCCCAGTTGAATCCAGGTGGTCCTCCCTTTCTACTGACTAACAGCAGAACCCAAAATAGAATTCATGTGCCCATCTCACTCCAGCTGCTCCTGCAGCATTCAGGTCCCTGAGCCACTGGAGGAAGGAGCAAAGACTGAGCATTTGGAAATTTAAAATGAGGATGAAAATGAGAAATTCTATTATTAGGTAGCTCTGCTACCCCCACCCCAAGGATGACCAAGGTGTCACTAAACCAGGGATCACAAACTACAGCCTATGGGTCAAATCTCATTCACTGCCTGTTTTTATAAATAAAGCTTTATTTGAATACAGCCACAAACATTCACTTACTGCCCATAGCTGCTTTCACTCTACTCCAGCAGAGACCACCTGACCCTCAAAGCCAAATGTATTTACTATCTGGCCTTTTACAGAAAATGTTTGCTGACCCCTACACTAAACCAATGAATAAGTGAACAAAGCATAGTTTAAATGTTTTTATTATTTGGTGGTAAGCAATAAACTGAATACATAAAGAAATTCATTTCTCATTTCTTCTAAGACTGATCTTCTAAGAAAGACCACAGAGCAGTTGGCATTTTGTTTACAAAACACGAGGCCACATGTTAAGCCAATCATGACGGAAGGAAACGTGTCATTCACCTACAACAGTAAAGAATAGCACGAACTTTAGTCTATCCCGTGATATTAATCCTATTTGGAAGACTTACTGATGTTTCAGTTGAGGATTCTGACCTCAACTGTGTTATTACAATGTGGTCAATACAGGAAACTACTGACTGAGCCTCAGTCCCTAATCGAAATTTACCTCAGTTTATGTGATTAAACACATTGTCATTTCCTGTCTGGATTAATGACAATTATGCAGACAGGAAGCCTGAGTTCAAACAAAGATTAACACTAACAATAAACTGAACAGACTAGGTCAAGGGTTTGCAGACTTCTGTAAAGGGCCAGAACATAAATATTTTTGGCTCTGCAGGCCATGTGGTCTCTGTCACAACTACTCAAAGTCGCACAAAAGCAGCCATAGAAAATATGTACATGAATGGGCATGACTGTGTTCCAATAAAACTTCATTTACAAAAACAGGTGGTGGGCCCCATTTGGTCTGCAGGTCATAGTTTGCCAACCATAGGAGTAAGGTTGCAAAATCAATTTTCCACAAGGTCCAGAAAAGTAACACATAAATTAAGTGAGTTTGTGTTACACAACTGGAAATGGGGAGACTGTGGTGCCCTGGGGAGCACATGTCCCCTCTAAGGAGGGTGGCTTCTACTCGGTCATGGGCGATATGGACTTAGTGTTGCCAGATCCTTCTGATTTTTTCTAAAAAGTCTGGATTTCCTGCTTCATATGTGAAATGCTGGCAATTCATTCAAATTAAAAAACAAACAGAAAAACGAAACTTGAGAGGATCAAAACAAACATGCTTAGGACTCAGGGTTTCTCAACCTCAGGAATACTGACATTTTCGTCTGGATAATTCTGTATTATAGGGGGGCTGGCCCTCCCCACAAATTGTGATGACCAAAATGTCTTTAGACTTTTCCCAGTGTCCCTTAAAAGGCAAAATTGCCCCCTGTTGAGAACCACTGTGACAGCTGAGCTTGGCCACAGGGCACCTGTTGCAAACTTGGATAATTATTAGTCTCTGCATGGTCTTCACCTCTAAACATTGGCCTCCGCACCATCCTTTACCTTTTAAATATGTTTTACCTTGCTTTGCTTTCAGTTCCTTTTGGAAGAGGAAGAAGATGAGAACAGGATGAAAGGAACAACAACAACAAAGAAAAAAAAAACAGAAAAAATTGGGAGAGATCAAGATGACACGAAGGACTAGAGAGGAGAACTAAATGACAGTGGAAAATTGGAGATTCATGAGGGAAAATTAGAAACCGAATGTTAAACACCCTAATCTCAACATATTAGACCCAAATGATCATAGGGAAAGACCCATCCAAGAGAATTAAACTTTTTTTTAATTTAAAATAACTCCGAGGCCCTCACATTAAAACTTGGACACACATTCTTCATATGGTGATTCACTACTAATGAAATTGGGGAAAACCAGTATTTGGATGCACCTTTATGAGGTTTCAGACAAATGCTATATAGATCATTCTCTACTCATCCTTCTTTATATCAATCACAAATTCATTTCTGCACTCAAAATGTTCTTGCTTTGCTTGGGAGTATTCATGATGCTTATTTTTAATATCATTGTTGCTCTTATATTGAAATACTCCATTTCTGCACTATATTTCAAACACTGCAAACCAGATGAACTATTTCAATTTTCCCAATGGTTGGCTAATATCAAACAGCTTTCCCCCTCTTTCTGAACCCTGAACTGGCCTTATAAAACAAAGCTGTTGAGTTCTCACTAGGAGAGCTGAATTCTTTCAAGGTGGAACTCACAGTCTTACTTTCTGGTGTTAGAAGAAGAAATCCCATCAGACAAACTTCTGCATTCTAATGCAGGGGGTAAGAATTTTGAAATGTTAAAGTGAGGTTGTGTTTAATTCCTAGCAATGTATTCCTAACTCATGGCTCTTCTCCATAGAGTTTGACATACCTTGTCCCCAACTAGGTTGATCATAGAGGATCTGAGAGACGAAGGTATCAGACTCTCAGGTTTTGAGTTTCCAAGGTCTAGGAAAAAAAAAAAATCCTAAGTCATAAAAGAACACATGATTAGGTAGAGCAAGTTTTTCCCACCCAGTTAGAGGCTGGGGGAGAAAGAGCCAAAGCAAAAAGCTTTAGATGGTAGTGGAACTGTAGGTCCCTAGAAAGGGTCCCCAAATCCTAGGCCCACTAACCCACACAAAGACATATCCCAGAATAGCCCCAACATGGATGGAAATGATAGAAACCCTAGAGAGTTTCCAGGGGTCCAAAAAAGAGAGGGTGCTGGACTTTGTTCCCCAGGTAAAACTTAAAGAGATGGTGAGCTTTGTGGAGAAATTCTTAATACAGCTGGAGTGAGGGCCATGGAGTCGAACTGGTTAGGCAAGTCCCCAAAAGTCAGATGGGACCGGGGAATCTCCCAGTATTGTTCATGCCAGGGTGCCCAGAATGATGCAAATGAGGCCAACAGAGCAGATGAACCAGCCACGTGGGTCAGGACAAACAGAATGCAGAAGCAGTATGTGTGAACTGGACAACCAGAAACCAAGCAGCAGTATTAAATATTTCGTCCACTGACAGCCTGGATACACAATGGAGATTTGATTCGATGTGCTGTCCTCACCCCAAGCACCCACTGACTCTGGAGTCCTATTTAGGTCGCTTTAGAAAGTACATGCATCTCCAGGGTGTTATGGGCTGAACCGTGTCCCCTCAAATCCCTATGTTGAGGTCCTAAGCCCCAGCCCCTCAGAATGTGACTGTATTTGGAGATGGGGTCTTTAAAGTAATGATTAAGTTAAAAAATGAGGCCGTTGGGATAAACCCTGATCCACTCTGATTGGTGTCCTTATAAAACAAGGAATTTTGGACACATACACACTGGGGACACACACACATAGAGGAAAGGCTGTGTGAAGACACAGCAAGAAGGCGGCCGTCTGCAAGCCAAGGAGAGAGGCCTCAGAAGAAGCCAAACCTGGCAACATTTCGATCTTGGAGTTCTAGCCTCCAGAACTGTGAGAAAATTAATTTCTGTTGTGGAAGCCACCTTGTCAGTGGTATTTTGTTATGGCAGCCCGAGCAAACCTAATACACTGGGAGAAAGAGTCTGAAGCAGGGAAGACCCTAAGAAAATTCAGTGACAGAAAATTCGTTGTATCAGTCAGGATAAACTAGGCTATGCTGGGACAACAAACCTTAACAGTTGGACAGGAAGGTTTATTTCTTGTTCATGAGAAGCCAGCTACACGTCCAGCCAGCTCTCTGGGGCAGCTGACCTCCACATGGCAGCAGAGTATTTGAAGACATTTCCATCTTGCGGTATCTATGTATCAACACATCCGTCCACAACTGGAAGAAAAGAGAGCATGGATAATTACATATCAACTCCTAAATGTTTCCGCCCAAGAGTGGCCCATTTCTGCTCACATTTCATTGGCCAAAAACAGTTCTATGGTCACAACTAACTCCGAGGAGGCGGGGAAGTACCATCCTCCTATGCACCCAGGAGAGAACTGGAAATAGTGGTAAATAGACGTAACATCTACCATAAACATATTGACCCAGATCAACTGGTGTTAACCGAGAGTTAAGTAACTAATCTCCCACCTCATGATGGAATGGGGGCTCAGAAAAGGAAACAAATTTAGTCAAGGAAAATTAAAGTTCCATTCCTTTAACACCTGAATTTGCCATCTGTGATTTAGGGACTGCAGGCACAAAATTAGGGTGAGAACAGTTAGAATTGCAGATTTATAGAATCTCCATCTTATATCACTATTTCCATGATAATTTTGTATAACAAAAAACCGCAAGCCCAGTGGCTTAAAGCCATACCCATTTATTTTTAGCTCACAAGTCTGTGGGTTGGCTTAGTGCGTCTTCTGAGCTTGCTTACGCATCTTGGTCAGCTAGCAGCTGGGTCGGGGGCTGGATGATCCAGATGGCGTCTGTAGGAATGACAACTGTCTCCCATGTGAATGTTCATCTTCTGGCGAATTAGCCCAGGCTCGTCTCATGGCTGTGGCGGGACCTGAGAAATTGAAAGAGGAGACAGAAAGAGAGGGGCGGTGCAGGGAGAGAGAGAGGTGGAGACAGAGACAGACAGAGAGAGAGCGGTAGGGGGAGAACTGAGTGGCTTGGAAATAGCACCCATCATTGCTGCTACATTCTATTGGCCAAAGCAAGATGCAATGGGAGCAAATATTCAAGGGTTGAAGGAATAAACTCTACCTCCAAAAAGGAGGAGCTTGCAAAAGGTATGAATATGGTAGATGGAAAATTGGGGTCAGTTTTATACCAATCTACCACACATGGAAGGAGAGCTAGTCCAAGCTCCAGTTGTTTTCAAGGTTTAGCATGCATCAGAATCACCTGGAGCTCTTGCTAAAAACCACACTGCTGGGGACCATCCCAGGTTTCTGACTCAGTAGGTCTGGAGTGGGGCCCAAGAACCAGCATTTCTAATTAGTTCCCAGGTAAAGTTAAGGCTGATGCTGCTGATCAAGGGATGGCACTTTGAGAATCACTACAATAGCCCCACTCGCAAATCAGCGAAACCTGAAAACATAAACAAGAATTGCCTGGGTTACATAGCGGGCCCACATCTCCAGCCTGGGCTTTCTTTCCACGACACCTCGCTCAACTGGATGACCCACTGCCTTGCCTTTGTGCACCTCTGCCTGGAATATTGTCATTATTTTTATTATCATCGTTAGCAATGATTAAGAAGATTGAGGCATGACAAGGTGTTTAATATTCTGTCCAAGTCATATTCAAAGCTCTGGGCCCTACCTGAGAGGCAAAGTCTCAATCACAGCCAGACATGCAACACTCTGGCTGAGAACCCCCATAACATGACTGAAAGTAAGCAGTCCCTGTCAACCAAGCCATTAATCTACCCAAGAGGTCAAATGTGTCCCTGTGAATCACCATGGGAGCTCAGTGTTCCCGGGTGAGAGCTCAGCCAGTCCGTCCATATATTCCCCAATCTAGACAGACGGTTTTCATGCCTCTCATTGGCCAATGCAAGAGACAATCTCTGTAAAAATGACATGACATTCATTTCTCTAAGTAACTACAGAGCAGATTCTCTTAATTATTTCCTTGTTCTTGGGCCATGGTACCTTTATGGAAACCCCTCACTGAATTGCTTTAATGGCATAATGTTCTTGTTTCTTCTTGAATGATGCTACAAGGTAGTATCCCATGAAAATCACCATCTTATTTGTTACTTAATTCATCTATCCCTCCATACTCCTAGGTCAGATGTCTTTACAAATACAGGTTTATGAAATGCCTTGTATCTCCTAAGGATTAGCAATATTTTAGATTTTCTAGGTAATGAGGAATTATGAAACTAGTTGTGCTACCCACACCCTTTCTTCTTTGGCCACCAAAAGCTGAGAGCCAAATTTAAAACTCAGTTTTAGTTGACCTTGGTGATATGCTTACTAAATTCTTTTTTATTTGTTCTCGATGTTATATTACATTTTCTATTTTCCCAGATCCTAAATTTCTATATTTACTTCCATCTATTATTTCATTTTGTTTACTACTTTGTGTAGTATAAACATATTCTCCATTATCCCAAGTAAAATAAAATATTGATTAGATACTACCCACTAAACTTAAATCCTAAGTTAAATTTCTTGGCATATGGGGGGAAATAAGAGACACCTCTTTTGGGGGGCGGTGTGGAAAAGAGCTAAAGAAAAAAAAACTTTTATTTTGTAGGACTCGGAAAATTTAGAAAAGCAAGAAGTCGTAACTGGAAGTAAGTCCATGTGACTTTGAAGCCCCTCTCTGCACCATGGCATGACTGAGAACTCACTGGAAGTACTCCAGAAACCCCACAGTGTGTCCTGAAGGCTCTTCCCCAGCCAGAGCTCGGAGGCTTTCTACCTTCCACGGAGCCGCCAGTTTCCAAGATTCAGTGCCAGATCACTCAAAAAACAAAATGTTCTGGTTAAGAAGCAGTGTACAGTGTTATATTACCCAGATGCAAGATTTATGAAGTGCTTATGAGGTTAATTGGGGACAGACCCAGAGGAAAGAGAAGAGAAATAAAAAACAAACATCTTTATTGACACTTTAATGAAATCCAAAGAAGAACGAGCGGTTTTTTGGTCAAAATAATACTTTAGATAATATTGCATGAAAACAAGTGAATATTTTAAGCACTGGATACTCTTATGATGGTTCCCTTTTAGATGAAAACAGTGACCACATGTCCGGAAGGTCAAACAGCCTGTGATTTTGGACCATCTAAAACTATTTATGTGCTTATTGGACCATTTAGTATGTGAACCTTTCAAACATATTTCTCTCTAAACCTCACTCTGCCATTTCCCTGAAGATGGACAGATGATGACAGCCGTGGAGTGACGTAACCAGTGTGGAGCATCTTGGGGCGATGGAAAGAATGCAAACACTGCAAGCTGTGGGCTGGGAGAGGCCACCATTTCTGCAGGAAGAATGAGTACAAACATGCCCAGGGGTGCTCCTAGAAACTTCTTCCTTTTCATGTTACAATCCCTTTGGCTCATCCCAGCTCAGGGAATGCAGAATCACAGAACAAGACGTGATCAGCTTCCCGTTTCTGATGAAAAAGTCATTTTTGAAGCATTTCATTAAGAAGTGGAAGAGAAAAACTTCTCTCCCATTAAACATGATAGGAAGGGTTTAAGACATCCTTTTTCCACTCACTTTCTCATTATAAGAAATGCTGCAGCCAGTGTCACTCAGATGTAAACTAAAAGGTCAGTTCTTCAGCAAGGAGGCTTTGTAACAGGTTTGAAAACAGCATTGATACCACCCAAAGCAAACTCTGGACCCTCACTCGGGCTGGCCCACGGCTTCTGTATGTCTGCTCTCAGCAATGGAATTGCAATGGGACAAATGTTTCTCTTATTTCTCATCGTTTAGATTCTTTCTATGCTTAGTATCAGAAAATGTTAACTCCGTCTCATCCCTGACCCAAGAGATCCAGCCTCATCTAAGCCCCACAGCACAGGTTGGCTAATTCCCACCATCTGTGCCTAAGTTTATCACCTCCACGGAACTTTCTCAGGCGCTCTCTTCAGCCTTCCACACAGACTGCCAGAAGCCATTCTCCTAACTCTGAATTTTTAAAGCCCCAATTTGATACGCCAGTATGTTACCTGCATGTGTGTGTACAGATGAGTGAAAGTGGATGCAGGTAAGCGAAGGTGGGCACAGGTCTTGCCTCAGAATACTCATCCATTCATTCTATAAATGAATGTTTATCGACTGCTCTTTGCTAGCACTTTCCTAAGAGCCGAGGACACAGGTAAATAAGTGACACAGGTAAATAAATAAGCTTACTCTTGGAAGCTTACAAACTATCAGAGGGGTCAGGCATTATACCAGGTACTCAGTATGTTAGTTATTTGCAGATGTAAGAAGTGCTTCAAAGGAGAACAAAAGCCTTGAGAATGTGTCCCAGCAGAACCCGATCTAGTCTCACGATGGGGATCAAGGAAGGCTCCCTTGAGGAAGTATCAGATGAGCACGTGTTAGATGGTAAAGGGAGAGAAAGGAATGTTAGTGCACACAGCATGTGCAAAAGCCCTGGGGCAGCAAGAAGATGGAATTTGTTTTAAGACTTCAAAAACCAGCCATGCTGAAGCAAAGAGAAATTGACTGGTAGAAGCTACATAGAGGTTCCAAATTCAAGTCACGTGACGTGGAAAGTAACTGGGAGTCACAGAAAGTTTTGATTACTGATGTGATGTGCTTATTGATAAGAAAACCAAATGTAGGAATTTAAAAGACATTTCCAAAATGTGAAGAATCACCTGGCTCTGGCTTAGCTTTTGATCTCATCTCTCCAATTTCGCTCACTATGCTCAGTTATGCCAGCCCCTCACTCTTCCTTGAACAAACCAGGGCCTTTGCATATGCTATTCCCCCGCCCCCTCAGATAGCCACATGGCTTCATTTACCCCCTCACTCCATTCACGTTTCTGCTCAAATGTCCCCTCTCCAGACAGGTGTCCTCTGAGGACCTGATTCAAAGAAACACCCACTGCCATTTCCCATCCTTTACCTTCCTCTGTTTCTCCAGAGCACCCACCCCTCCTTGATATTAGAGTATATATCCACTTGTTTATCAGTTGTGTTTGTTTTACTAGACTCTGAGCCCCACCAAGGGGTGTTCCTTGTCTGACCTGTTCACTGCTTTAACACCAGTGCCCCAAACGCTGGCCCCCAGTGGTCACTCAGTGACCATGGTAGAAAAGTGAATTCATAGAGAACGGGTCAAACGGGGACCAGGCTGGTTTCAGGGCATCCATTCAGGAGGTGATTTGTAGTAATTGAGTCAAAAAGGATTTGATAAAGAAAAAACATTTCATATAACAAAGTTCCATCATGCTTTACTTTATGCCAAGTACTGGGCTGGGGTCTAGAGATAAAACAATAAAAGCCAGATAAGATTGCTGTCACAACAGAGTTTGCAACCTAGGAGTTTATAATATGATGTCATATGACAGGATAGTGATATGAAATGATAGGATAGGAAATAGTTTCCGTTCATTGAACAACTTACCAGGCTTGCTGTCACATGGATTCACCCCTTTAACTTGGTGCATGTATCAACTTTATCTCCATTTTACAGAAGAGGAAACAGAGGCACAGAGGTGAAGTCCCTTGAGTGGAGGAAAGAGGATTTGGAGCTAGGTTTCTATGGCCCCAGAATCCATGCTCTTACCCATGACTTCTCCCCTCCCCCAGAACAGCCTCAGGAAGGGGCTGCACCTTGTCCATGTGTGAGTCATCCGTGGCACAATTTCTGGCAAACAGATTCCCACTGATGTGACAGGTGTATGAACTGACAGTGGAGTTCTACAATCTGTCATCATAAACCCTTTTCAGGTGAGTTTCAATGCCTGAAAAAACAACACAAGTCTACATTTTCTCTTCCCAGGAACAACTAGAGCAGCTAGCGCTCATCAGGCACTCACCATCTCAGCGCTATGCTAAGGATTTCACGTGGATTATCTCATTTAATTTTCTCAACCACCCCCAATCCCAAAGTAGAAGAACTACTACTATATCAGTAATGATTTTTATTTTTTATTTTTTTTCAGATTCAAGGGACTGAACTTGAATTTAAACTGGCTTACTGGGGTGGGGGGAGGAAATGATTCAAAAATGACTTTTAAAGAGATGAAAAGTATTGGCTAACAAAACTGAAAATCCCCCATACAGCTGGCCTCAGGCAGGGATGGATGGGGAGCTTCCAACAACAGCATGAGACTCTGCCCATCTCTCAGCCCTGTTCCCCTCCACACTGGCCTCCCCCCAGCCTTGTTCTGTCTACCTGGTGCTCCCCAGCAGCTCCTGGGTTCAGCCGAAAGATCAGATCTCTTTTCTTCCCAACATTGGGATAAAAGTTCTAGAACTGCATCCCACTGCCCCAGATTGGGTTCCTGTACACACAACCCCCCAACCAGTTGCTGAGACTGAGGGAAATGGGACATTTGATTGGGCACGTGTGATGTAAGCACATTACAATGTCCGGGAAGGAGTTGATGATCTGATCCACTAGGCTCGGGGTCCCCTAGAATGGAGACAGAGTCAGTCCCAGCCAAACCCCAGGGAGAGGAGGGGACGGCAGTTCCAAAGGAAAACAGGCTTTGTCACGAGCTGAAGAGGAACAGGGAATATAGAGCAGGTGAAGCCGGAGATGTTCGTTCTACATCCTGTTCCCATTTCACAAGTGAGGGATCTGGGACTTTTTTTAAATTTAAGATTCATCGCCATTATTTTAACATGAAAATCCAGGTTTCAGGGTTCTCTCAAAAAAGCAGAATCCCAGAGAATGCTGAGCCCACATTCCCACATGGCAACCACTGGCTTGAACTGAGGGCTCGTCCCCTATATAGTCCCCTGTATAGGTCCCCTATACAGGCTGGGGACCTGTCACCAGCTGTCCTGCCATGGCCCCTGGGGGGCCCCTGCTTTAATACTTCTGTATACATTGTGTGCTTGGGAAAAGGCTCTAGCTACTTTCGTCTGACTTTGCAGGGGGGCAGAGGTGACTGCCCACTGCATCTCCCACACACACAAAAAAAAGACCAGCTTTCTTGCAGGACTCAGCTTCTTTCCAGCCTGTATATCTGCCTTGGGGTACAGTGGCAGCCACCGTGCCAATACCCTGTGCTTTTGTGCAGGACAAGGTGCCCCCATTCTTGGTTCATCCCTGATGTCGTCTAAAACCCTGCTGACCTTCTGGCTGCCACCACCACTCAACGGCCCAAGGGTTTTGTGTTAAAGCATATTCAGTGCGCACAGAACTGCAGGATGAAAGTGCTGCTCTTTGTCTCCCTCTCAATCATTCTAATGTCAACAGAGGTCGCCCAAAGTAACCCTCAGGGGCCTGGCTGTCTTGCTTTTTCTTCATATCTTTATGATACCAGGCCTCCCAAACACACACATTTGCCTCTTCACTGTAATCCACTGAGATGGCTCTTACCTGCTACCTGCAAACACGCAGATGCTTGAGATGAAGCAGCTCTAGTTAAAACGTTTTTAATTTTAGGCCCGTGTGGAAGCCATCTTCGGGGCTGTGCACCTCAGACATGAAAGGACAGGAATCATCCGAGGGTCCTGTAAAAATGCAGATTCTGATTTGGCAGGTCTGGGGCGGGGCCTGAGATTCTCCCAGGTGATGCTGTTGTTGAGAGTCATAGAGGACCAGCTACATAATTCGTGAGTCCCGGTGCAAAATGAAAACATGGGGTCCCCCCATACAAAAAGGAAATAATCTTCTCCTTTCTTCTATGGTCCCTCTTTCTATCGGTCATGTTTTCTAACTTGTGTTTTAATGTTGTGCTCGCTTGAGCATGGGGATACTCGTGGGGTGAGCCCACCAGGGCAGAGGGCAGCAGCCGTCATCGGGCAGTGCCTGGAAGCGGGCTGCCAGAACCCACCCAGGGAGGCAGACAGGCAGCAGAAGGCGGGAACTAGTGTGAGCCGAAGCTCCAAGTCCCTGACACGAGTGATGTCCCGTCAGACTTACAAAACACAAATTTAAAGATAAAATTAAGGGTTTGAATATGGTGGCCAAGAACATTAAACCTCAAGCATGGGGCCCCCTTCAGAGTGTAGAATCTTCTGGCTCTGCCCTGGTTACATGACCAGGAAATGACCTCAAACCATTAGCATCCATAAAGACAAAGCACTCTCTGCTTTGGTTACTGATCCAACAAGGGCCACTTTGAAAAATCAAAAATATTATCTTCTATAAAGGAGTCTTTATAGGTACATGAAAGACATTGAAAGGCTGGAATGACTTCTTATATGGAATAGCATTATTTGCACTAAGAGTAAAGGAGGTAATGTAGAATAGTGGCTAAATGTACTGACTCTAGAGCAGGTAGGCTAGGTTCAAGCCCTGTTTCTATCACTATTAGCAGTGTGACCTTGACCAAATTACTTAATTTCCTTGTCCCTCAACTTCCTCATTGGTAAAGGTGTGTGATGAGGCTATCGACATACCTACACACAAGATCCTTATTAAGATTAATAAACTAATTGTCATAGGACTAACTATGAGCTTTATTAAGAGAGAGATGGTAGAGCAAGACTGGCAAACTCTGGGCCCATAGCCTACCACCTGTTTTTGTAAATAAAGTTTTATTGGAACACCACCTTGCCCATTTATGTACTTATCGCCTATGGCTGTTTTCATGTTACAGTGGCAGAGCTGAGTAGATGCAAGGCTAAAATATATACTCTCTGGCCCTTTACAGGAAATGTTTGCCGGGAGAGCATAGAGAGTGGTTTTCAAGATGTGGTCTTCAGGAGTCATGGGTTTCACATAGGTGATTTAACCTGCAATTTGTTTAAATTATATCTAAGTCCTCTTAAAGTTGTAAAGAGCGAACATGCACTCTCAAACATGTTGTAGATCATCCTGTAACACCACTGAGGCCACCATCTTTCTAATTTGAACAGTCAGAATAACTCAATTTTGTGCAGACCTTGGAATAAATCTTCTAACTCTGGGAACATATTTTGAAGTCCTTGTAACGGCAACCTTGTTTGAGGAGGCTGTAACTCTGCCCTGCTCTTTTTCAAAAGTTCTGAGCTGCACATGTCCACCCCCATAAATTCGTACCAGTGAATGCGCTGGCATGGCACGTGTAGGACATCAGGAGTTAAATGCCAGGCGAAGGTCAGGTGCACCTACTCAAGGTGGGCACAAGGGTACAGGTAACAAGCCATTCAAAAGGAATAGTGTTACCTGCTTGTTATCGCTAAGGTGCTCATCAGACCACCACCAACTTGATAATATATAAATATTATTATAATCCCCATTTTATACACGAGGAAGCCAAGGATCAGAGAGGTTGTGTGATTACCCAAGGCTACTCAGCGGGTAATGGTAAAGTCAAGATTGGAACTGGCAGTCTGACACCAGGAAAAACCCTCTAACCCAAGGGTTTGCAAATGTTTTCTGTAAAGGGCCACCGGATAGTAAATATTTTCAGCTTTCCATATGGTCTCTGCCATAACTCCTCAACTCGGCTGTTGTAGCAGAAATCAGTCACAGACAATATGGAAATAAATGGATGTGACCATGTTCCAATAAAGCTTTCTTGACAGAAACACGTGACAGGCTGGATCTGGCCCACTGGCCGTTGTTTGCTCATTCCTACTCTACCACTAAGTTAGGACCACTGCTGCTAATACGCATATTAGAATAAATAATCATTAATAGTATTGACTCCCATTATGAAAATAAGAACAACTGTGTGTGTCTCTGATTGCACAAAAACAGCCAACTCAAGCTGTCTTTTTTTCTTCCAGAGCTACATTCATTTCTGAACTGAAAGGCCCCTTTATTTAGCTTCATCTTGCCGCCATCCAAGAGGGGGAAGCTACAACAAAATCCTCCTCTCCGATGGGATTTAGTCAATCACATCGACAATACAGCTTGACCTCTGCTTTCAACTAAGGCAGGTGTGGACATCTGGGACTGCTCTCGGGGCACGGCACAGCAAGCTGCTGCCATGCCCAAGGCGGTCGTCAGCTCGTGGATTTCAACCCAACTCCTGGGGACTGGGGATGCCAAAATCTGCCCCAAAATACCTGTCAGCAATTAGGAGCACAGGAAACAGGGATCAGGTTTCCTGGGTAGGGAGATCTTTTAAGCATCAGGAAGGTTGGCAAAACCCATACAAGAAGGCCTGATGTAAGGCTAGCAGAAGAGTGACTCATAACCCATCAAATGGCAGAGCCCAGTTCGCTCCATTAGGATGATGTGACGCGTCTCTTCATAAAGAGGGACCACGTGTAACAGGAGCCGATAGAAATTGAGAAAAACTTGTTTTCAGATTGAAAAGCAGTGATCAGTCTCGACAGGGTCCCTTCAACTCAATTTTGCCCCCTGCGCTTTCCGGAAGCAAACACCAGCCAGCAGTGTGTTCTCCTTCCCCCAAAGTTCAAAGGGTGAGGTGTGAACACAGCCAGTAAAAAGCCCTGAATGTCTGTGGCTTGTAGGGGTCGTAATTCTTTCCCGCAAAGTTACCTTTCCTGTTTCTATGAATTACTTACATTCTTGTAAGAGATATGGTTTGAGGTATTTATGGTGCATTCAATTCTGCTATCATTGATATACTGAACGAAACCAGCTCAGGGATATGATGGAAAGGCCCCAATTCCAAAAACTCTTCCATCTCGGCACGAAGAGCATTTTCTGCCCTGTTGGCCTCCTGCAGATGACCAGCGGAGATAAACAGAGGGCACTCCACTCCCTGTTGCAATGTGCGTGGTGATGTGAAGGAATCAATCAGACAAAAGCAGATTATTACAGTGTCTGAGAGAGATCAAACAGTGCTAGCATCCGCACCCACACACGCCTGATTTACAGGCTGGCTGATAAAGTGCTGCAGCTCACTGTCAGGAGAACATGACAGCTCCTTGAGCTCTGTGGATAAATTATTGCTGAAGCCCATGATAACATTTCTCCACCTAGCAACCAAACATAACAGGATGTGGCTTTTAGTACTAGGAGCCAAATGATACAAAGACGAGAGGCCCAGGAGCTCTCGAAGCTCTGAAAGCCTATTCTAAGATGGAATAGGAAAATAGCAGCCTCATGAAAACATACATGAAATCTATGAGCAATTAATAACTCTGCAGGTGATTTGCAGACCTTCCCCATCCAGGCAGGTGCACAAACGAACATGTTCTGTTTTATGATGAATATTCCTATAACCAAAAGGTACATTTGTTGATCCTTTGCTCTGTGCCAGGAACAGTGCTGAGTGTATAATGTTGCATCCAAGTGGCGATTCCAAAGGTGGACCACATATGCCCAGCGGAGTCAACCTTGACAACAGAACTGAGCAACACTAACTCCCACACTGAGAAAAGTTACCCCTTTTCTGCTTCTCTATCCTGTTCCCAATTACATCAAGGAGAGACCTTGTGTGGTACTAGGCTGTCTCAAACACCTAACAACTGAAAATTTTTTTTTTTAAACAAAGAAAGGGCAAACATATCAAGCTAGATTCTGTGAGGCCAGCATTGTTTTGCTTTTACTATTTTCATTTTTTAAATCTTCATCTTTTTCAACAGAAACAGACTCACAGACAGAGAGACACACAATAGAGACACACATAAAGACCACAACAGATTTGTGGTTGCCAAGGGGGAGAAGGGGTGGGGGAGGGATGGAATGGGATTTGGGGATTAGCAGATGCAAATTATTATACATAGAATGGATAAACAACAAGGTCCAACTATATAGCACAGGGAACTAACTACATTCAATATCCTATGATAAACCATAATGGAAAAGAATATGAAAAAGAATGTATATACACATATAACTGAATCACTTTGCTGTACAGCAGAAATTAACACATTGTAAATCAACTATCCATCAATAAAATAAAATTTTAAAAAGTAATAAATAAATAAATCTTTTTCAAGTGATATTGGTTTTTCAATTGATGGAGGTGATATCGGGTATCGCCCTCATGGAGACATGCACTCCATGAGGGCAAGGAGTTTTGTCTTATTTGTTCACCTCTGTATCTCCCAAACCTCAACAGTGCCTAGACAAGTAGACAATTGGTAAATGTTTCTTTAATCACGTTAATTAAATAAAAATAATAAGCAGATGATAGCATAAGTGGTACCTAAATATAGCAAAATTTGCGACGAGTTTGCAAGATGGTATGGAGATAGAGCAAAATATGTGAAAGTGGACTTCCCTGGTGGCGCAGTGGTTGGGAATCTGCCTGCCAATGCAGGGGACGCG
Organism: Aethalodelphis obliquidens; assembly: GCF_003676395.1. Taxonomy (NCBI): domain Eukaryota; kingdom Metazoa; phylum Chordata; class Mammalia; order Artiodactyla; family Delphinidae; genus Aethalodelphis; species Aethalodelphis obliquidens. Next base: position 9,399,789 of record NW_020838001.1, read on the forward strand.
GGTTTGAGCCTTGGTCCGGGAAGATTCCACATGCTGTGGAACGGCTAAACTCATGAGCCACAACTACTGAGCCTGCGCTCTGGGGCCCACAAGCCACAACTACTGAGCCCATGTGCCACAACTACTGAAGCCCGCACACCTAGAGCCCATGCTCCGCAACAAGAGAAGCCACCGCAATGAGAAGCCCATGCACTGTAACGAAGAGTAGCCCCCGTTCGCTCCAGCTGGAGAAAAGCCCACACACAGCTACGACCCAACACAGCCAAAAATAAATAAATAAATTTATAAAAATATATATATATATATATATATGTGAAAGGGATATTCTAACAAATAATGTTTACTATAGCAAACAATTTACCATAATCCTACAAGATAGAAACTATTATTTACTTTTTGGGTAAGGAAAGTGATGCCCCAAGACATTAGGTGACTCATTCAAAATCGCAAACCTATGCGGCAGCACCTGAACTCTGTCTGCGTGCTCCGTCTCAGAAGTGAGCCGCTCCATCCAACTGCTTCCTTGTCACTTACAGAACTACATCATGAGACAGCTGCCATTATCGTTTTTCCAAATGAAAGATAACTGATTTCAAGGAACCTGCCCAAGGTCACGCCAGGGTTCAGCAGCCCTGGGATTCGAACCCAGCTCTGCTTGGCTGACCACTCTCCCCTATGTGACCCTGTCTCCAAAGAAACCTGTTCCAAATGATGATGCAAACGGCTGGAAATTAGATTTTAAGTGGAAGCTAATTAAAATTTTGGGTCACACTTGCCTTGGATGCTCTGAATATATTCCAGACAATAGAACCATCATTTGGTTGGTGAAACAGGATATTAGCACAACACCTAAATGCATTTGAGATATCACTTACAATCACCAGGGACAGTGGCCAAAGGTAAAATAATAGCCTCAATAGTGTTTACTTTAGAAACATATAAACATACACTTGCATAAATGAAAAGACTGAGTTCTTTCCTTACCTTTGTCCTGCAGGTATCAAGATAAGCAACCATTACTGGTAATGAGGAGGGAATCGTGCCATCCTTGGGAGTGAAGAAATGAACAAAAGGGCTAGGAATCCCATTAAAGATTAATCCTCAAAAAGCTGAAAGCATGACTGATATACAAGTATAGAATAAATGTGTCAAAATTTTTACTCAACTTATTAATGAGGGAACCAAAATGATAGCGGAGTGGTTCAAAGGAGGAGGCAAGGAATGCAGGTATATATTGTAAGTTGTTCAAAAGGAGCCGACACGAATTTGCTAAGAGATTCAAAACATGGCAAAGTCCTACAGTCACTAAACCATAACTGTTTGGGGTTCTTTTTCTTTTTAAAACATCTTTATTGGAGTATAATTGCTTTACAATGGTGTGTTAGTTTCTGCTTTTTTAACAAAGTGAATCAGCTATACGTATACATATATACCTGTATCTCCTCCCTCTTGCGTCTCCCTCCCACCCTCCCTATCCCACCCCTCTAGGTGGACACAAAGCACCCGGCTACTCTCCCTATGCTCTGCGGCTGCTTCCCACTAGCTATCTATTTTACATTTGGTAGTGTATATATGTCCATGCAACTCTCTCACTTCGGCCCAGCTTACCCTTCCACCTCCCCAGTCCTCAAGTCCAATCTCTACTTCTGTGTCTTTATTCCTGTCCTGCCCGTAGGTTCTTCAGAACCTTTTTTTTTTTTTTGATTCCATATATATGTGTTAGCATACAGTATTTGTTTTTCTCTTTCTGACTTACTTCACTCTGTATGACAGACTCTAGGTCCATTCCACCTCACTACAAATAACTCAATATCGTTACTTTTTATGGCTGAGTAATATTCCATTGTATATATGTGCCACATCTTCTTTATCCATTCATCTGTTGATGGACACTTAGACTGCTTCCATGTCCTGGCTATTGAAAACAGAGCTGCAATGAACATTGTGGTACATGACTCTTTTTGAATTATGGATTTCTCAGGGTATACGCCCAGTAGTGGGATTGCTGGGTCATATGGTAGTTATAATTTTAGTTTTTTAAGGAACCTCCTTACTGTTCTCTATAGTGGCTGTATTAATTTACATTCCCACCAACAGTGCAAGAGGTTTCCCTTCTCTCCACACCCTCTCCAGCATTTATTGTTTATAGACTTTTTGATGATGGCCATTCTGACTGGTGTGAGGTGATACCTCACTGTAGTTTTGATTTGCATTTCTCTAATGATTAGTGACGTTGAGTATCCTTTCATGTGTTTGTTGGCAATCTGTATGTCTTGTTTGGAGAAATGTCTGTTTAGGTCTTCTGCCCATTTTTGGATTGGGTTTTTTTTTGATATTGAGCTGCATGAGCTGCTTGTATATTTTAGAGATTAATCCTTACTCAGCTGCTTCGTTGGCAAATAATTTCTCCCATTCTAAGGGTTGTCTTTTTGTCTTGTTTATGGTTTCCTTTGCTGTGCAAAAGTTTTAAGTTTTATTAGGTCCCATTTGTTTATTTTTGTTTTTATTTCCATTTATCTAGGAGGTGGGTCAAAAAGGATCTTGCTGTGATTTATGCCAAAGAGTGTTCTGCTTATGTTTTCCTCTAAGAGCTTTATAGTGTCTGGCCTTACATTTAGGTCTTTAATCCATTTTGAATTTATTTTTGTGTATGTTGGTAGGGAGTGTTCTAATTTCATTCTTTTACATGTAGCTATCCAGTTTTCCCAGTACCACTTACTGAAGAGACTGTCTTTTCTCCATTGTCTATTCTTGCCTCCTTTATCAAAGATAAAGTGACCATAGGTGCGTGGGTTTATCTCAGAGCTTTCTATCCTGTTCCATTGATGTATATTTCTGTTTTTGTGTCAGTACCAGACCGTCTTGATTACTGCAGCTTTGTAGTATAGTCTGAAGTCAGGGAGCCTGATTCCTCCAACTCCATTTTTCTTTCTCAAGATTGCTTTGGCTATTCAGAGTCTTTTGTGTTTCCATACAAATTGTAAAATTTTTTCTTCTAGTTCTGTGAAAAATGCCATTGGTTGTTTGATAGGGATTGCATTGAATCTGTAGATTGCTTTGGGTAGTATAGTCATTTTCACAATGTTGATTCTTCCAATCCAAGAACATGGTATATCTCTCCATCTGTTTGTATCATCTTTAATTTCTTTCATCAGTGTCATATAGTTTTCTGCATACAGGTCTTCTGTCTTCTTAGGTAGGTTTATTCCTAGGTATTTTATTCTTTTTTGTTGCAATGGTAAATGGGAGTGTTTCCTTAATTTCTCTTTCAGATTTTTCATCATTAGTGTATAGCAATGCAAGAGATTTCTGTGCATTAATTTTGTACCCTGCTACTTTACCAAATTTATTGATTAGCTCTAGTAGTTTTCTGGTAGCATCTTTAGGATTCTCTATGTATAGTATCATGTCATCTGCAAACAGTGACAGTTTTACTTCTTTCCAATTTGGATTCCTTTTGTTTCTTTTTCTTCTCTAATTGCTGTGGCTAAAACTTCCAAAACTAGGTTGAATAATAGTGGTTAGAGTGGGCAACTTTGTCTCGCTCCTGATCTTAGTTGAAATGGTTTCAGTTTTTCACCACTGAGAACAATGTTGGCTGTGGGTTTGTCATACATGGCCTTTATTATGTTGAGGTAAGTTCCCTCTATGCCTACTTCCTGGAGGGTTTTTATGATAAATGGGTGTTGAATTTTGTCAAAAGATTTTTCTGCATCTATTGAGATGATCATATGGTTTTTCTCCTACAATTTTTTAATATCGTGTATCACATTGATTGATTTGCGTATATTGAAGAATCCTTGCATTCCTGGGATAAACCCCACTTGATCATGATGTATGATCCTTTTAATGTGCTGTTGGATTCTGTTTGCTAGTATTTTGTTGAGGATTTTTGCATCTATGTTCATCAGTGATATTGGCCTGTAGTTTTCTTTCTTTGTGACATCTTTGCCTGGTTTTGGTATCAGGGTGATGGTGGCTCATAGAATGAGTTTGGGAGTGTTCCTCCCTCTGCTATATTTTGGGAGAGTTTGAGAAGAATAGGTGTTACCTCTTCTCTAAACGTTTGATAGAATTCGTCTGTGAAGCAATCTGGTCCTGGGGGGTTTTTGTTGTTGTTGTTGGAAGATTTTTAATCCCAGTTTCAATTTCAGTGCTTGTGACTGGTCTGTTTATATTTTTTATTTCTTCCTGGTTCAGTCTCGGAAGATTGTGCTTTTCTAAGAATGTGTCCATTTCTTCCAGGTTGTCCATTTTATTGGCATAGAGTTGCTTGTAGTAATCTCTCATGATTCTTTGCATTTCTGCAGTGTCAGTTGTTACTTCTCCTTTTTCGTTTCTAACTCTATTGATTTGAGTCTTCCCCCTTTTTTTCTTGATGAGGCTGGTTAATGGTTTATCAATTCTGTTTATCTTCTCATAGAACCAGCTTTTAGTTTTATTGATCTTTGCTATCATTTCCTTCATTTCTTTTTCTTTATTTCTGATCTGATCTTTATGACTTCTTTCCTTCTGCTAACTTTGGGGGTTTGTTGGTTTTTTTTCTCTAATTGCTTTAGATGTAAAGTTAGGTTGTTTATTTGAGGTGTTTCTTGTTTCTCGAGGTAGGAGTGTATTGCTGTAAACTTCCCTCTTAGAACTGTTTTGCTGCATCCTATAGGTTTTGGGTCGTCGTGTTTTCATTGTCATTTGTTTCTAGGTATTTTTTGATTTCCTCTTTGATCTCTTGGTTATTTAGTAGCGTATTGTTTAGACTCCATGTGTTTGTATTTTTTACAGTTTTTTTTCATGTAATTAATATCTACTCACATAGCATTCTGGTCAGAAAAGATACTTGATATGATTTCAATTTTCTTAAATTAAACAAGGCTTGATTTGTGACCCAAGATATGATCTATCCTGAAGAATGTTCCATGAGCACTTGAGAAAACAGTGTATTCTGTTGTTTTTCAATGGAATGTCTTATAAATAGGACATTAAAATCAATTAAGTCCATCTTGTTTAATGTGTCATTTAAAGCTGTGTTTCCTTATTTATTTTCACTTTGGTTGATCTGTCCATTGGTGAAAGTGGGGTGTTAAAGTCCCCTACTATGATTGGGTTACTGTCGATTTCCCATTTTATGGCTGTTAGCATTTGCCTTATGTATTGAGGTGCTCCTATGTTGGGTGCATAAATATTTACAATTGTTATATCTTCTTCTTGGTTTGATCCCTTGATCATTATATAGTGTCTTTCTTTGTCTCTCGTAATAGTCTTTATTTTAAAATCTATTTTTTCTGATATGAGAATTGCTACTCCAGCTTTCTTTTGATTTCCACTTGCATGGAATATCTTTTTCCATCCCCTCACTTTCAGTCTGTATGTGTCTCTAGGTCTGAAGTGGGTCTCTTGTAGACAGCATATATATGGGTCTTGTTTTTGTATCCATTCAGCCAGTCTATGTCTTTTGGTTGGAGCATTAATCCATTTACATTTAAGGTAATTATCAATATGTATGTTCCTATTACCATTTTCTTAATTGTTTTGGTTTGTTATTGTAGGTCTTTTCCTTCTCTTGTGTTTACTGCCTAGAGAAGTTCCTTTAGCATTTGTTGTAAAGCTGGTTTGGTGGTGCTGAATTCTCTTAGCTTTTGCTTGTCTCTAAAGGTTTTAATTTCTCCGTCACATCTGAATGAGACCCTTGCTGGGTAGACTAATCTTGGTTGTAGGTTTTTCCCTTTCACCACTTTAAATATGTCCTGCCACTCCCTTCTGGCTTGCAGAGTTTCTGCTGAAAGATGAGCTGTTAACCTTATGGGGATTCCCCTGTATGTTATTTGTTGCTTTTCCCTTGCTCCTTTTAATATTTTTTCTTTGTATTTAATTTTTAATAGTTTGATTAATTTGTGTCTTGTTGTGTTTCTCCTTGGATTTATCCTGTATGTGGCTCTCTGCACCTCCTAGCCTTGATTGACTATTTCCTTTCCCATATTATGGAAGTTTTCAATTATAATCTCTTCAAATATTTTCTCAGTCCATTTTTTTCTTCTCTTCCTCTTCTGGGACCCCTATAATTCAAAAGTTGATGCATTTAATGTTGTCCCAGAGGTCTCTGAGACTCTCAATTCTTGTCATTCTTTTTTCTTTATTCTCCTCTGCGGTAGTTATTTCCACTATTTTATCTTCCAGGTCACCTATCTGTTATTCTGTCTCAGTTATTCTGCTATTGATTCCTTCTAGAGAATTTTTAATTTCATTTATTGTGTTGTTCATCATTGTTTGTTTGCTCTTTAGTTCTTCTAGGTCCTTGTTAAACATTTCTTGTATTTTCTCCATTCTATTTCCAAGATTTTGGATCATCCTTATTATCATTACTCTGAATTCTTTTTCAGGTAGACTGCCTATTTCCTCTTCATTTGTTAGGTCTGGTGGGTTTTTACCTTGCTCCTTCATCTGCTGTGTATTTCTCTGTCTTCTCATTTTGCTTAACTTACTGTGTTTGGGGTCTCCTTTTTGCAGGCTGCAGGTTCATAGTTCCCATTGTTTTTGGTGTCTGCCCCCAGTGGGTAAGGTTGGTTCAGTGGGTTCTGTAGGCTTCCTAGTGGAGGGGACGGGTGCCTGTGTTCTGGTAGATACGGATGGATCTTGTCTTCCTCATGGGCAGGACCATGTGTGTTTTGGGGTGTCTGTAAACTTAGTATGATTTTAGGCAGCCTCTCTGCTAATGGGTGGGGTTGTGTTCCTGTCTTGCTAGTTATTTGGCATGGTGTGTCCAGCACTGTGGCTTGTTGTTCATTGAGTGGAGCTGGGTCTTAGCGTTGAGATGGAGATCTCTGGGAGAGCTCTCACCAACTAATATTACGTGGGGCTGGGAGGTCTCTGGTGGTCCAATGTCCTGAACTCGGCTCTCCCACCTCAGAGACTCAGGACCGACACCCAGCCAGAGCACCCAGACCCTGTCAGCCACATGGCTCAGAAGAAATGGGAGGAAAAAAAGAAAGAAAAAAATAATAAAATAAAGTTCTTAAAAAAATTTAAAAATAAAGAGAGCAACCAAACCAATAAACAAATCCACCAATAATAACAAGCACTAGAAACTATATTAAGATAAACATAAAACCAGAAACAAATTAGATGCAGAAAGCACACCCCAAGTCTACAGTTGTTCCCAAAGTTCACTGACTCAATTTTGGGATGATTTGTTGTCCATTCAGGTATTCCATAGATGCAGGGTACATCAAGATGATTGTGGAGATTTAATCCACTGCTCCTGAGGCTGTTGGGAGAGATTTCCTTCTCTTCTTTGTTCGCACAGCTCCTGGGGTTCAGCTTTGGATTTGGCCCCGCCTCTGTGTGTAGGTCGCCCTCTGGCTTGTGTTTGTAACCCAGACAGGAGGGGGTTATAGCAGTGGCTGATTAGGGGGCTCTGGCTCACTCAGGCTGGGAGAGGAAGGGGTATGGAATGCGGGGCGAGCCTGCGGCGGCAGAGGCTGGCATGACATTGCACCAGCCTGAGGCGCACCGTGCGTCCTCCCGGGGAAGTTGTCCGTGGATCACGGGACCCAGGCAGTGGCGGGCTGCACAGGCTCCTGGGAGGGGAGGTGTGGATAGTGACCTGTGCTCGCACACAGGCTTCTTGGTGGCTGCAGCAGCAGCCTTAGCATCTCATGCCCATCTCTGGTGTCCACACTGATAGCCGCAGCCTGTGCCCATCTCTGAAGCTCGTTTAGGCAGTGCTCTGAATCCCCTCTCCTCGCGCACCCCGTAACAATAGTCTCTTGCCTCTTAGGCAGCTCCAGACTTTTTCCCGGACTCCCTCCTGGCTAGCTGTGGCGTACTAGCCCCCTTCACCCTGTGTTCACGCAGCCAACCCCAGTCCTCTCCCTGTGATTCGACCAAAGCCCGAGCCTCAGCTCCCAGCCCCCACCCACCCCAGCGGGTGAGCAGACAAGCCTCTCGGGCTGGCGCGTGCTTGTCGGCACCGATCCTCTGTGTGGGAATCTCTCCGCTTTGCCCTCCGCACCCCTGTTGCTGTGCTCTCCTCTGCAGCTCCGAAGCTTCTCCCCTCCACCACCTGCAGGCTCTGACCGCGAAGGGGCTTCTAGTGTGTGGAAATCTTTCCTCCTTCATGGCTCCCTCCCAGAGGTGCAGGTCCCGTCCCTATTCTTTTGTCTCTGTTTTTCCTTTTTTCTTTTGCCCTACCCAGGTACGTGGGGAGTTTCTTGCCTTCTGGGAAGTCGGAGGTCTTCTGCAAGTGTTCAGTAGATGTTCTGTAGGAGTTGTTACACATGTAGATGTATTTTTGATGTATTTGTGCGAAGGAAGGTGATCTCCAGGTCTTATTCCTCTGCCATCTTGAAGGTCCTCCTGGGGTTCTTTTGCTCCAGACAGAAATCTACAGGTTAACATACAACTTAAGCTATCTGGTTCTAAGCAAATGGCAAACAGCAAGTCGAACATGGGTGCATTCTCCTCAATATTAAATAGCTCTTGGGTTTCTTATCACTCACAGTGAAAGACATGGAGTCATCCTTAGCTTTATCTGCAGGTTTTGGATAAGTTTTCAAAAGAATCTCATCAAGTTTATGCTATTATGTGTGATGTCTTAGTGTGTATAAGAGAACCAGTGCCTCCCTAAAATTCCAAATCAGTATGTTTGCACTGGACCCCAGAATAAACTCCCAAAGTTATTCCAGTATTGATAGGCTACAATAAAATATTAAGAAATGGCCAAGGACATGGAAGCAACCTAAGTGCCCATCAACAGATGAATGGATAAAGAATATGTAGCACATATATACAATGGAATATTACTCAGCCATAGAAAAAAAAATGAAATTGAGTCATTTCTAGTGAGGTAGATGGACCTAGAGTCTGTCATACAGAGTGAAGTAAGTCAGAAAGAGAAAAACAAATACCATATGCTAACACATATATATGGAATCTAAAAAAAAAGGTTCTGAAGAACCTAGAGGCAGGACACAAATAAAGTTGCAGACGTAGAGAATGGACTTGAGGACACGGGGAGGGGGAAGGGTAAGCTGGGACAAAGTGAGAGAGTGGCATGGACATATATACACTACCAAGTGTAAAACAGCTACTGGGAAGCAGCTGCATAGCACAGGGAGATCAGCTCGGTGCTTTGTGACCACCTAGAGGGGTGGGATAGGGAGGGAGTGAGGGAGGCGCAAGAGAGAGGAGATATGGGGCTATATGTATATGTATAGCTGATTCACTTTGTTATACAGCAGAAACTAACGTAACACTATAAAGCAATTTTACTCCAATAAAGATGTTAAAAAAAAATGGCCAGTTTAAGTCATTTAAACCAGAGCTATGGGGAGGTTTTTCAGTTAAATACGCTGTCACTTGCAAGAAATGAAAACTTGGACCCAAGCTGGTTTCAAGAATGAAGAAGTTTTAACAACAGAAATAGAAGAGGTAATGTGGGTTCTAGGGTGGGTTGAGTCTGCTCAATGACGTCTGCATTAACAAGGTAGAATCTGTCCATTTCTCAATTCTCTGCATCCCCATGGGGCTATTGACAAGATGGGCCTAGCAATTCCACATCACTTCCTGGTTCAATATATAGAGGAATAAGAGAGGATTTCTATCCTATGAAGTGTGTCTTCTCATAGGACTAGAAAATCCTTTTCCAGAAACTCCACCCACCCCCAGCCCAACAGACTGCCCACAACTCATTGGCCAGAATTATATCAAGTGATCATTCCTGAGTCAATTGTTGGCACATGGGATTTGAATAGAAAACCTTACACCAATCAGGTTTACTGAGGAACTGGAATGGGGCTGGCTTCCCCTAAGGCAACTGGTTGAATGAAGAAGGTGTGGATATCTGAACAAACTAGGATTCTACAGAAAAGAAGTAGAGGTGGCGATGGTGAGGAAATTAGATCAGCAACTAACAGGGTCCAGCATTAGGTGAGTTAAAAAGAATTACAATCAGCATCTTAAAATTTGGTTGCATTAAAGATATGTGGGAAGTTGCCTTAATGCACTGGTAACCTCCAAGCACATTGCCAGGGAAGCTAATCCAGTTATCACAGAACACAAAGGTTCACAGACCAAAGTAAGATGCTTGAATCACAGTTTAATAAATCAACTGAAAACACATATCCAGAAGTGAGGGTGGGGGTGGAGGAAGGAATATGTGGCGCACAGATGATTCTTAGGACAGTGAAACTACTCTGTATGACACCATAACAATAGATATGTGTCATCATACACGGGTCCAAACCCACAGAATGTACAACACCAAGAGTGAACCCTAATGTAAACTATGGACTTTGGGTGAAAATGACGCATCAGTGCAGGCCCATTGATTGTAAGAAATGTACCACTCTGGTGGGTGATGTTGATAATGGGGGGAAGCTGTGCATGTTTGGTGATAAGGGATATATGGGAAATTGCTGTGACTTCTCTCTCAATTTTGCTATGAAACTAAAATTTCCTTGAAAAAGTAAAGTCTTTTTTAAAAATTAATTTTTTAAGAAAAGAAGAAAAGGGAAAGAGATGGGGTATCACATGGAATAAAATGCAAGCAAGTGGAAGCACCACACCAATTTAGTCATAGGTTAGGAAACATTCATGCATCCTGTGTCTCCCTCCTGCATCAGCCCCGCCCAAGCCCATAGTGGGGTTCTAAGGACCAAAGCTGAGGTCTGAGCAAGGGGACCACAAATAGAGGATGCTTGGGACCAATGACACACACTTGCTCTATCCTGGCAAATACACCTGTCCCCAGCTATCTCTAGCCAATTAGCCTGCTGAGTCACTATGGGTTTTATCTGCATTTCTAGGTAGAGCACATGCAGGGACAAAGCAGGACCATACTGGCGGTCTCCAAAGGGGGCTGATTTAAGGATGACATAGCTGTCGACCCAGAGCTGTCATGATCATTCATTCTGACTTGGTCTTTCTGTGCATTTCTGTCTATAAGTGAGACTCTTGTTTGTTCCACCAAGCATTCCAACTATTCCATTTCGATCATCCTTATGGATTACCAATTTACTCTCTATATTTAGCATATCTCATGAATTCTACCTTTGTTCCATAAGATTCTTCCTTACTCATTATTCATTCTTAACACAGCCTGGGAGTATCACTTATACCTCATAAGCCACTAGATTATTTATCATCAATGCTTAAAATTTCTTATGAGCTTCATCCATCCCATTTGCTTTCTTGTCTTGTCTAGCAGATTTGAATATACTCAAATAATACAGCAAACCTACATTACAGAAGACCTAAAGTGTTGTGATGAGGATGAAAGAAAGAGAGAGAAATGACTAATAGATTAAAAGAAATCTAAGAGAAATGGGAATCAGATACAATTTCTTAAAAACTATGAGACAACTGGGGGCATTGAACTCTGGCTGGATACTTGATACCAAGAAATTATCATATATTTTAGGTGTGAAAATTGTATTTTTAAGTATGAAGAAATAAAGAGTTTTTATGTTTTAGAAATGCATACTGAGGTATTTATGGATCAAATTACGTGAAATCTGAAGTTTGCTTCAAAATAAGCCAATATTTTGCAATTCAGATCAACAAATAGTTCTTCAGCTTATGCTAAGCAGAGTTTTGCAAACTGAGAATCATGAGTCATTAGTAAGTAAGTTGGTTTGGTGGGCTTTGTCCAGAACATGTGAATAACGAATAGAAGAGAACAGAATAGAAAATATCAGAGTGTTTGGCATTCTGTCATAGTAAATTTTGTTCGGGCTTCCCTGGTGGCACAGTGGTTGAGAGTCCGCCTGCCGATGCAGGGGACGCGGGTTCGTGCCCCGGTCCGGGAAGATCCCACATGCCGCGGAGCGGCTGGGCCCGTGAGCCATGGCCGCTGAGCCTGCGCATCTGGAGCCTGTGCTCGGCAACGGGAGAGGCCACAACAGTGAGAGGCCCGTGTACCAAAAAAAAAAAAAAGTTTTCTTTCAAGTGTGTGTGTGTGTGTGTGTGTGTGTGTGTGTGTGTGTTATGAACATATATTGGATTTCTTACTGTGAGGTTACAGTTAATGAGGTTTGAAGATCACAGCTGAAAGCAGAGTCCTGATCACTAATGGGCACAGAAGATACAAGAAGAATAAGACATGGTTTCCACTTTCCTGAAGAGACAGACATGAATAGGCAAATAATGTGGAATGCTACGAGCTCTGCTAGCAGTGAGCTCCGAGGACTGTGGGAAGACAAAAGAGGCATTGACTAACTCTGGCATAGGCTTCACAGAACAGGTAATATGTGAAATGATTGTTGAAGGATGAAAAGGATGGAAAAGGGTGAAAACGGCATCTCTCAGGAAGGGAACAAAGTGGCACAGAGTTGTAAACACACAAGTGGTATATTTAGGCAAAAGAAAGTAATTTGGTAAGGCTGTGATCTGGCTAAGAAATGATGGCGGCTTGGAATAGAGCAGTGGATGAGCAAATGGGTTCTGAGTGTTTCATTCTTCCTAAAAATCCAGTGGTCATGACTCATCATCTCCTTCCCAGGACCCCTCCCAAATTCCTTTTCTCTTTCAATGAGATGTCCATTTGTCACCTCATAGGTCAAAGCACTCAAGTCACCTTGATGCTTTATTTTTGGTGATGGACATGGTCGGCACTGCACACAGATGCCCTTTTGTCATTTCTGTGCACTTGTTCCCTGGCTTATGGGTGCTGTAGCTTCCAGGCTGTCACCTCTACTGTCTGACTTCAGAAAGCTGGATGTGCTGGAATGTGGCAGCCCTTTGACAATGATTGGCTGGTGTAGGAATGTCAAAGCCCAGCTCCCTTAGTTCAAACTGAGATCAACTTGGAAGTATGACCTACATTCCATGGTTCCCCAAACAGAAGTGGGGTCAGGCTTCAGTTTCCCTCTGGGGGACTTCACCTGAAATCTCTCCTTGTTTCACCTGGAAGCACATCCCTAATAAATCACTTGTCCATGAACTCTTGTCTTGGGGTTCTTCTCCAGCAGACCTGGAACTAATGCACATCCCATATACAAAGAGCCATGAATATGTATAACTGATTCACTTTGCTGTACACCTGAAACTAACACAACATTGTGAATCAACTATACTCCAATAAAAAAGTTTAAAAAAAAGTCATGAATTTCTTTTAACTCTCCATTTCCTACTTGCAGTAATATATATATATATATATATATATATATATATAATATTTGAAAATAGTATTGTGCCTCTACTGTAATCCAGGCACTGCTGCTCTCTACTTAAATTCATCTTCCATTTATTTGTCTGGAAACATCATTTTCACGAAGTCCCTTTATTGATCAAAACCTTCCAGGGGCTCCCCAATCACCTCAAGAGGTTTTTCCTTAGGCTCAAGTAGTCTCCTTTATAAAGGAAAATATATATACTCTCACGGACCCTCAATGTAATTTTAAAAATTCATTATAATTTCAATATGTATAAACCTAAAACTAGTTATAAACTCCTTATACTGACAGCTTTGATATAACTATAAATCCAGAATAAATTTTCAAATTACATTCAAACACAACTACAAAACCAATAAAAATTAAATTCCCAGCATTAATTTAATGTGACAGATTATGTTATTTTGCTGGAACAAAAATCGCTGATATTTGGTTTAATAGCAGAAGGATGTAATCTCGGGTTTGTTTGTGTATTTAATCTGTTTCTGTATTTCAACTTTAATAATGCTAATGTAAGGAACAGCCATTCTCACAAGCATGCTGTCTAAAACTGTATTAATGGCTGTAATTTTTATTTCTAATTCAGGATAATCAGAACCCAAATCTAAGAATAACCCTTGTATGTCAGTTTTATTAAGGCATATATTGATAACTCTGCAGAACTATTTTGTTCACTTAAAGATAAGGTTAGGGCTTCCCTGGTAGGGCAGTGGTTGAGAGTCCGCCTGCCGATGCAGGGGACGCGGGTTCGTGCCCGGGTCCGGGAATATCCCATATGCTGCGGAGCGGCTAGGCCTGTGAGCCATGGCCGCTGAGCCTGTGCGTCCGGAGCCTGTGCTCCGCAACGGGAGAGGCCACAGCAGAGAGAGGCCCGCGTACCAAAAAAAAAAAAAGATAAGGTTAGTATTGTGTTCTTTTGGGAATCTTCATCAAATGAATATTTCTTCCAAATGCTTTGGAAGCAGGATCAGGCTAGGTTTCCTAGAAGCAAACCTCAGACAAAGATTTGTATACAGGGGTTTGTTTCGGAATTGATCTTAGTAAGCAGTGGTAAGCAATGTGGGTACGTGATATAGAGAAGGAAGGGAGGTTAATACAGCATGCAGTGATAGGCAGGTTACTGCTGCAGGCAACTGGGGCTCAGTGGCAACTGGAAACCTCAGAACTGACCCACCATGAAAGGAGGCAACTGGGGTATTTATCCTCCAATTCCCATTTGTCATTGGTGGATGGCTGCTCCCAAAATTAACTCCCCAACACATCTGGCCTGCCAAGAGAAAGCCCCTAAGAGTCAGAGGTGTTTGTAGCTGGACACCTGGGCACATGCAAGAAGAGTGAGTGCCAACCAGCTATGGGCAGGGCACCAACAGCATCTGTCTCAGAAGCAGGTTATTTCTTCCTTGGGTGTTAACAGCTGTACTGTCCAATATTGAAGGGTTTCAAGTTGGTAAGTTCCATAGTGAGATCTGCTCACACAGGTAGGACACTCACTCTGTAGGAGAAGTCTGGTATGTCCATCCTACTGGATGTTGTGTACAGATTCAGTGGCCACAACTTTCCTCTATTCAAACAACCGTGAGATCCTTATGCATGCGGCTGCTGTGACATCCTTTAGCCACCACTTGGTAGCACCGTCACGAGATAGTACACAGTGATAAGGTTGGTTTTCTACGATATGCTTATAATATTTTCTAATTATCATTAAAATTTAGAAAATAAAAAGTAAAGTTTCACGTGGAACTTCATAACCCCTGACAATGTGTCGGGACCCCCAAGGTGGTGGGGCAGGGGGTGGGGGGATAAAGGAAGGTCCAGAGAAAAACTGACCTTCTACATAAAAGTGTAGATAACCTGAAATTCAAGGTCCATTGAAGTCTACTCTCAAGCTTCCTTCACAAACTTTTCATAGTCAAACAGGTCTATCAGCAATGTGATAAGCATACCTTGTGCTTATCACCCACAAGATTCATACCTTTCAGCCTGCCTACAATTCACCTGGACCTATTTACTTAAGTCTTACAGAGAGACCAGGCCTTCCCAGGTTGCTCTGGTTCATAACAAGTTCACAGCTCCTAACTCTCACTTGTCAATTAACCACATGCTGCATTCTCCTCATGTCCTTGGTCTTGTATTCCTTTTTTTTTTTTTTAGATTTTTTTTTTTTTGATGTGGACCATTTTTGAAGTCTTCATTGAATTTGTAACAATATTGCTTCTGTTTTATGTTTTGGTTTTTTGGCTACGACGCATGTAGGATCTTAGCTCCCCGACCGGAGATCGCACCCACCCACCCCCTGCATTGGAAGGCAAAGTTTTAACCACTGGACCGCCAGGGAAGTCCCTTCATTGCTTTTTAACATTGCACATGTTCATGTCATATATCCCCAACAAGGCTGTGACACCTACAGTGAGACTGGGCCAACACAGCTCGATGGAAGAATACAGATTCGCAATCTACCCAACTGCTCCCGGATGTGTGCTCGGCTGTGTACTAGTTGTGATCTTGAACCTCCATTCCTCCATCCGTAAAAGAGAGACCCTAGTACCTTCCTCACAGTGTTGTTGAGTGGATAAATATCTGAAAGCATTTTGCAGAAAGTCTACAGTTGAGCAGGTGCCCAACAAAAGGAGTTCCCTTTCTTATTTTGCAAACACAGTTCTTTCCAACAGCCTTGAGAAATTTCCCATATCATCTTGAAGGTCTGGCCCTTGTGATGAGTTGAGAGACCTCTAGTTGCACTGTGGTTTGCTAATCATCTAAACAGCCTGAAAACACATTTTTATAAGACAATACTCTAGGGAGAGAACATCTGGAGCTCTCTCATCTTTCTCTTAAAAATTTTCCTGCCTGTGCCTGTAGAAAGATAAAGAATTGATAAAAAGATTCTCATGGACATGGTTACATTTTGTTGATAAGAAAGTTCTTTATTTGGCTGAAACAGATGTTCAGCTAAGAATTTTTTTGCCAGTACTAATGCTATCCCACAAGCATGTTATTGATTCACATGGAGTGGCCATGTAGCCGGGATTATGTAGACTTAGGTCTGCCCTCATCATGGGCAAGTAGAATTAAGAAACTTGGTTTCCATGACCCTGACTACCAATGGCAAGTGTTAAAAATTCTATGAACCTGACTCAGTTATCAGTCATGATTTTTGTTTTCTTTTGTTTTCTATTTAATATAGACTGTTGAATTTTGCCTCATATGATGGTCTCATCTTGGCCTTATTCACAAGGCCAAGACCTAGGGTTCTACCTGTTGTATCCCAAACCAACCATTCACTGAGTGCACCATCTGCTGAGGTGTGCTGAAGGAAAACATTTTCAAGTTATTTGTGGGGACTTCCCTGATGGTCCAGTGGGTAAGACTCTGCACTCCCAACGCAGGGGGCCCGGGTTCGATCCCTGTTCGGGGAACTAGATCCCACATGCATGCCGCAACTAAGAAGTCCACATGCTGCAACTAAAAGGTCCCTCAGGTCGCAAGGAAGATCCCACGTGCTGCAACTAAGACCTGGCACAGCCAAAATAAATTAAAAATAAATAAATAAATATTTTTTTAAAAGTCATTAAAAAAATAAAGTCATTTGTGTTTCTTAAAAGGATCAATAATAAAACTACAATTAATAACAGGGAACTTTTAAGAGTAAGATTCTCCTTGCGTAAATAAGTTTTTAATCTGCAATACGTGACACAGTCTCCTGTTCTTTGGAGATGAAAACCAGAAACAGCAGGAGGTGTCTACAGATCACTGAGTATTTATATCATTTAAACTGCAAACAAAAAAAGAATTCCTTCTAAATGGGATGAGCCTTTGAAGTTGGGGTTATGAGGACGTACAGGTGAACTGCTGTGTGATCAGCAATCGAGGTCTATTCATGAGGCTCTAAGTACAAGGCATTATGTTAACGCTGCCGCTTCATCTGGGGCCAGTAGCCGAAAAGCAGCTAAGCACTAAATACCAGAGGTGAATTTTTGTTTTAGAATAATGGTATGGATCCCTAGAGTTCCTTCTATTCTTGATACTCTCCCAATATCCTCTTCCAATATTCTCCCAAACCTTACAAAGAGCTTTCATGGACATACACTTTGAAAATATATGCTTTTAATACGCCGAAAAAAACATGGTCCAAGAGGATACACCAGTGTCCACTGCAGCACAATTTACAATAGCCAAGACATGGAAACAACCTAAATGTCCATTGACAGATCAATGGATAAAGAAGATGTAGTACACATATACAATGGAATATTACTCAGCCATTTATAAAGAATGAAATAATGGGATGGACCTGGAGATTATCATACTAAGTGAAGTAAGTCAGACAGAGAAAGACAAATACCATGTGATATCACTTATATGTGGAATCTAAAAAAAATGATACAAATGAATTTATTTACAAAACAGAAACAGACTCACAGACTTAGAGAATGAATTTATGGTTACCGGGGGGAACAGTCTACGGGAGGGATAGATTGGGAGTCTGGGATTGACATGTACACACGACTATATTTAAAATAGATAACAAACAAGGACCTACTGTATAACACAGGGAACTCTGCTCAGTGTTCTGTAATAACCTAAATGGGAAAAGAATGTGAAAAACAATAGATGCATGTGTATGTAGGTATAACTGAATCACTTTGCTGTACACCTGAAACTAACACAACATTGTTAATCAACTATACTCCAATACAAAATTTAAAAAATTTTTTTTCAAAAGAAAATACATTCTTTTATATGACCAGTCTTGTTAACAAAATTTGTCCTGATGGAGCTAGCTCCACCATGTGGCACAATTTTCTTCTTTTTATTTTTAAATAATGCCTGTGTATTGATTAGAAAAGTGTTTAGCTGCAAGTAACAAAAAACTCAAATAACACACAGGTCTATTTTTTTTCAGGTAACAAGAAATTCAAAGGTAGACAATTCTGAGCTGCTTCTGTTGCATGTGTGTATCAGCAAGGATCAAGGCTTCTACATCTTGCGTCTTCATTCTTAGAGTGTATGTTTTACCCTCATGGCTGCTGACTCTCCAGGCATCATATCTGTGTTCCAGGAAAATAATAGGGGCAAGGGCCTATACAGAATGTGCCAATCAGGTCTAAATCTTTTTGCAAAACCTCTCCCATAACCCCTGCTGCCTATATCTCACTAGATAAAACTGGGTCAACTGGCCATCCCTTGCTTCAAGGGGGTCTTGGTTGTAAGTATTTTAGCTGGGCATATTTCTTCCCCAAAGAAAATCAGAGTTTTATTAGTACAAAAAAGGGACTATAGGTAATATCCAGGCAACCAGCAACATCTATTATATCTGGGTCTAGGGATGAGAGTCATCTCTTAATAGAAAATCACTTGCATTAAAAATACTAAAACCTCTTTTTCTAGAGACACAGCTACTTTTAACAAGATCATAAGCAGAGTTAGCCAAAACATCAACACAGGAACACTAACTTGGTTGAAGTCAATGAGGCTTGACCATCAGTGAAGTAATGAACTTTGGATTGCATCGCCTTTCCTAGAGTCACAAATATATTTCTGAAAATATTTTAAGTTTAAGTTGGCCTTTTCTACCATAAAGCAAGTTCTTTCCTAAAACCACTCATTTTAAAAGCCAGATCCTCTGTGTTACATCCTATCATCCTGCTGTCTTCCATTTTAAAATTAGAGCTCCATTCTTCTAAAACGTTATGTTGGCCACCTGCAATCACATCCAAGAAAGAAGCAAACTTCAAAAATCACACTTTCTTTTCTGTTTTCCCCCACTAGATTATTAAATTCATTAGGGAAAGCACCATTTCTTTGTTCTTGGTTGTATTCCAGACACTCACCACAGGATCTGAATATAGAAGATAGTCAAGAAGTGCTTTACAAACAAGTGTTACATATTCAAAATAAAAATTATTGTTTGTCTAAAAGCATTATTATTGGAGCACAAAATAATTTTAAAATATAAACCATAAAAATATCATAATTTCAATCATCTTAATCTGAAGAGACATTAGATAAAATTCAGAATTAACTTCTGAATGAACAGTAACAACTAACTCTTAATAAACTTGAGATAAAAGTGAACTTCTGGGGCTCCCCTGGTGGCACAGTGGTTGAGAGTCCACCTGCCGATGCAGGGGACACGGGTTCGTGCCCCGGTCCGGGAAGATCCCACATGCCGCGGGGTGGCTGGGCTCGTGAGCCATGGCCGCTGGGCCTGCGCGTCCGGAGCCTGTGCTCGGCAACGGGAGAGGCCACAGCAGTGAGAGGCCCGCATACCGCAAAAAAAAAAAAAAAAAAAAAAAGTGAACTTCTGAAACCTAATGAAGACTATTATCTCAAATCAACAGACAAAGATCATACTTTAGAAACACTAAAAGCCATTCCATCAAAGCCAGAAGCAGGACAGAAAAGTAAAAGACTCTCTTCTTGCCAATATTATTAAATTTTTAACCTGGCTAATAAAATTAGACTAGAAGATAATTCTAAGTATAATTAGTGGAAAGGGTAAGACAAAAATATTGGCTGATTATATGACCATCTTGTAGAAAACTCAAGAGGATCAATGGAAAAGCAATTAGAAATAAAATTTCAGTAAGTGAGTTACAGAATAAATGCTGAAAATACACCAGCAATAATCAGAAAATGTTTGTGACATAATGTTGAGGGAAAATGCGGGCTTTGACACACACAAACGGCTATCTCTATTTGATATAAAAATGAAAATAGATTTATAGATATTGACAGATAGATGTAAGTAAATTACTTAACCTCCCTAGTGTTGGACAAGCAGCACTAAATTAAGAAATCTCTGCTTCTGTTCACCTGTGAGCATTCCGTAGAGCAGCCCATGTAAGAAAATGTAATCAAAATAATCAACACAGAGCACAGAAGCGTGTATAACTGAGACGTTCAGCCAGGGACCCATATTTCCATGTTTCCTCTGCCTGTGATATCTTAATAAATATGCATCTCTCTTAGTCAATGCTCACTCAGCTGTACGTTCTACCAGAGTTTCAACTCTCCTAAACCATGACGACCAGCTTTGTTGAGCTGTCCTTCAAAAACGGATTTTGTAAATGGTACACAGTCTTTATTTCATGGGAGGTCATCATAAATCCACCCTCCAAATCTGGTTTAAATCAATCCAGACCAAGAGTCAGAACCTTAATTTTATTTCCAGCGATAGATGAAAGCTTAAGAGGAAATACACTAAGATATTTTTAATGGGATAAGAGGTTTTTTAATGCTTTTATTATATCTTCAGATTTTCTACAATGAATAGGCATTACTTTAGTTTGTTGGGTTTTTTTTGGTTTTTTTTTTTTTTGGTACGCGGGCCTCTCACTGTTGTGGCCTCTCCCGTTGCGGAGCACAGGCTCCGGACGCGCAGGCTCAGCGGCCATGGCTCACAGGCCTAGCTGCTCCACGGCATGTGGGATCTTCCCAGACCGGGGCACGAACCCGTGTCCCCTCCATCGGCAGGCAGACTCTCAACCACTATGCCACCAGAGAAGACCTTTCTCTCTTTTTTTTTTTTTTTTTAATCTTGATTCAACACTTTTCCAAATCCTTCATTTCCTATCTCCCAGTAAGTCTTTCTAGGAAATATCTCAAACCTCAAATCTGCAAAATATATCTCAAGTCTGGGCCAGTGCTTTTCTCTATGGCTACCAGCCTCATCCAAAGCATTGCCATTTCCTTCCTGGGTAACTGTACTACACCCTGGGTTCATCTCCTGCTGCAATCAGTTCTTCATCCAACATAGATCAAAACAGACCCCACACAGGACATCTGTATAAGTTGATAGGAGGTAACCTTAGTGAGTGGGCAGCTGGGGCAGCTGTAGGTAGAACAAGGATGATCAATTCTGCCAAAAGATGGACTGGGAGACCCAGGGAACGGTCAAGACCAATTCAGTTCCTGCTCCAAGCCACTGTCATCCTCCTCATCAATTCCCTCATTCCCAGCATAATTTCAACACACCTCTGAGCCCAGTAAAATCAGTCTAGAAGGATAAGGCAGTGAGCAAAGATCAGATGTCCTTGAAAATAGAAGAGTAATAAGTGAGTACAAAGAATAATCTGAGGTGACAGTCGTTATCGGGTCTGAATAGGCATCCCATGAACAACTATAAACTATGGAAGAAGTTAGTGTACAACTAGGCAACATTTAAATCATTTATCCAGTAAACGTACCTGGGGAAACTGGGGAGAGGAGGCAATTTCAAGTTAAATCCATTCAGTAAAACAAATTTGAGACTTTTTGACTTTTAATTTATATTTATTTTAAAATTTATAATTGTGTGATTCGACTAATTAAAGAAGTATATGTCAAAAATACCATAAATAAAAATAAAATGCAAACTGCCAGGTATTAAATGGCATTGCAATATTGTGATAAAGATTATGATCTTAATAAAAAGGGTACTCTCCCTCATCGTCAACTAGAAAAGAATGCCTCCCTTTGAAAAATGAGTAAAGAACATGAGCAGACAATTTATAAAAGGAAAAACACATGTGGCAAATAAACAAGAAAAAGCTCAATTTTATCTTTAGTCAATAATTACAAAATAAAAGAATGTGAATAAAATTGGCATATCTGAACAAAGAAGATATTTATTACTGTTGAGGGTGGCATAGTGAGACAAGCATTCATGCTCTACAAATGGAAGCATAAATTGGAACCATAATTAAGTATCACTTCCCTTAAAATATGTTAAAATATTTATATCCACTCCTAGAAACTTGTGTGTGTCCCACATGCACAAGGATTATTCACAAAGATGTTTATTGCAACATTACTTCTAATGGTAAGAACCTGGCAACAATCAACAAAATTAGTTAATGAGAACATTTGAAATATTCTAAGTCTATTTAATGACATTGGAAAATTATCATGAATAATTTGCTGGATTTTCAAACAGCTTATAAAATAAAAAATTTAGCATGATGCCAATTTCATTAGGTTTTATGCATTCCTATGATGATAGAAAAACTTGGATAGAAATAAAATATTACCAATGGCTATGTGGCGATATCATGGGTAAATATTGTATTTCTCGTATTCTTTCTAATTTTTAATAAAAGTAACACATGCTCATGATAACCCAGGGAAAACACTACAAACACACATGGGTGTATATATGTGGGTGTATGTATATATGTATTCCTCTAAAAATCAATAGAAAAGATTGTCAGGAATGGTCTCGTGAAGGATCAAATAAAGTTAAGAAGTTTTTGTTTAAAAAAAAATAGCTTTGTTAAAATTCCCTCCCATACTCCTAACCCCTCTTATTTTATTTTATTTTTAAGATTTTTTTGATATGGACCATTTTTAAAGTCTTTATTGAATTTGTTACAATATTGCTTCTTTTTTGTATGTTTTGGTATCTTGGCCGCTAGGCATGTGGGATCTTAGCTCCCTTAACAGGGATTGAACCCACACCCACTGCACTGGAAGGTGAAGTCCTAACCACTGGACCATCAGGGAAGTCCCCACCTCTTTTATTTCAAAATAAATGTTGTCCTCTTTATTCTAATTATGTAAAGGCATTTGGGTGTTGTCCATCTGCATACGACTGTGGACAAAGCCTAGCCCATACAGGGTCCTTAAGAAATATTTGTTGAGGGAATGAATAGATGCTATAGCACAAATGGGGAGAAGGGTCTTCTCACCCTTTGATGGTAATTTTCTTGACACTGTTTAGAATCCATCTAAATAGACTATCAATCCTGCTGTTCAACTACTTTTAGAAATGTCTTAATATTCACTACTCTAAAAACAAAAATCATTATTTTTGACAGATGCTCTCTAAAATTTAATTGGTTTAACACATTTCATCCCATATAGCAAGTTAATTTACTTAGCTACTTGGGGGCACATTTTGCAATTAATTCTTTCCGTTGAGTTCACCATGATGCTCATTGCTTAAATCCAGATTATTCATGAGAATGTCATTGAGATTTTCTACAACTGCACTGGGCGATAGGAACACCTGTGGTGAAAATTTTTCCAGATAAAACTACCTGGGCTCTGCTCTAAAGAGTGGGAATTTCAGGAGTTAATTGATCATTCATTTATTTGTAGAGATGGTGCCAGAAATTCTGAGTGAGTGTGGGAGAGAGGGGAGAGGGGAATTCTGGCTTTGCTTATGCATTCTAAGGTCCACATTTACAAGATAGTGAGAAAGCCTGACAAAATAAGCTCCCAAAATGTATAAACATGATGCAAAACTTATCCCTGCTTATCTAGCAAAACATATGAATTCAATCACAACAAAAACTTAGAGAAATTTCGCAGTAGGATCTCATTAGAAGACACACTCACTTTCTATCTGTGACCCAGTTCCTATCACAGACCTATTGAGAGAAATTCATTGTACAGATTTTACAATCAAAGATACACATATAACTTTATTTTCCTATAACTGAGCTTAACCCAGAGCAATAAGAGAAGAAATAAATATAGTCACTTGTGGTAACCAGCTGTCAAGATGGCCGCCAGCGAGCTTTGCCTTCTTGTGTGGTCTCCTCTCACACAGAATAGGGCTGACCTGTGTAACTTAAAAGATATCATAGAAATGATGGTATATGACTTCTGAGACTAGACCCTAAAAGGCTTTGCAGTTTCTGCTTTATCCTCTTGGAATATTTGCTCTGTGGGAAGCCAGATGCCATGTTGTGAGGACACTCAAGTAGCCCATGGATGTGTGTTTCAGGGGGCGAGAGGTGGGGGAAAAGGGAGGCTCCATGATTGAGAACCTGAGGCTTCCAGCCAGCAGCCTCGTGAGTGAGCCGTCACGGAAGTAGCTCCCCCAGTCCCAGTCATATTTCAGATGACTGCAGCCCTGGCCAACATCTTGACTACACTTCATGACAATCTCTGAGCCAGAACAGAAACTGGGAGATATAATAAATTTGTTCTGTTTTGTCTTGAGCTGCAAACTCTTGGAGTAATTTGCTATGCAACAATAGATAATCAGTGCATTCCTTCTAAGAAAATTCATTCAAATTAGTGACTAATCTGCCATATCAGGATTTAAACTCAGCTACTTCCAGATTCTCTACTTCATTCTCTCTGGGGATGGGTTGGAATCTAAATTCAAGAAGACTTTGGGACGTCCCTGGCGGTCCAGTGGTTAAGACTTCACCTCCCAATGCAGGGGGTGCAGGTTCGATCCCTGGCCGAGGAGCTAAGATCTCACATGCCTCGTGGCCAAAAAGCCAAAACATAACAAAAGGAAGCAACACTATAACAAATTCAATAAAGACTTTAAAAAAATGGTCCACATCAAAAAAAAATCTTTAAAAAAAATAAATTCGAGAAGACTTTACCTAACTTCCTAATATCAGGGAAAGGGACTCCTGGCCATTAATTTCTGTATCAATAAGATGTTTTCGGCAATACACAACAGAATGGTAGAATCAAAGTCACTCAAATAATATGCATTTTTGTCTCACACCACAGTAAGTGGGGAGGTGTGTACTTCCAGAGTCAAATAATTCAGGGGCTCCACTGCCTCAGGACTTCCGTCAGCTTCTATTCTTAGCTTTCCCTTTATCATATTCTTTTTTCTGTGAACCGTCTGTTCGTATCTTTTAACCATTTTCCGTTTAGGTTGTTGGTCATTTCCTTGTCAATTTCTGGGAACTCTTCATATATTAGGAGGTGAGCTTTTGGCCTATGTTCTAAGTTGAAATATTTTCCAGATTTTCCTCTGACAGTTTACTTTGCCTTTGGATTTTTTTTCTTTTTTTAATTGAAGTATAGTTGATTTACAATGTTGTGTTAGTTTCTGGTGTATAGCCAAGTGATTCAGTTATACATATATATATTCTTTTTCATTATGGTTTATTACAGGATATTGACTATAGTTCCCTATGCTATGAAATAGGACCTTGTTGCTTGTCCATTCTATCTTGGAATTTTTGATCATGCATATTTTAGTAGTATGCTTCATTTATCCATCTTTTTCTTGTATGGTTCCTGGATTTCAAAGCTCTGCTCCTAGCCCAAGTTTACAAAGCAATTATCTCATGGTTTCTTCTAGTGCTTTATGGGCTGTTGTTTTTGGTTGTTTTTTTTTTTACATTTAAATGTTTAATCATTTGTAATTTCTCAAATTTGTAATTTGAGATGTGAATCCAATTAATGTTTCCTTCAAAGCCCTCACACCATTTATTGACTAGTTCATATTCCTCACCACACTCCCATTCGATCACATTCTACTAACCTGTAACACTACTTCATTCCCCTATAGCAATCTGAGGGGCTAAATAAATGAGCAGTGGTAATCCTCCACTTCCAATGCATTATTTGAACTCAACAAAGCTGCATCATGTGCTTTAGAACAGGAACTGGCAAACTATGGCCAGTGGGCCACACTTGTTTTTGGAAATAAAGTTTTATTGGGACACAGCCATATTCACTCACTTACGTATTTTCTATGGCTGCTTTTGCACTACAAATGCGGAGTTGAGTAGTTACAACAGAGATCATACAATCTGCAAAGCCTCAAACATTTACTATCTGACCCTTCCAGAAAAAGTTTTCTAACTCCTGCTTTGGAATTTACAGAACACTTTAACATACATAAACTCCATTAAAGCCTCAATAATCTAATGAGACGGTATTATCCCCATTTCATCTGTAAAGAATATGAGACTTGGGGAGGTTAAATAGCTGGTGAAGGGCAGACCCCAGATCTAACCCAAGTCCCAGGACTTAAATTCCACAAATGTTTCTTCTGTCATTTATAAGGTGCTTTATGGTTTGCAAAGTCCTTTTGCACACCTATTCTCTTGATATTTCCAATACTCCTGTGAAGAATATATGAATCCCATTTTACAGATGTGAAAACTGAATTACAGAGAGGGTAAGTAAAATTCTGACATGCTCACAGCTTTTAAGTGGTGGAGTTGGTACCCAAATCTAGGTCTCTAGTAAAGAAGAAAGAAAGAAAAAAACACTGCTTTCTCAAAAATACCTCATTGCTGATATCTTAATTCAAATCTTTGCTCACTCCAGCCCAAAATGCTCTGAGCATTCCAGCTATTCTTTAGTTAATGGTAATATACCTATCTTTTCTTAATGCTCATGATTGGTCAAAAAGAAAACAAAATTAAGCCCCCAAAAGGGAGGAAATGGCAGGAAGGACAGGGGGGAGCCCGAAACTCAGATTTTTAAATACAACTAGATTAAATATGTACCTACTCTTCAAAGCAAATAAGAATCTTTCGAAAGGAAATATTGGAAAAGTGGCACTGAATTTCCTCTGGCTTGGGATGCCCATTAGCACAGATGTAAAATCCTTCCCTATTCCTTCCAGCCAAATAAAGGAAGATCACTGCACCACTGTTTACTAAATTCACTTTCTCAAGGCAATGTTTGTCTTTTGCAGGAACTAGGAGGGTTCATGCTGAGACCAGAAGGAGGGATATTAAGCACATTTTTAAAAGCTATCTTTTTAATATACTGTATCCATAATATCTAAGCAATTCACACTGTTCCCCCACAGACTCTGTTTCTACTCCACTGGCCCACTGGCTCTGTAAAGTCACATCTTTCTGTTATTACTAAGGCAGTTCACCTCAGGTACTTCTTTAATTTCCTGTATTTTTTTCCAACATGAAGTTAATTTACTTTATCCCTTATCCCAAGAATGATAACAGGGTTTCTATAAAAGTGAACATCCATGATCAAAGAGAAGCTTGTATTATAAACAAATTATTACAACTGGGCTCCCTTTGAAATATTTTAACTTAATTAAGCTCAAACACTTTTGGCAAAGGTTTAAAAACTTGAGAGTAATTGAAGAGCCATTCCAGTTTGGCTGGATTTTTCTTTTAATGTCGGGGTGGGGTGGGGGTAGTTTACATGGTTATAGCCTAAATGTTGCACTGATATTATTTTTTAGTTGTACTTTTTTAAACAAAAGATATTAGGCAAAATTGAACTTGTTTGGGGAATGACGGAATTGTTACATAGCTTGATGACAGTGATAGTTACACAACTGTACACATTTGTCAAAACATATAGAAATGAACATGAAAAGAGCTGAATTTCACTGTATGTAAATTATTCCTCTATAAATCTAACTTTTTAAAAAACTGGATTCTTTCTACTCAGCTGAGTTGAAAATATTCTCAAGATGTTTTTTGAGGCATTGTCTGTAGTGACCAAAACAAAGAAAAAAGTAACTAGATACTACATAAATGTTGATCAGATGAGATTTGATTGGTCTTTTTAAAATAATTTAAATCTATGTATCTTGACCTGGAACACTCTATGTAAAACATTGTTAAATTGGAAAAAAAAAGACAAACAGGCAAGCTGCAGAATAATGGGCCTATAAAAGTAGTAATAGCAATCAGTAGCTGAAGTAGTGGTATAATCTCATTTAGTAAATAAATAGGAAAAAAATCTTGGGAAGATTAACAGTAACTAATATTTATTGACCACTTCAACGTGTCAGGTATGATTCTAAGTACTTTACAAGTATTATCTCATTTAATTATTCTAAAAACTCTACAAAGTAGGTAAGGAAGATCTGCTTCCAACCAATCCAAGAGAGGATGAGAGCACCCAAAACAGAAGTGACGCCCCATCTAATCTAATCTTGGAAGTGGCAGTCCTTCACCTCTGCTAGATTCTACTTCTTAGAAGCAAGTCAGAAAGTCCACCTCAGGGCTTCCCTGGTGGCGCAGTGGTTGAGAGTCCGCCTGCCGATGCGGGGGATGCAGGTTCGTGCCCCGGTCCGGGAAGATCCCACATGCCGCGGAGCGGCTGGGCCCGTGAGCCATGGCCGCTGAGCCTGCGCGTCCGGAGCCTGTGCTCCGCAACGGAAGAGGCCACAACAGTGAGAGGCCCGCGTACCGCAAAAAAAAAGAATCACTTTTTAAGTGCAGGTGTGCCTTGAAGTGCCACCTGTGGGATTGACACATACACACTCCTCTATATGAAATGGATCACTGATAAGGACCTACCGTACAGCACAGGGAGCTCTACTCAATACTCTGTAATGGCCTGTATGGGAAA
>NW_020838001.1:9428084-9577298 GCF_003676395.1 Aethalodelphis obliquidens
GGCCACAACAGTGAGAGGCCCGCGTACCGCAAAAAAAAAAAAAAAAAGAGTCCAGCCCACATTCAAGGGGAGAGTCTCCACAAGGGCACGATCACCAGGAGATCGAGGGCCCTCTCGGAGGCTGCCACCCCGAGAAGCTTAACCATGGACTACTTAACAGTGGGGTCTGGGACAGCACCTTTTAATTTTAAAAAAATGGATGTTTCTACATCAAAACATTTGAACACTCATGCTAAATGGGATAAATAATGACTATAAGTAGCCTCATGTCAGTATAGGGCAGGTTCTGCTTCCGGGTGAACGATGAAAATACTTTCAGCTTTCAAAACCTTTTGAGGTTCAGAATTATGGAAAAGAGATTTGAGGTCTATCTATGCCCTGCTCTACAGATGATGATACTGAGGCACAGAGAGGTCAAGTATGTGTAGATTTGTATGTGCCCAGACACATACAGACCCATAACCATCAAGCTTTTAACACGATGTTCTCAGAACACTGACGATGAAGAGGGCTTTTAAACATATCTCCACGACTTCACTTATTACAAAACATGCAGTAGTACTCTTATTAACTTTTTAAATTAATAAAATTAATTTTTAGAAGAATAAAATAGTATTTCTCCGTAAGGCAAGGAGTTTACACTTATGTTACAAGAGCCAAAGGTTTTATTCACATTATGTTGGCTTCTAACATGCAGCTGTATTTGTGCACACATGTGTTTGTATGTGTGTACATCACATGCTGCTGTGATGTCACAAAATGAAAGAATTAGAGGAAGAAGTAAGAATAACAGAAAGAAGGAAAAAAGCAAAAGTGTAATAAATTAGATTAATTTCCTCAGCTTACCTCTAGTTGGGAGTAGTCAAGGGACAGAAATGAGCCTCCAGGTTGAGAAAATGGCTAGGTATGACATGGGTGTGTGAGGAAATTTTTCGATTTGATGTGGTTTTGGTGTAAGTTAATGAAAAACACTGCCTCATTTAAAGGTTGACCAACCTTGACTAGAACACAAATGCTGGTCAGGCTGAAACTTTATTTCTGCCCTTTAAGTTATTCTCTCTCTCTCCTGGTTTGCACTGATTCCTAATCAGAACTTTGAACAGGTATTAGATATAATAGTAAGGAGAGAGTTAGTCCTTTATTTCAGATTTTACTTTTTTTATGACCTGTTTAAACAGATAAAAACTGACTTTAATAACTGTAGGCAGTATTAGATATACTGAATGGCCTTACTTCTGATGCTGTATATGTTTTACAAATTAAGCATTTCATCATTATGATTAAAAGTAAAGTGCTTAGCAAGGCAAGCTGAGAAATTCTTATCTACTTTAAGAGGCACTAATAAGCCTAAACGTCATTGGCATCTACTGTAATACGGTAACCTTAAATATAACACCTCAATTCCAAGTACGTTCATGTCAGAATCTGAAATGGCTTTGAAACTATGACATGGCAAACATCTTTTTTAAAAGTGAATTTTAGGAGCCGGGATGGAAAAGGAAAATCACAGCAAATTCCAGAAGGCTAGCCAATGCTGTCTTGTCATGACTCAGCCTTCCACTTGGGGGCGATGCTTCTCAACGGCTATTAGATATTTTTTATAAAATAAAATGGGCTTTTCTTGGCATTTGTGATATGGTTATTGTTGGCCTGGAAGAGTTCACTAGGCCTGCACCCCCAAGAACCACCTCTATTCCCAAGGAGAAAGTATTCCTGAGTGGGATCACTTTAGCAATATATTATTAAGACATCACGTGGAATGAGAATAATAATAAAAGCCAACAATTTACTGAGATGGTTCCATCCAGTGGTAAGAAGGCAAACTCTAGACCCAGATGCCTGGGTTCAAATTTCAGCTCTGCTGCTTGTAGATGTGTTACCTAGAGCAAATTACTTGACCTCTCTGTGTCTTAGCTCCCTCATCTATAAAACAGATACAGTAACAGTACCTAACTCAGAAAGCTGATGGGAGACTTAAATGAGTTGGTCTAGGTAAAGCCCTTAGAATATTACCTGGCATATGACAAGCACTACTTAAGATGTAGCTATCATCCCTATGAACGCCTCCAAGAATGCACTGCTGGCTATTACACTGGTCATATTTCACTGAATCCTGTCAACGATATTGGGAGTAGATTGGATCTAACCAGCATTAGATCCATTTTACAGATGAGGAAACCAAGGCCAGATAAGTGAAATGAATTTCCCAAGGTCTAAATTAAGGGAAGAACTACAACATGATTCTATGCTTACCTAGAACTACAACATGCACTTACACTTACCTAACTCTAAATCCACATTCTTAACCACTGTAATGTATTATACTATATATAATGTACTATACCAAATACTATAAGCAGTAAAAAAAAAAAAAAAAACACAAAATGTGTAGCTCAAACTAAGAGATAGGAGCAACTGCATTCCACAAAACTGTGTTTTCTCTTTGTTTTCTCCTCTTCAACATAATTCTATTACCCTTACTTTACATAGTTTATACACCCCAAAAATTAAATTTTTACCTTAATATTTATTTATAAACCAGCAGGAGGTACCTATAACCTAAATCTTTAAAAATTCTTGAGATATGGTTTTGAGGTGAACTTAAGAGATACTCCACTAAAAAAAGTTAGATTATTTAAAAGTCAGGAAAAGATGATTCTGCAATTCTGCCCAAAGATAAAAATAGAATTCCAAGTACTCTACCCAAAAAACTCCACCACCTTCTAACTGCTGTTTTTTCCCTGTCAGTCCTTGAAATGACCTTGGCTTAATTACCTGCATCTCAATGAGTGAATCTACATAGAAAGTGAAGGTTAATTAATGAAGGATCATTTCTTTTGCTAAGCCCACCAGGCAGTGGCTGACAGCAAGAGTCGTCCACACGGTATTATCCTATATCTCATTAGAAATGGTCAGATTGATGTGCTCACTTTGGACCAGGGAAATGAAAGAAAATAGTTTACTAATGATGACCACTCACAGTGTGTGGTCACAAAGCTTCCCACCTGCCACCTCTAACCTTGAATGGCACTGCTCCTAAACTCACAGACTCCAAAATGTTAGACCCAAGTAGAAATGCAGAGATCAGATTCTAATGAGGCTTAGACACTTGCATGCCAACTGCACAATGATATTCACATAGCTCCTATACTATTATTTTTCTTAACATTCTTTGTTTTTATATATTATTTTAAAACTGAGTCATTCTAGAACGGGGTTTATAAAACTCAGCATTAATGACATTTTGCAGCCGATACATTTTTGGTGTAAGCAGCTGTCCTGTGCATTGCAGATATTTAGCAGCAGCCCTGACCTCTATCTACTCGATGACGGTAACATCCTCCTCCTAGGTGTGACAACCAAAATTGTCTCCAGACATTGCCAAATGACCCCTTGGGTACAAATCTTTCCCTCCTTGAGAATGACTGATCTAGAAAAAATGTGGTTCTAGAGTTTTGGCTTTTCATATTGAAATAATTTCAGACTTAAGAAAAAAAGTTGCAAAAATAGTATACCTGTACCCTTTACCCAGATTCCCCAAATGTCTCCATTTGACACAACTATAGTCCAGTTACTAAAAGCAGAAAATTAACATTGATACAATACTATTAAGCAATTTATAGATCTCACTCAAATATCACCTGTGTCCCCTCAACACCCATCCATCTTGATCCAAGATCTAATCTGGGATTACATATTGCAAGTAATTGTCATGGTCTCTTTAGTTCCCTCCAATGTGACAATTCCTCACTTTCTTTCATGACCTTGATATGTGTGAAGAGCACCAACCAGTTAGTTATTTTGTAAAAACATTCCTCAACTTGGGTTTGTCTGACGTTTTCTCATGATTAGATTGAAGTCCTGCATTTTTGAGAATACCACGAGAGCTTCGTGCCCTTCTCAGTGCATCATATCACAAGGTACATAATGGGCTATTAACTTTGATCATTAGGTTTGAGGCAGTGTCTGTAATTTCTCCACTGTCAAGTTAAACTTTTTCTTCCTTTGTACTAATAAATGTTTTGTGGGGAGATTCTTTGACAGTGCAAATATCTTGCTTCTTATCTTATTTTTGCCCACTAACTTTAGTGCCCATTGATGACTCTTGCCTGCAATAATTATTACTGAGGTGTTTGCCAAATGGTGATTTTCTATTTCCATCATCCTACATTTATAATTGTCATTCTACTGCATGGAATAGCTGTTCCTTTTCCTCCACTTTTTAGTTATTTTTAAAGGAAGTTTTGTCCCACTACCATGAATGAAAAACCAGGATTAAAACAAGAGTTATAATGATGAATAGTAACATTAAAAAATAAATTCAATGAAAAAAATTGATAGCAATTTCTGGCTGGATACTACAGCCTTTAAAGGCTCCCAATCTGATGTCTCCTTTTTCTTCATTTAAAAGAGCAATTAACAGAGACTTCCCTGGTGGCGCAGTGGTTAAGAATCCGCCTGCCAATGCAGGGACCACGAGTTCGAGCCCTGGTCCGGGAAGATCCCACATGCTGCGGAGCAACTAAGCCCATGCACCACAACTGCTGAGCCTGCGTTCTAGAGCCCGCGAGCCACAACTACTGAGCACATGCGCCACAACTACTGAAGCCTGCGTGCCTAGAACCCATGCTCCGCAACAAGAGAAGCCACCGCAATGAGAAGCCCACGCACCGCAAGGAATAGTAGCCCCTGCTCACTGCAACTAGAGAAAGCCTGCACGCAGCAATGAAGACCCAACACAGCCAAAAATAAATATATAAATTTATTTTTAAAAAAGAGATTAACAGGCATTAGAAAAGTATTAAAAACGTACTAGAATCAAACTAACTTTCTCCTTGATTGGAAGAAAATTAGAAAAAAAATCACTGTGTCATTCAATATTATTTGATATTAGCTCTAAATAAGACTTAAGGTCTCATCTTTCTCCAGTGATTATCCTGCACTTTGGAAAACACTAATCAGCTTCTGCCATTTTATAGATGAAGTGACTGAGGCACACAGAAAGTAAATAACCTGCTCAATATTCACTGATAGAAGGTCTTTGTTACAAGGAACAGTAATAATTCAAACAAGCCTATGACTACAGTGCTGGAGGTGAAATGGGTTGGCAGGTGGAGATTCAGTATCAGGATGCCAAGGTGTTTCATAAAGTCCAAGGGTAAAAATTCAGCCAAACCAGGAAGGGACTGGAACCCGGAAAACAAGAGTGACCAGGGCCTTCTACCTCTCATTTCTATTTTTCTCTGTGCACCTATGTTTTTCTTCTCCCTGTCTTCCTCTCTCACAGCTAACTCAGCTTCTCCATCCCATAGCAAAATATAGCAACCCCAAAACAACCAAGTTCACAGTCCAAACCATACTCAGAACCTCGTTGGGTCTCCCTGGGTCCCTAAACTTTTAAAGGAGAATCTGATTGGCCCAGCTTAAGTCAGGAGTACAGCCTTGAGCCAATCAGCTCTGACATGGCAGCAGCCTCACATAATTCAAACATGAAGGATGGCCATTGTCAACTGAGTTATCCTAAGCGAGTACCACTGTGCAAGCTTGTGCATCCAAAGAGCTAGAGGACTGGTTTCTCAACCACTGGTCCAGGTCCTTAAAATAATGTTACCCCAGCATCAGTCGTGAGTATACCAGCCACCTGAATACCAAACATACTATTTTTTTTACACTTTTTCTTTGACCAGATTCACTTTTTTTTTCCTTAAATAAAAGCATTGAGTCAGGAAACTTACGATAGCATGAGCTTAACTAGGAAAATCAGATGTTTTTCTAATATTCATTCAAATACATACATATTACTAAAATCAAGAATGCACATCCCTGTGCCATCTAAAACCCCCAGTGTTATGAATTCTTTACTTCAGTAAGTACCAGGCACTTTATACTCTGGAGCCTGTCCCCTGTCTTCTCTGTCCCCTGCAGTGAAATATTCTATGTTCAAATCATTCATTCAGTTCTCAATCCATCCCTGCTTTATTCTTCCTAAAATTAAATTTTCTGACTTGAAGAGTTGCACGTGGTTGAGAAATTGGCTTTTGATGTTTCTCTGAGCTATTCACACCAACTATTTTAAAAAATAAACCCTGCTCAGTTTTTTTACTTATTTTTACTCGTATTGCCTTTAGTGGGGAATTCTTAAGGATGGGTTTAGTTCAGGTTTTCAACTTTGGTTTTAATGGTCAATGCAGATAATTACCTAATATGTACTTTGGAAGGTCTTAAGTTCTGGGGATACAGACCTGCCCTCACGGAGCTCCCAGAATCTCGAGGGGGAACAGAAATGTAAATAGACAATCACAGTGAGCAGCTTGGGTTCTGGTGGTACCAGTGGAGACGAGAATAATTTTTGGATTCTGGGTGTATTTTGAAGGTAGTGCTAATAGAATTTCAAAAGTTTAGATGTGGGGTTTGAGATAAGCCAAGGCCATGCATAAAGTTATGACTTGAGCAACAGAGTGGATGGAATTTCCAGTTACTAAGACGAGGAAAGATTCCTGGCGCTGTTAGGAGGAAGACGCAATCACATGTTCTTTCTGGACATGTCCAGTTTGAGGTGTCTGTGAAATGTATCCACATGGAGATATCAAGGGGGCAGTTGCAGACACAATGCTGAAGTTCAGGTTCACACCGAACATATTGAGGAGTGAAGACTCTCTTAGTTATGTGCCTGACATATAGCAGGAATTCAAAAAATGGTAAATGCGTGAGTGCCATGGCTTAGATCAGCAGAAATATCTGCTTACTGTTGGAAAAGAACTAGGCTTGCACACCCTACTTATGGTGGGTCAATAAGATTTTTCACATGAGAAGAAAAGCGTGTTTTTCTTATTCCAAATGATCCGCAAGATAGTGTGGTTTCATTTAGGTTGTTTTTTATCTCCAAGATAACATTAATAAACAAATTTGAAATCACACAAGTATGAATGTAAATTATTTACAGGGGGCTTGAAGAGCTCAGAAGGGCTTTGTAAGATAAATAATTTATAAACTCATAGAAGGAGTTTCTTTTTTTCACTAATTAGGGTGAAAATTTTACCAATAAATCATGAGAGGTTTCGGGAAGTATGTAGAGTAGAGATCAATTCAGGGCAATAAACATTTACTGAAAAACTACTATGTGCCAGGCACTTGGCTGGAGGTAGGTGGTTCAGAGAACTGTATATGGGGTTTCCTCTTTTAAGGGGCTCCCTGTGCAGTGGGGGAAATGGCATCCTGAGCGCCAAGTCATGGGTGGTGGGACATTGGTGCTGCTCACCACTAAGTTCTGATGTTGGGCTTTGCAGGCGTGCAATAGGATGGCAATTCCCCACCCCTCAAGGGCAGGCATGACCATGTGGCTTGCTTTAGCCAATTAAATGTAAATAAATGTTACCTATATTACTTGCAAGTGGAAGATTTAAGAGGTCCTAAGTGATTTGCTATTCTTATGGACTGAATACTTGTGTCCCCCCAAAATTGAAATGTTGCAATCTATCCCTTGTGTGCTATTATTGGGAGGTGGGGGCCTTTGGGAGGTGATTAGATCATGAGGGTGGAGCCCTTATGAATAGGATTAGTGCCTTTATAAGAGGAGGCCAGAGAGCTTGCTTGCTATTTCATTGTGAGGATGGGACGAGAAGTGGGCAGTCTGCACCCTGGAAGAGGGCTCTCACCAGAACCTGGCCATGCTGGCACACTGATCTCAGACTTCTAGCTTCCAGAACCATGGGACATACAGTTTTATTATTTATAAGCCACCCAGTCTGTGGTACTTTGTTACAACAGGATGAACAAAGACAGACATGTTCCAATTCACAGTTGCAGTGACAACGGTCAGTGTTGAAGTGTTGCTTCCTTCAATCTAGGCCCATGGGTAACCACTGTGAGCAGGGCTTCCCCACCTTCCCCCCCAGATGACCTGCTGGATTTATAGCATGAATAGGAAATAAGCTTTTGTTGTGTTAAGCCATTGATATTTGAGTGTTGTTAGTTACTGCATAATCTAGCCTTGTCCTAAATGATACAAACCCTATATTGATAAAGGATATATCCTTTGTGAATTTCCATGTCCCAAATGCCCTCCGTATCCCCCATCCTTTGAGCTTTTAGTAATCTACCTCATTTTTTTAAAACATAACTTCTGCCCTGACTAGGTTTTCCAAATCATTTTCTACGATCATTTATAGAAACAAAGTCCTAGATCCAAGCCATCATTCAAATACTTTTGTCCACTCCTCAGTTTATTTAAAAATTCCATTTTCCAGCTAGAATCACCTCTTTCTATCTCCAATTGCCCTTGTACATGCATCACCTGTAGGCTTTCTTGGCTACACCATATTTGTCACCAGAAGCAAATCTGTAGTTGTTTTTACTATTGTTGTTAATTTCACGAGCATTTCCAGGTATGTAAGAAGAGCAGAAGTCAAGAGACTCATGTGAAACCTGGATTGTAAGTGACTATGTGGCTCCCTTCTGCACCTGACCTTACTTTAATAAATAGAAATTAGACCTCTAATTAAGGACCTTCCAGGGGCAAGCAAGTTGCAAAACTACGAAATGGCTAATGTTTTTGTGTGTTTTGTTGACTGCCATCTTTCTAGTGACTAGAAAATGTGTGGCACAGAGTAGATGCTAAATAAATATTGTGAGTTGCAGAGGGAAGAGGCACAAAGTGTGAAGGCTTCCTGAATAACACAACAAAACAGAGGCCAGGAGATACTTTGCTGAAACAGTTCTGGGCAAGTTCCACCATCATTAATTTCAGACCATGAGAAGAATTTCTGTATAGGTCAGCAGTGGTTCTAATGGTTTGGAAAATCTTCTCTGAATCAAGGACAAATGATACCTTATAGCAAAGGTACTGGGTGTTTCCTTAAGAAAAAACAAGTGCCATTTCGATTGCTTTGGTAGACTGAGCTGGGAAAGGTCAAGGCAAAGAGAAAGAAGAAAACATATGCTTATAGCAGCGGTCCAGCTTTTGGACAAATCCCACCACTGTTACCAGGTTGCTCTTGTACTGAATTTTAGAACAGACCCTGGCTTAGAATGTACTGTTCATTTCCAGCATCAGCACCAATGAATAAAATGGTCCCATCCTCAGTTACCCCTCCCAACTCCAACATGGGAGCTGGTATTATTACATGCTGACTTCCACCACTGGCTTGTGCACTGCTGATTGCAACACTCAATATCAATTTTCATTTGTTTACCTGGAGATAGTAGAAAGCCACCCTGTCTTAGTCAAGATGAGTTTTTGACTAGAAGGATAAGAAACACAAAATAGCAGTAGGGGAAGTTTCTTAAGTCTGGCACTAGGAAGCTGAGAGTTGACATGGAGCTGCATAATGGTAGGGTTCCAGGCTTCCTCTGTCTTATTTCTCCACCAGAAACAGTTTCCATTCTCATGATCACTTCATGGTCCAAAATTGTTGCTGGAGCACCAGCTGTTGTATCCACAGTCCCACCAACAGGAAGGAATAGGGGGAGAAGGGAGGCAAAGAAGTACACATCACCTCCTTTTAAGTACATTTTCCAGATGTTGTCACTTCCTCCTACAATTAATTGGATAAGAACTCAGGTTCACAGTTCCACTTAGGAGCATGGGGAACTGGGAAATCTTGCTGTATTGGGGGCTTACATGTACCACTGAACAATTAAAGGTCATTTATTAGGAAATAAGGGGGGTATAGCACTGGGGGATAATTGGCACTTCCACCCACCCCAATACGGTTCATGCCAGATTTTAATTTGTCTTACTCTGCCTCTTCTCAAGGGCTAAAAAACTAATGAGATACATAAAGTTTTCTGAAACCATGAAACCTAACTCATTTACCTTTATAATTTTCTATTAATCTACTACCAGAATTCATTTTACATTTAATTCCAGCCTCTAACACTTTAATGCCATCTCTTTAGTCTTTACACATTAGTGGTCTCAGTCATGTCAGACTTTTCATCTCCTTTACGTTCATTTATTTTAACTTTTAGTGGTCTTCTAGCCAATCCTTTATCCTTTTTATTACAAGAGCATGAAATTTTATAATCCCCTAGAGCTTTGTTAGTCAGCTGCTACAAGGTTCTTAACCTTCACTAATTTATTCCCTCTTTTTTTGACTTTCAGATCTGAAGCATGCCTTAATATTTTGTTTTCGAATATGAAAGTAACTTTTATTAAGTAGGTTTATTGCATTAATAGATTTTTATTTTAGTTTTTATGGTTATATTTAAGTTCTCTGCTAGTTATGCCGCAGATCTGTTTAATAACAATTTATAATGTTATGTTATATAATTTATATTTTAGTATAATAAAAATGTACCTAATGTAATAAAGCAAGGGTAATTTTATAAAATTTTACCTGGAAATCATTTCTAATAAGCATGTATTTTTTAGCTCCTTAACAAACAATTTTATTGATATTTATTATAATAGAAACTCCCTAAACAAGAATAGCTTCTCTTTTTAAGGAAAAAAATAACAATAAAGACAGTGCCTCTTAAAATATCACGTATGTTTTGATTTTTTATTTGCCTCATCCTTTCTCCTCACTGTTTTGATTTCTCAAAGACAGAGAGGGAATTGTTTTTCCTTCATCATACAATTACCTGAATGATCAATACCTGGCCACGAAAATTTCTAATGCAGGTTACCACAGCAAGAACAATCATGTTGGCATTAACAGATACATATGTGACAATAAAATAATACTAATAATTATAAAACACTCTCCTCCTCCATTGAAAATCTGGCAGGGAAATATAGAAAGACTGATCAAAATGCAAATGTTAGATATATATTTGTGCACTGAGGGAAGGAAAAACCGAAGTGTGAACTTGAGGACGTTAAACCTTCTGGGCTTTAAAGTAAGACCAACACAAGAAAAAAAAAATGGTCATAAGAGTGTTGGACTCTGATAATATTTCTCTTTAGGCAAGGACCTAACTGACCATATCAGTTAGTGTCTGTTGCGTAATAATCTCCCCTACCCCAAAAAAATAATTCAGTGGTTTAAAAGAAGAACTTTTAGTTCATGAGTCTACAAACAGGCTATTGCACTTGGGGGGGGTTCTGCTGATCTGTGCCAGGCTTGTTCGATTTGGCCGAGTCTCACTGCAGAGTCTGTGATTGCTTTCTGAGTCGGCTGGGGGGCTGGCTGGCTGTTGGTTAGGGTACCCAGCTCTCGTCTGTGTGGTCTCTCACCCCCAGCAGGTTAGCTCAGGCTCCATCAAATGATGGCTGGGTTCCAAGAGCAGCAAAGAGGGCAAGCCCAATGAATGGGTGCTTTTCAAGCTTCCACTTGTTCTGCTTAGTGTTTGCTAATGTCCCCTTGTCCAAAACAAGTCATATTCCCAACCCAGATGCAAGTGGGAAGTGGGGAAATGGACTCCCCCTCTTTATGGGAGGAGTAGATGATTGTGGGCATTTTATAATCTACCACATCACACCCAGGATTTCCACCCTCTTTGCTATCAGTTCTTGAATTCCACGGCTCATTGAACACTCCATTCTCTCAATTAATGAGTAGTTCCTTTGTCCCAAGCCCTATCTTAGAAGTAGTAAACAAAATAAACAAAAATCCTGGCCTCATGAAGTTTACCTTCTAGTATCAACAGAGGTCCCCTGTTTTCTGAATCAATATTCTTTTTGACCCCAGCCAATGTCTCTGCTTCCTATACCCAATAATAGACTTCTCTAGGTTTTCCCCATTCACTTTCCCTTCCCTTTTCTTCAGGCGATAGGCTCTTCCCTTTCCTTTTGGGAATTTCTCCTTCTACCTCCTAGGGCACTGTCAAACATGGGCTTTTTTTTTTTTTGCCTCATATCTGATCATGAAATCCCATCAGGTCAATCAGAATACATCATCCTGGACACAATTATTGGTCCAGGGTTGGGCAAATGAGCCCAACTCATTATTACATTACGTAATGTAACATTACGTTACATTATTTAATGTTATATACATTTATTACCCAACCCCCTTGTTTTTAATAATTTCTTCATTCAAACCCAAAAAAGATGTAAGACTAACTTGCGGGGGAGGGGGCAGATAATCACTTTGTCTTTGAGGACTAATCAAAGACATTCTCAGGAATTGATGTGAAGTTGTTTAAGAAAATCAGGTATCTCTACCTACAGACAAAATGTGAACTAGAAATGCCAATAATCTTAGATACCCCATGAGAATAAATCAACGAGAGGAAATCAGAACAAAATAATGAAGAGAGACAGAATCCTTATTATGTCATTTGCACTCCTAGAAACAGCCATACCTGAAGCCACATCCACTTCCGCTCTGTTATGTAAGTCAATTGCTTATCAACTTTGAGTTGGTTTTTTGTCATCCACAACCAAGTGAATTGAGATTCACCCAGTCCTCCAGCACTGAACACTGTTGTCCCAACCTCTAAAGCCAGCTAGAGCCCCTGAAAGCCCTGTGTACTATTTACAGAACACCATGAAATACACTATACATAATTCTACCATACAAACAAAGAGCAATCCATTAGGCAGAAAATAACTACATGATACAACTACAATGTAACAACCATAGATACATCTTTTCTCTTTTTGTTTTTTGTCTTTTGCAGTATGTGGGCCTCTCACTCTTGTGGCCTCTCCCGTTGCGGAGCACAGGCTCCGGACACGCAGGCTCAGCGGCCATGGCTCACGGGCCCAGCCACCCCGCGGCATGTGGGATCTTCCCGGACCGGGGCACGAACCTGTGTCCCCTGTATCGGCAGGTGGACTTTCAACCACTGCGCCACAAGGGAAGCCCTCTTTTCTCTTTTTGAAACGTTATTAAACTAAATAAGTCCTGCCATTTCCAATATTTTATTAATAAATGTTTGATTTTGTTTATCCATTGGATCACTTATAGTTGGTACTCACAGGCTCAAGATTTATAGGAAGGAAAATAAAAATGAACAAAATTCTATCTGACAGGTCATTTTTTCCTACCAAGTCAAAAGTGATTAGCTTCCATCCAGGTCATGGAAACTTCCAATGATCCTTTGAACCACAAACTGAGAACCTTTTTCTAAAGTTATATTAGAGATTATATTAGAGTAATCAATTCTAAATTATAAATGGTAAATTCTGCTCCTCTCTAGCCACCTTCCCAAGGAACACCCAGGGATTCTAATGTCAGTCTTTGGGAAGTGTATTCCCCAAATTATTACCCAACTCAGTCTTTCTCAAGTGTTTCCTATGAAATGTTACACACACAGAGTTCTGAGTTCAATTATGCCACAAACTTTATCACCTTCTTGGAGAGAAACTATGCATTAAAGTCT
This sequence comes from Aethalodelphis obliquidens, assembly GCF_003676395.1. Taxonomy (NCBI): domain Eukaryota; kingdom Metazoa; phylum Chordata; class Mammalia; order Artiodactyla; family Delphinidae; genus Aethalodelphis; species Aethalodelphis obliquidens. The sequence goes on from NW_020838001.1 coordinate 9,441,357, forward strand.
CCAGAGAAGAACCAGTTTAACTTTGTCTGACCTAACACTTCTCAAACTTGCTGGATCACCGACTATTGGGTGTTTTTTTCATCATACCATACACGTTATTGTTTATTAAACCAGTTATCCATGGAGTCACTATTAGCCCACCACCTAAATAGGGGTCAATGAACTTTTTCTATAAAGAGCTAAAGAAAAAATAGTTTAGGCTTTACAGGCAATTCAACTATTCAATTTGGGCACTGCAGCATGAAAACAGCCATAGACAATGTGTAAACAAATGGGCATGGCTGTGTGCCAATAAAGCTTTTATTTATAGAAACAGATGGAGGGTCAGATTTGGCTGTGGGGCATGGTTTGCTGGCCTATGTCGGCACCAACAGGAGATTTCAAGTCTAGAATAAAAGATGAGACCATGAACTTAGTTGATGTTGGAATCCCAGCTCCATGAACAAGCTGCATAGCCTTGAGCAGCTTCCTGAACCTTTCTAAGCCCTGTTTCATGGCTGTAAAATGAGGATTAAGTGTACATTTATACACCTATTGAATTTGCATTTCACACGATTTCTCTGAGCGGAGGGTGTGCATGTGTATGTAATTCCAAAAAGCGGTTCAGTGTAAACCATGAGCTAACATGAGTCAAAACAAGTTGAGGAGATGAAGAGATTCCTACACCAAAGTCATACAGCAAACACAGCACTCAGATCCAAGGATGACAGATTTAAAAATATAAGCCTCCTGGGAATTTGTAGAATTTGGGGAGACAGCTCTGAACTTCTATTGAATGGAGTGAGGTTTACACCAATTTTACATAGCTCTCAAGGGCCAGGGAGACCCAATTAACATCTTGTTTCCATAAACCTACCAGAAGCTATATTTGGGTGTATAATGGGTCTAAAGAGACAAAAGAAAACTGCCATCCAAGTCACAAACACACACTTTCGCTATTTAATTTTCAACCCAAGCCTGTGATGACCAAGTAGACCATCAGGAAGTTCTGTTTTCCTTTTATTGGTAGGACAAAATGGAGATCAAGCCAAACAAAGAGTTAGGTTATAAACTGTGCTATGGTTCTAAGAGATTGGAATGTTTTACCCAAATGTTTGCTTTCATAAAATCTCCTTTATGTTCATACTAGCAAAATTATATTTTTATTTTGCCACACTGTATTCATAATTTCAATTTTTACTACATAATGTAGACAGATTTTTTTCCATTCACTTTATTTTTTACACACAGAGGTGACGGAAGGGAAGAGAACACTCAAATCCCTCCAGAATTCCCCTTTTGCTCCATAGGGACCTAACATTTATCATGATTAATTTTTTTCTTAACAAAAGAAGAAATGAACATTTCTTTGTCAGGTAGAAGCTTTTAGTCATCCTGACACCAGGCTTTCATGCAGCAAAAATATTACTAATGCTATTTTCCCTCTGAAGTGCATTTGTTATCAATATGCACTTAAACTGGTGATCAAGTCTTGCTAGGAGAGACACCTGCTCTGCATTTGCTATCTGTTTAATACCTTAGGGATACATCACTTAATAATTTAGTGCTAAACCATTTAGCATTTTAGCCCATCATCGCTTATATTACACACAGGATTTCAGTAATGTCTGATAAAATTATGTGTTAGCTGCCTTATGTGTGTGTAAAACTTAATAAGTCTTCTTCCCCCCTCAAGTTTAATAACTGATTTTCTTACATTTATGGATGTGAAATTTTATTGCTCATGGATATAGTTTGAACCTAAATCTTCATATCTTATAAATTGATTTTTAGTTTCCTTTTTGACCTTATGAATTTCAATCAGACAGTGACCTCTTGTTGCTCATGAATCTGACTGATTTAATGCCTTATAACAATAATAGTGGAGAAAAAGCATTATCATAAGAGCCCACAGGGTTTGCAGAAACCCATAACTAGATCTTGGAGGCCTCAAGCAATAATAATTCTTGACCTAAGACCATTCTCTAAAGCTGGCATTCTTTACTGTATGTTAAGCTACAACAAGGATGGCCCATCCTTGTTGTAGCTTAACTAGGCTGAAGCAGTGGAAAAGTCCCAAAAGGAGACTGGCTAAAATTGTTTCAAAGACATGGTCTTGACCATAAACCAGTAATAGAAAAGGTACAAAAAGCTAATTTTATCACAATTTTATCATGATTGGAAAGAAAAAAATAATATACTCGTGCTATCTTTCGGGGGGAGAGGCATTTTAAATATTTTAGCTTGATAAAAAAATGAAAATTTAATATTAATTGTCTTTACAGACTGTATTGTCACTACTCTGTCTCATATTGTGACTGCTGAGTCGATAGTATAAATGGAAGAATTGAAGGATTGTTCCTTTGTTTCCCTGGCTATGCTAATTTAATTTAATTGGTTTACTGAATAACTGGGTGTTGATGCTCATTATTCCTTATTAAGAAAGACTCTTAAACCCAAAACAAAAACAGCTCTTTTTCTCTTATTCTTTCTTTTTTTTTTAATGAACACAGGGGTGCAACTTTTTCCTGCAAGGAGATCAACAATTCTCGAAAGATAAAACAGCTAAAATTTGGGCTTACCCACCAGCTTCCCCTCTATGAGTCATTCTCTCAAAAATTTAAACATCCTTCCAATTGCTACAACAAAATGCTGGCAATGGAATGCTGACTAAAACTGAAATTACTTGTGAAGAATAAGCCTTTTCTGCTCAGAGAACTTAAGCAGATGCCCTATTTAACTCGCTTGCTTGGTAGGTAGCTGCTTAAAAAGAAGAGGAAAGCAGACCTTCACAAATCTTACTCTGAATGAACGCCCCCCTCGAGTCCCATGTGGAGGTCAACTATTGAGATTCAAAAGTACCTAAGACACTAATACTCATCTCCCATTTCAACCCATCATAATACAAGAGACTAAGAATGGGAGCCGTTGGTTCTGTTCACCAATATTTCCAATACTCCTCTTTCCAGGCATTTGACAGGATTAACTTTCCTGCCGCCTTGAAGCTAGGTGTGCCTATGCGACCATGAAATGTGAGGGGAAAAAAATGTATCTAAAAGTTGCTGTTTGATTCTACAATGTCCTCTTCTGCCTAGCCGAGTGCGGAGGTACCTCTTGATCTGCAGGTATGGAGCAGGGTCACTGAACGCTGCCCTGAAAAGCTGTGCAAACCATGGTGGGCCTGACTTGAGCACAAAATAAATGTTTTCATTTAAGGCAATGAAATCTCGGCGTGAAAGCCTGTGGTGACTGATACACCTACCCTTGGTTATCTTCATTTTGGGGAGAAGGTATCCTCTGGATAAGGGAAGTAGGGAGTAGAAAATATGGAATCGAGGTAGAAATGACTACCTGATCCCAAATAGCAACCTTATCTGTGACACATCTTTAAGCTAAGGATTTGCCAGAAAAGGATCCTATTGAAGCAAAATACAACAATAAATACTTACTTACCGATGAGTGGTCATTAACACATCAGAATGCATTAGCAAAGTTCTTCCATAGAAAAGGGTTAGGGTTCTAAGATAAAAAGGGCAAAGGAAGGTAATGTCTTTCAGTTCAGAAGTTGAGGAACCCTCTTTCTAAAAAAGAATCAAAAGAAAAATGAAAAGGAATGGAAATAGGAGGTTAAGCCATTCATCATTTCATAAACCTAAATTTTGAACTGTTTTTCCAGTAATTGGTTGGTAGTCTTTTGTGGTGAATGTAGACTTAGAGTTACAATGTGGCCCCTGAAAGAGTGAGTAGCAGTCAATGGCTCATTTCTTCCTTGAACAAATATTTATTGAACGACTAGGAGGGCTGCATAACGTCCCACCATGCTGTCAGGGTCTCTCATACTGACTCTGGCCTCTACCGTGATATCAAGGAAACGTATCAGTACGTGTTTTGCTCTAAAGTGTTAGTAACATGTCACCTCATTCCAAGGTGTCTTGAACAACGTAAGAGAGTCTTCCATATCCATTCCATCTTTGCCCATGATGAGCCATCCACAGAGCTTAAGGATGACCCAGCTCCTCAAATGGGATCAAATTAGGCAGAAAACAGCTCCACAAGAGGAAATCTTTGTTTTTAGAAAGGGCAATAGCACAGGGCCACCACAAACTATCCTCAAAACTATTAACATTGTCAACAGTGACAAAGGATAACTTCTTACTTCTATATCTTTCTTTTACTTTCTAATTGTTATATTTCTCAAAAACACACATTGCCTTTGATGTTATATTTATAAAAGGAAAAATACTACATTTAAAATCATGTTATCTTCTTATATCCTCAATTGTTTTCATCACTAAGATTATAGTCTAAGATTATTGTCTAAGATTAAAAAATCTCAAATTCAGAGAAAGTCAAACCAATGGCTTGATATCCTGAAATCTGACCATCTATTCCAAAGTTATTTGAATGCCTTGGGCAATAATATCCAAAAAAAAAAAAAAGAGAGAGAGAGAGAGGTTCAATGACTTTTCTAAACCACATCAAATTATTTGCAGAAGATGGGACACAAATTATGAATAAATCTATCAATATTTATTTCTTCTGGTCTTCCAAGAGCCTTTCCTGGTTCTATTTTCCAGGGTTCATTGGAAATAAGTTCTTTAGGGGGAATCTCATGATGTCTGGGATCTTTTCTTCTTTTTCATCTCCTTTCATGTTAAGCCATATTTCTCATAATGGCAGAGTGCTAGCTGACTATATAAATCTGCCCCTTTCTGTTTATCCTGTAGTTGCCTGTCAAAGCAAATAAGCCTGCTTTGCATTAGAGCTTGGAAATTAAATTGTGGGAGGCTAGGTCCCTCCAGTTAAGGTAAACCAGAGTGGTGTGAATTCATACCCAAAGGAACATACAGCCAGAATATCTGCATCTGTGACAATTAGGCAACCTCAGGGGGTGGGAAGAAAAATTTTTCAAGGCACATATATATACCAAATAAAGTCAACCAGTTTTCTTAAATATAAAAACACCTGCTTTTTAAATATCTTACCTTATCAAGATTGTGACTGTAAAAGTTAATTCTCACTGATGCTATTAACGTAACTAAGAAGAAAATCTTATTTCCTTCTTAGCTTCCTCTACCATTGGGTCATAATCTTAAAAGGAACTCGAATTACTAAAAGAATCTCCCTTAAAATACAGAAAGTGCAGAAATAGTTGCAGGTGATTATGGTTCCAGTTCTTAACTTTGAATATTTCCCAGAATACTTTACATTCATCACAGGTTTAATAGTAATAAATATTATTGAGTGCCTATTATGAACTTTAAATTGCTTGGCCCTTGATATAAATTATCTTTTTTAATCCATACAACTCTAAGAAATTAGTATTTGTATGCTTATTTTATGGATATGAAAACCAAGATTCAATTAAGTAATTTGTCAATTACAATTCATAAATTTTTTTCCAAATATATATTACATACATAACTCATAATTTAAAAAACACATCTCATACATGCACTATGTAAAATTTCTCTCATACTACCTATTACATAGGTATCCTCGGTTTAGAATATTCAAGAAGAAGAAAAAAGAAAAAATATTTTGTGAAATCTCAAAATGCCAAGAACTGCCTTTGTGCTTTCCAAATCGTTACTGCATTTGGTCTGTGCAAGCGTAATCAGGTTGCATTACTAAAATCAAGTGCAAGCAATGGGCAGAGCTAGGATTTGAACTCAGGTCTCTCTAAGGAGGGTATGGGAGGCAGCGTTAATCTACAGGCTCTGAACTCAGCTGTGTAAATGACAAGCCCAGCTCCACAACTCACTAGCTGTGTGACCTTAGACAAATCAGTGGAACTAATTTGTTTTCATTCCTCATATTAGTAGTAGATCCCACCTTGTATTGCTGCTGTTCCTCTGAAGATCAAATGAGATAACGTTCATAGAGGTAGTATCTGATGCATGGCAAGCTCTTATGGTAACCAGCCTCCAAGATGGCCCCAGTGATCCTAGCCTCCTGATAATCACAGCCTTGTGCATGCCCCTCTCATGTTAAATAGGGCTGAGCTATGTACAGTATTACAGAAATGACTGTATGATTTCTGAGCTTGGGGCATAAGAGACTTTGTATCTTGTGCCTTGGTCTCGACTCACTCTGGGAGAAGCCATCCATCATGCTGTGAAGACACTCAAGCAGACCTCTGAAAGGGCCCATATCAAGAGGAGCTGAGGCCTCCCACCAACAGCCAGCACCAGCTTGCAGGTGCATGTGAGTGGGCCTTCTTAGACGTGGACCTGCCAGTCCCCTGGATTCAAGCCTTCAGACTACAGCCCCAGCTGACATTGACTGCAATCTCATGACAGACCTCAAGCCAGATCCACCCAGTTAAGCCACTTCTGAATTCCTAACCCATAGAAACTGTGAGATAATAAATATTTATTGTTGCTTGAAGCCACTAAGTTTTAGAGTACTTTGTTACACAGCAATAGATAACTAATACAGTGCTCAAAAAACCCTAAGCTCTCAGCAGAAACCAAAGTATGAACTTCACCAAGTTTCATTCTGCTTCACCTTTCATGAAGGAAAGACTACCACTGCAGCAAATTTTAAACCCTCTAGCATAGGGTGGGAGATGCAAGTAATGAGGAATTTTTTTTTAGGGATGGGGGCTTTGGGTGCTACTATTCAGATGACCACATGCCTTATTCACATGTGCACAGCATCACATCCATTGAGAAGTTCAAAATTCCATTACTAATACCACCAGCTGGGGCAACTGCCCTAATACCATCACAAATCATTAGGCTATTTTACATTTTCAGTATCCATTTGCAGACCCCAAATATGCCATCTTTCCCCATGATTCCCTCTATTCACTGCCTTGCTTCTTTTCTGATTTGTCCCAGCAACACAAAACAATAAAAGAGAAGCATGCAAAGCAATATTTCTAGTAAAGAATGTTGTTTTCCTATGTGTTGTATCTTTCCCATCGGAGGAACGCAGGGAGCAGGAACGGGTTTAATATTTTTGTATTAACAAGACTCATAGTAGTAGCATCCCTCTGCAGCCCTCACCATCACATCAAAATAAATCACCATCTTATCAACCCATCCAAACACTCCAGGTTCCATCACCCTGTACAAAACTCCTCATCTATCGTTCCAGAAAACGTTTCAGAACCATAGAAGAGTCCTTAGCTTTTTCCCCAGTTTCTACGATGAATGGATCAGCTTCTCTCCTGTTCTGTCCTAAATGTTGGGACGTATATGAATAAGTGGTCAAAATTCTGGAGCTTAGGCACTCTCTCTGCAGATACACTGTTGATGGGAATGTCATTGGGTACAGCCATGTTAGAGATGATTTGGTGACACAATGATTTTGCATCAAGCACTAATTTAAAACTGACTTTAGATCCTAATGTACATGTCAGATGCAATCTCACTGTAAGATAAGGTGTCATGAGAGCAATTCCAGGGGCATGAGAGTGATGGGGGCAGAACAGGAAGTGCCAATTAGGAAGCAGGTAGCCACATACTTTTGTATAGAACATATGTCAACTAGAGCATTAAACAAAGCAAACATATGTTGAGCACCTACTATATGCCAAGCTCTGTTGCTTTTGCATATGTTAGGATGTTCTCAGTCCTCAGAGTAAACCAATCTACTAGCACGTTACGTTTATAGAATGGCATAAACCGGGGGTGAGCAAACTACAGCTGTGGAGCCAACTAGCCTGCTGCCTGTTTTGTAAATAGGTTGCATTGGAATATAGCCACACCTGTTGTCTACACGCTGCCTATGGCTGTTTGCACACTACAACAGCAGAGCTGAGTAGTTGGGACAGAGATTGTGGCCCATGCAATGGACTGAATTGTGTTGAAGTCCTAACCCCCAATATGACTGTATTTGAAGATAGGGTCTTTAGGAGGTAGTGAAGGTTAAATGAGGTCATAGGGCTGGGGCCCTAATCCAATAGGACTGTGGCCCTATAAGAAGAAGATCTCCCCTAACCCCCCATGTGAGGACACAGTGAGAAGGCAGCCATCTGCAAGTCAGAAAGAGGGCCCCCACCAGGACCTGACCATGCTGGCATCCTGATCTCAGGCTTCTAGCCTCCAGGACTGTGAGAACATTAATCTCCATTCTTTAAGCCACCCAGTCTATGGTACTTTGTTACGGCAGCCCTAGCTGTCTAATGCAGCCCACAAAACCAAAATTACTTGCTATCTAGCCCTTCACAGAAAAGGTTTACAGACCTATGGAAAACTTATAAGCAAACAGGAAACCCTCTGAGAATTCTCCGCCCACTCTCTATTCACTGTAGGGAAACATATAATTCTGTTAAATTAGGATGGTTGGGTTTGAAGGTCCAAATATACTGTCATGCGTTTTCCTTTTGCTTCTGTCTTTAGTCCACAGCAGTTCCAAAAATTCAGTGAGCGTAACAGGAATCTGAAATGAGATGTGTCCAGAACTGAACTCCTGGTTCCCAGGCCCTTCCCAAACCTGCTCTCCCATCTCAGTCTATTGCTTCATCTTTTTGGTTCTCTAGACAAAATCCTCAGTGTCTTCCTGGACTCCTCTTTCTCTCTCAACCTACCCCTACCCATCCGATCCATCAGCAACCAAGTCTCCCTTCAGAGTCTGTTCAGAATCCACCTTTTCTCACACAGCCACTGCTACCCCCCGCATCCACCTGGGCTCACTGCTCCCACCCTGGACTCTCTCAGTCTGCTCTTAACACAGAGTTGGTGTTTTCTGTTAAAACCGTTAAGTCACATCATGCTGCTCCTCTCCTCAAGAACTTCCACAGTCTCATGTCACAGTCAGAGCGAGAAGCTCTGTCCCATCAGCTCCTCTCCCCACGGCATCTGACACTGACTCTGCTGACCTCTCACTGTCCCTCAAACACGTGAGGCATCTTCCTTCTGCCGAGAATGCTTGTCCTCAGACGTCCACGTGACTCCTATCATCACTGCCTACAAGCCTCTGTCACTTCTCAGTGAGCTCTTCCAAGGGGACCCTCTTTACAAAGACAGACTCCCTGATGAGACGACCACCCTGATCTGCAGAGTGCACGTGAGCAAGTCATCCAACCTCTCCAACTCTCACCAGAAAACAAAAGAGCAAACAACTCTTTCACAGGGCTGCTTTGAGGAATAAACAAGGTCATGCACGCATATACATTCTGTGAACTATAAATCTCTACACCAGGATTTAGCAAATGTTTTCTGCAAAGGGACAGAGAGTAAATATTTCATGTTTTGTGGGCCATAGTGTCTCTGTTACAATTACTCATCTCGATCATTGTTGATACAATACAAAAATGGGCATGGCTGTGTGACAATAAAACTTTATTTACAAAAACAAGTAGTGGGCCAGATTTAACCCTTGACTGAAGTGTGCAGATTCCTGCTCCAAACCATTGCTCACTATTATTATTGGTGATGATGAAGAAGATACGTTAAGGTGTTACATGCCCAGGAGTACAAAACATACAATTTGTTGTTGTTATTTTTATTTGTTTTATCCTGGTAGAATGTAAGCTCCAGGGGTGACAGAGATCTTTATCTGTGTTTTTGTGCCGTGTATACTGCTCCACTTCTAGCACCAAGAATAGCACATGGTGCATAGTAGAACTTCAATAAATATTTTGGAAGGAATGAATGAATTCTATATTTTGTCAATGATTTAATGTATTTTGTTTTTGTGTGTGTGTGTGTGTGTGTGTGTGTGTGTGTGTGTGTGTGTGTGATTCGCGGGCCTCTCACTGTTGTGGCCTCTCCCGTTGCGGAGCACAGGCTCCGGACGCGCAGGCTCAGCGGCCATGGCTCACGGGCCCAGCCGCTCGGCGGCATGTGGGATCCTCCCGGACCGGGGCACGAACCCGTGTTCCTTGCATCGGCAGGCGGACTCAACCACTGTGCCACCAGGGAAGCCCAATTTAATGTATTTTTCATGTGTGCTTTTTGACTATATGAGATTTTTGCCTTACTCTGATTTTAGGGCAGTGATTCTCAACAATCTGGCAATGTCTGGATATATTTTTGCTTGCCACAATTGGGAAGGGATGGTGCTACTGTCATCTGGTGAGTAGAGACCAAGGATGCTGCTAAACATCCTACAATGCACAAGATAGGCCCCCACAACATAGAATCATCCTGCCCCACATAACAAGAATGTTGAGGTTGAGAGACCCTGCTTTAGAGCTTAACATCCCACGAAATCTAATTCCATTGCATGTACCGACATTTAAATGCACATACTCTGTATCTCTTAGAAGCTTAAACAAATAAGGCATTTTTTTCCCTTCCATAAATAGAAGCTGCTGTAGGGAGTCCAGGGCTGCTAAACATCCTATAATGTTCCTTAATGTCTCCTGCTCAGACAAAAAGACCTGTCACCTCACAATCACAAGATGGCTGCACCATCTCTAGTATCACATCCCTGTTCCAGGAAATAAAAGGGGGAGGGTCAGGGAGGGGGGCAAAGAATAAGTTTGAGGTGAATGCTGCTGTCACCGTCTCCCACCTTCCTGAGCCTTCCTGGAAGATACATCCAGTGATTTCCACTTAGATTTTATTGATCAAAACTGTGTCTCGATCTTCACAAAAGGCTGAGAAGTATGATTAGTTTTTAGAATTAGGAATGTGGATGCAGCCAACAAATTGTTGTTCTGTCAGTAAGGAGGAAGGAACCACGGACATTGTGTGGGTATCTAGCATTCTCTACCACATCCTTTGGTTTAGAATTTTCACATCTAAGAATTTCTCACAGCACATAGAGATGTGAATATGAGAGTGTTCATCACAACAGTCTAATACAGAAAAAAGAAAACTGGCAACCACATAAGTATATGTACGTGATGCTGTTGGTGTCCCACCCAGATCCCTTTAATGAGCTGGTATCCCTCCACCCAAACAGCAGTGACAGCTGGCCACTAATGGCTCAAATCTGAGTCTCTTCTGGAAGGTTGCCTGGGTTCCTCTCCACTGATAAATCATGTGTATACAAATGCCTACCGTGGGCACTGCTTCTAGGAAGCCAGAGCTAAGGCAACATACATCAACAGAAGACTGACCATTTACATTAAGATATAAGCATATAATGATGAATGCCAGTTAGAATTAAACAAAGCTATATACAATGATATCGACAAGATGTCTGAGATTTTTCATTAAATGCAAGAAAAAAGCAAGTTGAAGAACATTATGTGTAATCTGCTCTGATTTGTAGAAAATAAGAATACCCCTCAATATGCTTAAGTATATCTAGAAAATTACTAGAATACAAAAGAAACTGTTTCCTCTGGTTACCTTTTCTTCTTCTATTTTTCTGTATTATTTGAATTAAGAAAAATACATTTTTCTTTTATGACTTGAATTTTTTTCCTTAAAACATCTCCATTATCCAACATGATCAGAGGTTCAGATTTTTGCTCTGCACAATATTTGCTACCAAAGGATTTCTAACTTTAAAAGCATTAAATAGGAGGCTTAGGTTCCAGTCCAGCTCTGCTATTTACTAGTTAACTTAGGCAGGTCATTCCACCTTTCAGATGCCGCCTATAAAATAAGACTTAAAGTAAATACTTTAACCCACAGTGCTATTTGAGGAACAGATGAAATAATGCATGTGTAGGTATTCTGTGAACTGTAAATCTTTATGCAATAGTTATGTTGTTATCTGTAATGATACCAACAGTACGTCAAGACCTTAAAAATCCACGGATACAAATTAAATATTATTATGTGGTATGCCATGGTTCTGTGATGCAAATAAGAATAAGTGATGCTGGTTGATTTACATAGAAAAGGTTATTGGGAAGCTCACAGAAACATTCAGGAAGGCTAGATAACAAGGCTTGGAGAAATGGCAGTACAAAAGGTGGCTTTTCATCGAGAATTACAGAAAAAGCATGTTATAGCTTTTGTTATAGTCTGGTGAGGATGAGTTGTGGCCACACATGCTGGAGACAGCAGCTTGTTCTGCCAGCACCACAGACCCTGCCCACTCTGAGCCCTGGAGAGAGGCCATTCCTCTGAACTGGCACTGCTGTACCAGAAACATAAATGTAGCTGCAGCATCACCAAAAAGATATCCCTCTGCCACTATTTCATGACCATCACTGGCTACCAAGGCAAAGTTCAGAAGGAGTTTTCCCACAGAGCAGTGCAGGACATCCTAGCTGCAAGGGAGTCTGGGAAAGTGAGCATTTGTCATGTTCAGTTTTAAATTAAAGAATTTGATTCTAACCAAGATTTATATGGTGGAAGAATTCCTTCCAACCTTGGAAGGGAATTTCATATACCAGAAACAAACACACAGAGATAAATGTTAACTATTTTGTATCAGCATAGAAGACTTTGTGAGTAGCCAAAACATACACTGCTTGTATTTATATATTTACAAATACATTCATATAAACTGGATTCCCAGGGAAGCTGACTCCGAGACAGAGATTAGCATGCAGGGATTTTATTAGTAAGTGCTCTTAGGATCAACATCCTTGAGGGAAAAGAAGCGCAGGAGGACTGGACAGAGGGAGAAGTTTGAGTTGCAATGCAGGCTCAATGCAGCACTTGAAGCATTGTGGTAACAAGAGGGCTGCCACAACCCCAGCTATCACAACCACATGCAAAGGCAGGACATTGGAAATATAAAACACAGAAGGGACAGAGGTCTTTTCCTCAAGTGGTTCCTTTCTTTCCCAGATCCCAGTTGTTGTTGTTGTTTTTTCCCAAGAAGTTCCTGGAAGACTACATCTTACATTTCATTGGCCAGAACTAGATCACATGACAATTGTTAGTTAAAAGGAAGGCTGGGAAAGTGAGTTTCTGGCAAAGAAGAGAGAGTCAGCCAAGTTTGGGTTAGACTCACTGGTAAATGCCAAAACACACACAGTGCCCACCCTCACATTACTTAAACCTTGTGGAGCTCCTTGAGCACTTGCTCAGTGCTAACCACTGAGCTAAGACTTTTTACATTAAGCATCTTGTCTGAGTCTCACAATGACCATATTAGGTGAGTCTGACCATCATGCCCATATTACAGATGAGGAAACTGAAGTTCAGAGCAGTTATATGTCCAATGTCACACAATTAGTAAGCAGCAGAGCTTCAACTCAAACCCAGGCCTGACTGACCCCAGAGTCTGTGTTCTTTGTTGCTTCCCAGCCTATGACCACATGTATAGTTATACTAGAAAAGTGGACCAGGGACAAAACCAAGGGACCTGAGGGATCAGGAAGACTTCATGGAAATCTGGGTTGGACCACATGTGTAGAAGAAGAGCAGACAGAAAGCATATTGCTTCTTCTCTGAACCTGCTTACGGATGCAAAGGAGAAAATCCAACTGAAATTGAAATGTTCGAGCCAACCTATCCAGTCCTTGCTACTCAGTGTGTGGTCCACAAGTCAGGAACACAAGCATCCCCTGGTAGCTTGTGAGAAATGCCAGATCTCAGGCCCATCCCAGACGTGCTAAGTCAGGATCTGCATTCAGCAAGTTCTCCAGGTGATGGGCGTGCACTTAAAAATTTAAGGAGCACTGTTCTAGAGGCTTCATTGAGAACTCAGCCTGCGGAGTAAGCAGAACGAGCCCTGAATGCTGACTTTTAAACTAACTCTCCCGGTGAAATGGACTGGGTATAATTGTAATAAGCCAGTCACCATGTTTATAGAGATTATCTCATTTTGTCACCACGGGCCATCAACAAAGCTATGGGTTAAGCACTATTATTATTGACAGAGGAGGAAACTCATTTAGTAACTTGAACCCATTTCACGAAATAACTTGACAGAAACTAAGATGTGAAACCTCCACAGTTTGATTCTGGAAGTTTCCTTCTTCTGCACCACAAAACATCCCTTTAATTACAGATGGTTTGAGGAAGGAATGAGATCATCTTTGTAAAAGACTTAATACGGAGGCTGGTACTTAACATACATGAATAATGAAGAGAAATAATCTGACTCCCTTTAATGAGATTTAAGCCAGTGAACTCTCAATCACGTAAAAGTGGCTATCTGTTGAAAACTTCTAATGCCAGCTTCTACCAACACCCAGAATACACTTCAACAAGTTTCCTCTCCTATCAGTCCATGTTTTATCAAATGAAAATAAATGTTCCTACTAGTCTAAAGCAAAATGTAATTAGAAAGGTGAATCTGCAGCCCTGAGTCAAATATGGTCCTCCAAAGTCACACTTAAATGATTCTGGGTTTTCCACTGTTTTGAATTATCCATGCCATTGCTCCCCTTATTGGCACTGATAACAGAGTGTTAACTACATTACATGCAATTAAATTCAAAATATTTGTGCAGCAATTATATGGATTCATCAAACCTAATGGTGCAGTCACAATTTCGTGTGTACTCATCAGTACTGCTCAGGAAAAAAAAAAAAAATTGGCAAATAGAAATATATTCCCACAAGCTGATAATTATAAAATAAACATTATGTCTGATGTCCTCATAGTAGCTGGTATCTGTCAATAGTAAAAAAAATTAGAAGTTTCCCACAATATTGACCCTACTGCTATCAGTATTTTTATGCACCCTGCATTAGGGATCAGATATATCAGGAGGGTATTTGTTCAGCAAGCAACAAGTAACCCACACTTGTGTTTATTCTTCTGTTTAGAAGGTTATCCATTTTCTTTCTTCCTCTGAAGTCTTCTCAAGTCTTCTCAACAAGTCTTCTTGTTTTTGGTTTTCCGGCATATGAACCCATTGTTAATTCCTAACCCCATACACTTGGTCCACCTCCAAGTTGACCAGGCGCCAAAGTGGACATTTTCTGCCCACAATGACAGCTTCCTACCTCAAGCATTCATGACTCTTTCTCTCCCTGGGAGCTTTCTCCGGTACCGGGAAAGCTTACTCAGCTGGGAGTTGAAGGACCCTATTGGGACAACCCTCAACCAAAGAAGAATGGGAGTTGGAGGAATCGTACTCCAGCTTTCCCACCACTTGGTGGGTCAGTTCTGAAGCTTGTCCTACACAGTTCCTCAGAGGGTTCCCAAAGGGATTGAGGCCCAGATGCCCACAGTGGTAAACCACCGGCTAATGCTTCTTTTATTGACTTTCCTCCCTTCTTTGTCCCATTTTCCCCACTCCTTCACTTGTGCTTCCTGGAAGCATCTTCCAAATACACTCCCTGGACCCAAGCTCTTGGAAAAGGGTTTGCTCTGGGGAGAAACCCAGCCAGCACAACCCCTTTTGTTTAAGGACTTGACCTTCTTACAAAACTCCCACGGTAGAAGCTATATTCTCACTTTCTTGGACTCCTTTGTAGTAAGGATATATAACATAGGCTCCAACAATCAAGTGAGTCTTTGGGAGTTTATAACACAAAGAAGCAGAGCTTGTGCATCATCTATATCTAGCTAAGGTAGCAGCAACAGTAACAGAGCTATATCTGGTTTCCAGAAATGGCACTAGCAGTGATTCTAACTGAAATCCCATTTCTGCCTAGTGTAGGCAGAAGCATCCGGACCCAGGAGTGTCTTCATGATACCAGTTCCTCCCACAGACTGATTTTGGCCTTTTTCCTGGCTTCTCTGGCGCTCTGGCCCTCTTCAGATCCTCTCATAAATTCCTTTTCTGTTTCAGTAAGCCAGAGTTCATTTTCTGCGGCTTGAAACCAAAAATACCAACTGATATGGGTTATGTTCTCCTTATGTATAAAAATAACAAGGCTACTCATGACATTGTCTGTCAGAGGCGAATACTAGAGACAAGCTAAAATATCCATCAGGAGGAAACTGATCAATTATGAAGTATCAAGTCAGTGCCTAAAAACTAACAAGATAGCTCTGAATGTACATATGTGGAATTTTCCCAAGATGCAGTTAAAAAAATCAGAACCATGTATGTGGTTTGCTACCCTTTCCATTTTTAATAGGTAAGTGTGTATGTATAGTCTTTTATATAATAGAGGTAGGTAGGTAGGTAAATAGATAGATAGATAGATAATGTCCTATATACTTGCACAAGTATTGAATGTCTCTAGAAAGATCTGGTAACAGGGTTTGCATCTTGGAGGGCAAAAAGTATTCTGAAAATCAGGTATGGTACCAAGTCTTACATTTCCCTATGTATCTTTTAAATATTTTGAGTTTAAACTTATGAACATTTTTCATCTATGCAAAAATAAATAAAATTTCAATTTAAATGTATAAATGAGGACAAAAAGCTGAAGAAGAAGAAAAATGCAGATTCCAAGACCCTGATACACTTGGTCTAAGGCGAGACCAAAAATGCTGCACTTCTAGCAAGTAGCTCCAGCAGCTCTGATTCCAGGTGCTTCTGAGACCCTGGTCTATATTGTCAGGGATCCAGAGTGGTTTGTGCTACTCCATATTGTCCAGATCTCTGCAATGAGCCCAAATTAATATTGTATTTTTAAGTCAATACTTTTTTTAAAAGAGTTCATGCTGGGAAGACGCACATGCACTGGCGTCCACAGATTTCACCAGGTGTGTGAAGGGCTGCGTCAATATATTGACAACCAGCAGAGTTTCCTAGACCCAGACCAACTGCCCAAGGGCAAAGGTTCTGATTTATACCTCCTTTCCCATCCTTCTTGGAATATTACGTGGATATGATCCTATGTTCATAATGTGCTATTATGTCTACATCAGCGTACACACACACACTCCGCCGCACACACACACACCCCTGCACACTATTCTTAGCTCTCATAAACCTTAAAGTTCTTGGAGTGTCTTCCACCAGAATATATTTTGAGCATGAGGACAAAGGTCACTCCTTGAAAGCTGAAAGGTCACTATTCTCATTGTGTGGTTGCTTTTCTCGGCTGAAAGGCTTCTTGCCCTATCCCAACTTTTGTCTCTTTCTTACTTTTTTACTTTCTTTCTCTGGGCATCGTGCCCAACATGTAAGGAGGTGACCCACTTTATCAATCTATTATAATCTTTTAAAGCCTCTGCCATTTCAAACCAATTTATTTTTATATGGCATCTTCCATAAAAATTATCTCAAAATACTTTGAGAAGAAGTAAAATTATGATGAAATGGTTGAAGCATTTTAAAAATTCTTGGTTGTGAGGATCAAGAGTTAAGCACATTTCAGTAATTTCCTGTAAGTTCACAGCTCTTAACCTAAGAGTTTTATTATTCTTAGCAATTCCTGTTTTAGAGAAGAGTGGCTGGCAAAAACTGAAACTTAGGTCTAGATTACTCAGAGCGTGAGAAACGTTGTGAGAGCCGAATCGGGAAAATTCAATTGCATTCGATTCAGACCTGCGGTCATTCTGTTAAGCCAGCATCCCAGCCCGCTCTGAAGCCTCACTTCCGCCTTCCTTCTTCCCCTCTGGTTCTCTCAGTGGCATTTGACTCCAGTCCTTTTATGTGGCTCTTCCCTGCTCTGTCCTCTATGACTCCAAACTCAACAAGTTCTCCTAACATTCTGGCCATTTCTTTTCCCTCATTTTTCTGGAATCTCATTTTCTGGAATCTTCCACCTGTCCCTTGGTTTTCCCCCAAAACTGTTTCAAGGAATTTGTAGGAGATCTAAATTTACACCAAAGCTGTTTCTGATCCCCTGTTTTCTCCTTTTCTCACTTGCATCTTCAAGTCTGTGTTGTTGTTTTTATTCCCAATGGAGTCGTCTATTCTGCTGACCAACATATTATTAATGGATTCTTCTTCTTCAGTCCTGCTCAGAATCTACTCTTTCTTATGTTGGTAATTACTCCCAAGACCTCCTTTGAAAACAAGACCTCCACCATGTGTGGTCTGTGTGTCTTAAGTGGAGTCTCCCCGGGGCCCAGGTTGCAGAGGTGGGCACATGACCCTGACTGACCCAATCAAAGCTTTCTATTCCCCTGACCATGATCAGTTCACACATGAGTATGTGGCAGTCGTTTATTCTGTATGTGATCCCAGGAAACACCAGTAGGGAAGTGGGGGACATTAGACAGGAAAGGGGAGGCAGCCAATACAGGGTTTGTTAACAATGAAGGTACCATGTTGGGTACTTGGAGATCAGTCCTTCTCAGCCACGCTGGCATCCGGTGTAAAACAGGATCCAGAAGCGAGAGAAAGTCCTTTGGAAAGGAAATGCAGGTGCTGGATGATGGAATTTGGGCCAGTGTCTAATGAAGCGGTGAGGGCGTAGGGGTGGGACTCTGGGAGCACCCGCTACAGCTTACAGGACATAGTGGCCATTTGCCACGCGTCCTTGCCAGTCCCAAACATGAACCCTCTTTCATAGACACGGGTGAATTCCTACTAATGAGTCTGGATGAAACATAGTGACCACCTACAACTATAAAGACTAAAATCTATTTATTCACATTTCAAGCCTCTCTTGCAGCTAGGGTACAGGCATGTGACCTTCTCCAGCCAATGGAATGCACCCAAGCGAGATGTAAATAGTGACGTTTTGGGACTTCCCTGGTGGTGTAGTGGTTAAGAATCCGCCTGCCAATGCAGGGGACACGGGTTCAATCCCTGGTCCGGGAAGATCCCACATGCCACGGAGCAACTAAGCCCGTGCGCCACAACTACTGAGCCTGTGCTCTACAGCCCATGAGCCACAACTACTGAACGTGCGTGCCACAACTACTGAAGCCCGTGCACCTAGAGCCTGTGCTCCGCAACAAGAGAAGCCATGATAATGAGAAGCCCACGCACCACAATGAAAAGTAGCCCCCACTCACCACAACTAGAGAAAGCCTGCGTGCAGCAACAAAGACCCAACACAGCCAAAAATAAATTAATTAATTAATTTTTAAAATAAAATAGTGACCTTTTCGTACTCAGTAGCAGGAACATATTCTGGCAATATTGTCTGGGTCATAGTCTGCGCTCAACAAATGTTAGCTGTTCTTATGATTAAAAGGAATATTTCCAATTATTTTCTTATATTTAAAATATGAGACCCCTCCCTTTAACAACAACAACAAAAAAAACCCATATGCCCTCCAAAATGTTATGATATTCAAAAGAAATTAAATATTATTATGGAAAATAAACCAAAACAATGGAATAAAGCACTACACTGTTGGCAAAATCTGCACAGCCCAATCCCCCAGCAGTGTGCTGACACGCCCACCTCCAGACACTTCTTCCCCAATGAAAAAAATGGAATGATTTGAAAGATAATTTATTATACTGACTAGAATGTCTAATTGAGCTTCACCATGTTCTAGACTCTGCAGATACTGGGGATAATACGATAAAAGAAAAATACCCTGCCCTTCAAAAGAACACAGATTAGTCAGGGAGACGCACTGGTAGAATAATAATTACCAAAGTGTTACCACCAGAATATTTCCAGAGGGCAATGAGAACGCCAAGAGGGGAGCACCTAATTGCTGGTTGCTTAAGCTGCATCTCGAAGTTCAAATAGGATTTAGCCAGAAAGAGAGAGGGCAGAAACATATTCCAAGAAGAGAAATGGCATGAGCAAAAGAGATAGATGTAAGAAGGTGTGAGCACTTTGGATATTACCAGCGGAGGAGTGAGTGAGAAAGGGTGCAGGAACCTCCAGGAGCCCCTGCATCCACTCCATGGTACACAAATCTTACCACGGCTTCCTTTCTCCAGAAACTGAAGGAGGGAAGGAATTTCAGAGAAAAGATCAAGGCTGCTACTTACAGCCCTCTTTAGAACAAACGTTATCCAATACTAAGGACCACCCCTGGATCAACACGTGCAACCACGTTTCCGTAATTCCTCACGTGAGCGAAAAGGCAACTGCCTAGAAGATCCCATTCATTAGGAAGTAAAGTTTTGTGTGTGTACATGTGTTTGCGTGTGTGTATATGTGTTTGCGTGTGTGTGTACATGTGTTTGCGTGTGTGTGTGTTTAAAGAAAGCTTCTTAATTATAATTT
The DNA here is from genome assembly GCF_003676395.1 of Aethalodelphis obliquidens. Lineage (NCBI taxonomy): Eukaryota > Metazoa > Chordata > Mammalia > Artiodactyla > Delphinidae > Aethalodelphis > Aethalodelphis obliquidens. The sequence continues at coordinate 9,461,144 of NW_020838001.1, forward strand.
ATCTCTAAGGAAAACCAATGTATAAATATGTAGATTTCAAAGTTATTCTTTAAACTAGCCATGATAACTATTCTACAGTTACTTCACAAATAGAAATTATCACAATTAGAAACACAGATGTATTAGTCCAGATTACTTCAGCTTTCTAAGAAATACCAAAACTCCACCTGGAATCACATTTTATTCTAGTACTTAAGTATTTATTATTAAGGAGATGAGGTGACAATTTCCACATCATCGATGTGTCCTTGTTGTTTCATATTTGGAATACTGCTGGTCTCATTCCTTCAAAATGTATATGCAATTGTCTTTTAAAGTTTGACCTTTATTCAGCTTCATCAGAAATTTCATTTTGGTCTTTGTGGTAGTCATCAGTATAAGAAACACCAACTATTCATTTCTCTTTTCAATTCAAATCGAATCAACAAGACTTACTGAATACTGGTGACTAGTTCAGCACTTAGTACAGAGAAACTAAATTTTCCTCCTGTCTATTTGTATTTACTACTTCTTTTTAAGCTATGAAATCCACTTAGGAGTCAAAAAAAGGAATTCTATTCAATTTCTTATTTAATGTAGGTAAATCACAAATGGGTGCTTTAATTCTGAAAAGCCCAGTATTGTTTAGCCAACAGATCATACACATGATTTTGTTATTGATACATTCTGTTTGAAATCTACTTAAGGATCAAAATTTTAGATGGGGTACTAAGTTTAAAGTCAAATTTGCCCAAAATATTGAAGCCAAAACATAAATAAATAAAAGATGGAGTACCTACCTCTATAATAGCCCTTGTTCTGCAAATAAATCTAAAATCACTCTTCTTCCCGATTTGTAAGAAAATTTATCTGGATGAAAGTCTAACTTAAACTCCTGTGTAATTTGGGGTTTGTTTGCAAGTGGGAAATCCAGATGTTAACGGACTAAGAGATTCCTGTGGGAGGTGTGAAATGAATGATCCAGATGTTGAACACACAATCTGTATTATTTCTACTCTAGGGACACAATGCTAGAAACCATCAGAAATGTGGGATTATCTTGGTTTATTATCATGGGAAGAGGTAGAATGATGAAATGTGGGGTTTATTTGGTCTAGAAACCAAATAACTAGTGACCTTAAGAAGAGGAGGATACTTTTGAATGGTCTCATGTTGACTTCCATTTTCCCAGAAGGCAGCTTTACACTCCTCCCTAAATCTGAGTTAGCCAAGTACAAGATGCCAACACAGTCAAGAGACAACGTGCACAGGAGTTGGGCTCTAGAGGCAGCACAAAAAGCGCAAATTACAAATGGTCCAAATTATCCTTAAAAGGGTGTCATGCCTACACCTACCTACCGACTACACCTATACACCATCTCCCAGCAAGCCCAGCGCAGATCCTTTTTCTACAGAATTGAAACAGATGGTTACTTTTCTGGTCCATTCTAGAGCTCACTAGCACTTAAAGGCCATGTTATATGACCAATATGCCTCTTTAAATGCTAGAACCACAGCAAACAGGGTGAGATGCCCACTCTCTAAGTGAAATGAAGGAATTGAGACCAACCGAAGGAAAAGCAAATTCTCATTTCCCATCTCACACTGTGTGGAGCATTAAGTGTTACATAGACTGGTGAGCGTCCTTATCTAGATTGCTTTTTTCTTGTTCTCCTTTGCTTTATATTCTTTTGATTGATATATATTAAAAGCACATAGGATGGACTCCACTAGCCCCTAAGACAGCTGTGTGATTCAGTGGCACAGGAAGTGCCCCAGCAGCATGGGGTACATATAAGGCCACACTCAGCAGGCACACCCTGGCAAGGCAATGCCAACTGTTCATTTCCAGCACCTGTTCTGATTGACTGGGCTTCTCTTATGACTGGTTGGTGCCTACAGTTTAGTAGTTTTAATACCGCCACTGTGTACAATTCCCTAAATACAAGGGCACAGAAAGTTAGACCACTGACAGAATTTGCAGGAGAAGTCTAGATATGTTCCAGCCTAACCAGTATACAAACTATTGAAACCAAAAGAAGTCAGGACTTCTAAGAAAAAGAATTTTCTGCCCTTTCTGACTCTCAAGGTCATAGTCAGGTAGGCATTTTTTTTAGCTCTCCCCACCCTCAGAGAAGCCAACCTCTAAGGACTCCTGCTGTGCATCACGTGGGGTCCCAGCAGGCCTTGTGACAGAGAGGATGAAGAGCTGTATGGTGGGAGCCTCCGACTGTGGGGGGATGCTTATCACATGCCTCGAACAGCCCCCCGTGTCAGGGAACTCACAGAGCAAGTGTGGGCGCTGAAGGCAGCAGATAACCCTCTCTTCCTATCGAAAGCACAAGCCTTCCTTTGGCAGCTACACAAAGGCAGCTCGGGAGGAAAAAGCAAGATAGAAATGAACTCCAAAAGTGAAAGAAAAAGGCTGGAGTGAAATGAGAGAACAGGAAAACGTAGAATGTAAGAAGAACTTGCCAGATTCCTCCCAACTGGTCACATCACATTTGGCAGGAAAACAATGGGGCCATCATCTCTATGGCTTTGGCTGTGAGAGCACACTTCCCCCACCCATGTCCCATGTTCTGAGGGGCAGATAGGTTCCTCCTTCCTCCATGGTCATGCAGAGTTTATGCAGTTTCCAAAACGTCACCTACCTGGGCTGGGGCAGGAAGATACCAGGTGAGGTCTCCAGACTCAAACACAATTATCACAGTCAACAGGCTTCCAGTGGAACAGCAGTCTCTTTCACGTACTGTCGCTAATGAGAAATTATTAGCTGGCTTCCAGAGGGAGGGCACATACATATGACGCTTCTGCCTCTGTCCTCGCACCAGGGCTTGTATTTACGTAGAAATTAGGAATCAGCACTGGAAGTAAAGAATAGTTTACTTTTCTCTCCAACCACCAAAATCATCCTGGATGCTCTTCTCTGTGCTAATGGGATGGGCGGTGGGCAGCCTGCAGTGGGGACTTCCTGACCCTCCCCCTCCACGTCATGGTCCTATGAAGCCATCCTGGGTGTTCATGATAATATCATGCTATAGAGTCACATCCCACATGCATTCAGCTCCTGCCAAATCTACAATATGTGCTGGGTCGAGCAAGATAGAGGCCAAAAGGAAGAAAACCGTGCATGCTGGTTAAGTCTGCTCCCCGTTTTCCTCAGTGAGCGTGTGCCCAGAACAGGTGTGAGAATGAGGTGTAAATCTGAGCTCCCCTCTGTCATTCATCAGCACGTCCCTCCCACAGGTGAGCATCTCACCCTGCTGACCGTAGATTTTGTGCCTCTAAACACAAGCCAGCTCTTTCATCTGGAGTTCCACCAAAGAATCTGTGATCCTATACTAACCCTGGAGGAAAGCCTGGCTGGCTTGGACTTACTGAAAGGTGCTGTATTGTTATGTAATTAGTTTGGGGATTTTCTGGGGGTAGTTTTTTCGTTTTGGTTTTGTTTTAATTTATTTATTTATTTATTTATTTTTGGCTGTGTTGGGTCTTCATTGCTGCGCGCAGGCTTTCTCTAGTTGCGGCGAGCGGGGGCTACTCTTCGTTGCAGTGCACAGGCTTCTCACTGCGGTGGCTTATATGGTTGCGGAGCACAGGTTCTAGGCGCGCAGCCTTCAGTAGTTGTGGCACGTGGACTTCAGTAGTTGTGGCTCGCGGGCTCTAGAGCACAGGCTCAGTAGTTGTGGCGCACGGGCTTAGTTGCTCCGCGGCATGTGGGATCTTCCTGCACCAGGGCTCGAACCCGTGTCCCCTGCATTGACAGGTGGATTCTTAACCACTGCGCCACCAGGGAAGCCCCCAGGGGTAGTTTCGACTCTATGAGAATTTTCCCGTTGAGGATGACCTGAAAACCAAATTGATGTACAGGATGAGCATCTTCCTAGTGGTTGATGAGGATTTGAAGTGTGACCCAAGGTGGCCTCCATGGGTGACGTTTCTGAAGTTGGGACGCAGGACCCATCCTGTGTTGTCCCCGATCTATGTCACAGTTAAAGGAACCCATTGCACGCAAGCAAAAGTGATTTCAGAATTATGCCAGTCCTTTATATTTGACTGCAAGAAATAACCCCTTAAATATTTCTCCTGTGTCCCCCACGGCCTTGCACAGCCCGACTTCTCACCTCAAACCACTCGGAAACCATCCTCCAGCTCAATTCACCAAACACCTATTTCAGTCTTGCTCCTTTTCTCCCTTTTTATTCTCCACCGCAAAGACCTACGTGGCATAAGGCCCTCTTTGAAGGGCAGAAAAGGGGAGGAGATAGAATGAAGCCAAGCCACAGTCTTCTTTAGGAGGCAAGGAATGTGGAAAGGATGGGGGAACATTTTATAATCAATATAATTTTTATCCTGTCACACATTTGCAGGCTCTTGAAAATAAATTATGTTAAGCCCTGAGGGCTTAAGCTATGATGGTGGAAATGCCAGGTGGTAAAGGCATCTACCTGGTACCTCTTCAGTCCACACAAACAGAAGCTACTGAATATTCCAAATCACTCAATATGGTCAGTTTGTTAAGTCCCAGTTCTTTAGTTTGGCATTTGAGGCCCCCCAGAATCTACCCCATTCAACTTCCTCCATCTTCTCTCTCACTGTTCTTTCTATGCAGGAAGCACTCCTGCAAAACTCACCTACTCACTTTTCCCCATACACACGCATGCTTTCCTAACACACCTTCTTGCCTGTGCTGTCGCCTCCACCCAAATGCTCTTTCCCTCATTCCCACATGCTGAAAATCTGCCCAATCTTCAATACACCATTCAAATGCCACCTCCTTCATGAAGCCGTTCTTAAACTCCTTGGCCCTTTTCTTCTACCTGTTTGATGGCACTTACCAGTTTTGGGGAGACTCATTTAATACTGAATGAGTATAGCTTAGCCCCAGCATAGACCTAGACAACTAAATGGGCATCTGTCAAATGGACAAATAATGTAAATGTAAAGAGAGAAAACAAAACATGCACCTGTCAAAGACAACAAGGGAACGTATTTATGTCATCCCTATACCACACCTCTAAATTAGATTGCCAATATACAATGACGTGTGTGTTGTCTTACATAACTCCTATACTCATAACAGACATTAACAATCAATCATGACTCTCTGGATCCCAGCACACTATGCCTCTAAATCAGAGGCTGTAATTATGTAGCATGTGTGCTGGTTTGCACATCTTCTACACCCACGGCAGACATTACTAATCAATCATAAGTCTTTTTCTCCCTAAACCCTTACAACCTCAGCACCCCTCCAACACAGAGCTCCAGGCAGACACTACTAAGCAATCTGGATCACCATGAAGCCCATTGCCCTGCAAGCTCTCCCTCTCTAGTCAGAATTGCTTATGCCAATTATTTTATATAACACATTCCATTCTTCTCTTAATCCTTCTGGGTCCAGACCTGTGCTCATCCCTGCCTCAACTTCAAGACGTAGCACTGGGGACTGTTTCCCACACAACAAGGTCAGCAAGGCATTGACCACAGTTCTAGCTTTCTAGCCAACTGGCTGCCTCAAGTAAGCTGGCCTCTAGTTCAACCCAATTGCAGGACCCTCACCCCTACTTTGGCACTGTTCTTAGCCCAGAAAAAGAAACTCCTGTTATGTGCCCACCCCAGAAGCAGGAAATAGACACCTTAGGTCAGGAAGGGCAAATACATAGCATATAAACGGCAACTATCCCTTTCCCATGCCCATGGCAAACATTGCTGGTTCAATAAGATACTCTCTCATATGAGTCCAGAGGCATCCTCAGAAGTTTTCTTAACACAGGACCCCAGAAAACCACTAAAAACCAATCTCAGCTTGCATTTGAGATGAAATTTATTTGCCAGTCATGCCATATAGACCAGTGGGGACTCCAGTTCCAAAATCATATAACCCTGTAGAGTGGTTTTGTTACAAAGATCTCTCTTCATTTCCCTCTTAATCCTTGGAAGATTCTTAGAATAAACCTAAAATCCACATGAACCACACAAGGGCCACACCAAACTGAACTAAGGACTCAGCTGGAATCTGCTGCACCTACATCTGAGCAGTGGCACACTATCGTGGCCAGCTGAAACGTGGCCCAGATTCTCAAGTCCTGGGCAATGGAAACTTTCTCAGACTCACTTCCTGCTTTACATTAAGGCAATCTTACAAAAGTTACAACCTGTCACATTATATTACCTCAAAGCATGATGTAACATCATAATTTTTTAAAAAGCATTCGTTTTAATTTATAGCATTGCATTATACTACAGAAATCTTGATTTTCCCCTGAGCACCAATAAATTTTGACAGCGATGGTTTATCCCAAAACTTTGGCAGACTACAACACAATGAAGGTTGGCCAAACTCAGGTATTTAACTGCTACTGAAGAACTGCTTATGAGTCACCAGGGCACTATGCTGTCTCCTGTCCTGAATCAAACTCTATTGTCCTGTGCTGTCCAATACAGTAGCCACTAACCAATATGGCGATTGAAGACTTTACATGTGACTTATTCAAACTGAGAAATACCACAAGTATAGAATACACATCGGATTTTGAAGGCTTAGTACCAAAAACACTGTGTAATACCCATTTAGTAACTTTTTTAATATTGATTACATGTTAATATTATATTTGGGATATATTAAGCAAATAAAATGTATTATTAAAATTAACTTCACTTTTTTCTTTTTACCCTTTTAATATGGCTGCTAGGAAATTTTATATTACATTTGTGACTTACATTATATTTGTGTCATTAGGGTTACTACAGAACATTCCACTGTCTCCATGAGCAGGAAGACCAAACAGCTGAAATTTTATTTTAAGTAAAAGAAACCTTAAATCTCCTTTGTGGGTTCAGATAAGAGATGGCAGTCTGATTCCAAAGAGCAAAACTCTAAGTATTTTTATTTATGCATTCAAAGAGCATTTAGTGAACACCTACTATACACCAGGCACTTTTCTAAGCACTAAAGATAAGACAGAAGTGGAAAAGAAAACTAAGACCTTCCCCTCATGGAACTCTCACCCTAGGAGAGAGATAGACAATAAATATATATGACAAGAAATGCTGTGAAGCATGATAAAGCGTAGTAAAGGATGGTGCCCATCAGGACAAAAGGTCTTGCTATCTTATAGGATAGCAGAGAAGACATCTCTGAGGAATAACAGACGAAGCTTAATGCAGGGCAGAGTGACCTAAGGGGATGCCTGGGGAAGAGCATTTCAAGCTGACACAACAGCAAGTACCAAATCTCCAAGGTAAGAGCTGGTTTGGCACACCCAGCAAGTAGCAGAAGTCCTACAGGGACAGAACAAATTGAGAGAAAGTGGGAGGTAGAAGACGACATCAGAATGGGGGAGACAGGCATGTTTAGATCATGGAGGGTAGGGACCAGCAAACCAGGGCCAGCGGGCCACATCAGCCTGTTTTCGTAAATAAAGTTCTACTGGAACACAGCCATCCCCGTTTTCAAATGTCAGGGCCAAGTAGTACCAACAGAGACAGTGTGGGTAAGTAGTCAAGTATTGGCAGGCTGATTCCTATAGAGTTAATCAAATCAAGTCCTCAAATATCCAGGGTGGTGTCTTTCACCTTAAAGACAGAAAAGTAGGAATTTATGGGATTTTTATTTGGAAAGGGTAGGGTTTCCCTCCTTTGTCATGTTCTAGGTTAAGGAGTGGACAGGTCAAATCCAGCCCACCATCTGTTCTTTTATGGCCTAGGAACTAACGATGGTTCTTACATTTTTTAAAGGTTGGAAAATTTTAAAAAGGATAGGGCTTCCCTGGTGGCGCAGTGGTTGAGAGTCCGTCCCCCTGCCGATGCAGGGGACGCAGGTTCGTGCCCCGGTCCGGGAAGATCCCACATGCCGCGGAGTGGCTGGGCCCGTGAGCCAGGGCCGCTGAGCCTGCGCGTCCAGAGCTTGTGCTCCACAACGGGAGGGGCCACAACAGTGAGAGGCCCGCGTACCGCAAAAAAAAAAAAAAGAAGGGTATTTTCTTATATGAAAATTACATGAAATTCACAATTTACCATCCATAAATAAAGTTTAATTGGAACACGGTCATGCCCATTTGTTTCCAAATTGTCCATGGCTGCTTTCAAACTACAATGGCATAGTTGGGTAGTAACAACAGAGACCTACAGTAGAAAATATTTATTCTCTGGCCCCTCCCAGGTGAAGGCTGCCCACCTCTGGGGAGGGCATTATACGGACTCTGGCGTGTATCCTCAGTTTTGTGACCTGACCAGACATGTGGTTTAAGGAGGAGTACTAATAAAATTAAGGGTATCCTGTTTGTCACGTGGACACTTCTGGGATGGCCCACCTGTCTGCAATCTTCTTGTAGATAAAAGTTCCTGCCTAGCTTCAAGCCTCAGCAGAGCCTCACTTTACTCATGAAAGGTCCCCTGTAAATGTTTGTAGAGCGGCTGAACAATTGAATGGGAGGCTAGCCCCTACCTTTATACATCATGAGCTGCGATAACCTATGTGGCCCTTCTAGGGACAGAGACATTCTACATGTGTGCCTGCAGAAACATTCCCTCTGCCTTGTCACACAGCTGTTCCACAGCGTGTAGAATTTCTGCCCTAAACACCTGCCACATCTGCTGGCCTAGGAATTCAGTCTTATCTACATGAGGGAAATTCTAGTGCTACCTGCCAGGATAGTTTTTCACCTTGTTACATTATTTGTTTAATTCCTGATTATTTTAACCCAAACAGAAAAAAAAAGAAATATATCTCCTTCAATGTGAGTAAGCAAATAACCCAAACAATTATCTTTTGACTAATGGTTTTAAATGTTCCCACTATGCAGACAAAATTTCAAAATATGAGAAAAGATATATGAAAGAGATACCCCCAAAAGCATACAATTAAAATTCTAGTTTCTCAGATTAGTAGAAAGGGGTGCGAATAAGCAATGCTTTGCGACATGTAAAATCTTAGTTCAGCACAAAAATTCTGGAACAATGAAAACAGTGTTCACAGTGATCATGATAATAATACTAAAGTAGCTAGCATGTATTCAGCACTTGGAGATACCCAGCACTCTGCAAAGCTCTTTAATACATATTACATTTAAAGCCCTAATTCAATTAAAACTAAATTAAAGAGCACAATTATTCCCATTTTACAGATGCAGAAACTACAGTTGAGAGACGGGAAGTAGCTTGCTCAAAATCACCGAGCCAGTGAATAGTGGAGCTGGGATTCAAACCCGCTTCGGTCTAACTCCATCCAGACTGCCAGCTTTTCATCCTCGCTTCATGTTGTCTTTATTCTCCTCACCTCTCTCCTGACAGGTTACCATGTCCACTCATTCCTGCATATTTCTGTCAAGCCATGTCACCTTCCAGTTCTTGCAAAGACTGGCCCTGTACCTGGGTCTTTGGAAAATTCATTGCGTTTCCAGGATGACGGCATGTCCCCAACCTGTTTTCTCTGTCTAAATGCCTACTTCTGGGCACACAGCTGTCCCTTTAAAATGCCTGGCAGTGCATGGATCAACCTTACAAACACAGTGCATGCAATTTCCACTCTTTGCCCCTACAAGCAAATCATCTGTGGAATGTTTGAGGATAGGAAATTTTCATCAACGGTGAGACTTTTGATTCTGGAGCAGGAAGGAAAGGAAAATGCATTATGATGTATTATGCAAAGCCAGAAACCTTAGAACAAGCTTTCTCCTCCTCAGCACTATTGAGATTTGGAGCCTGAGAATTCTGCATTGGGGGAGGGGAGGGGTTTGTCATGTGCACTGCAGGATCTTCAGAAGCATCACTGGCCTCTACCTAGTAGCACCATCCCTGCTTGTGACAACCAAAAAATGTCTCCAGGCGTTGTCAAATGTTTCCCTGGGGAATAAAATCACCCCTGGTTGAGAAATGCAGCTGTAGAAATATCCAACCAAAGTCTGCCATTTGCAAAACATCCCATTTTGAGAACCTTCCCAAGAGCATGTTTCTGCACTGGCACATCAGCATCTCTATACTGAACCTGCGGTTAAAAAAAAACAGCATCTGGAGGCCCTGCATCTAGGGAACTGCAACAAAGACCAGCCCCAAATTCACAGCAGCATATAAAAAGGCATTCTCCCACCGCTCAGCAAATCCACCTCAACGACTCCCCTTGCCAAGCGGGCTCACATTTGCTTGGGTCTCAGAACTTAACACTTTTACTAGGAAGCACAAGAAAAACAATCCTGAATATCACAGACTTCCTGGCTTTTCATCTTCAGAGTCTAACACACTGAAAATAAACTAGATTTTCTTTAGTGTTCTATAATCTATTTTCACAATCCCTTCCTGGCTACCCGATTGTTTGTATCAGGGTTTCTCAAGCTCTGTGCTGACATCTGGGGCCAAGTAATTCTTTGTGGAGGGGGCTACCCTATGCCTTGCGGGGTCTTCTGCAGCATCCCTGGCTTCTACACACTAGATGTCAGGAGAACCCCATCTGTGACAATCAAAAATGTCTCTAAATGCCCCCTGGAAGCAAAAGTGCCCCCTGGTTGAGGACCACTGGGTTACATGAACTTCTCTTTCCCAGCTATTCTGTCTTGATTAACCATTCCTGGTTTTACCCAGCCATCAAGGCACCATCCCAGGAGCCATTTAATTTTTAAATCCTTTGTCAACCATTAATACATATATGTTGTATCAATACTTACACTCTATTAATAAATCCATACATTTCTTTTTGAAAAGGGGGAAATCATCCCAAAATATCATCTTGGAGGACATAAGAGGAGGCAGCAGCATTTCCTTTCTGGAGCATTCGGCAGCTCTCTCCAGCCCAGGAGCATGTGCTGCGTTCCCTAACCACGGCAGCTGCACGACGATGATCCGTCATTTCAGAAAAATACTGAAAGAGCCTCGAATCCTTACTGCCCTCTTGAGAAATCCCAGCAGAAGAGCTCAATCTGTCGCAGTCAGCAGAAAAACAACGCTGCCCCTCACAACTGCGCCTGAAGTTGTAAAGCAAACAATTTATTTGCTGAAATTTTTGAAAGACGAGTCTCCCAGACCCTTTCCTTTACAATCTCACACCTGAACCACGAGCTGATGTTGGCTCCTGAGTCGACGCAATCGTAATTTTCCCAGCTCCAGGTCCACCCTCCAACACAGAGATTTTATGCCCACAGATGAATCAAATTCCGATTGTTGACAAAGTCACAGGTGACCATATTTTAAATGCAAATACTCAGGTTTGTACAAATGGGTTCTCTGGCCTTTGTTTACTGGCTTACCAACGGTCATATATACAGAGATTTCTTTTTTATGCGTCTCAGAAAAACCAGGACTGAAAAAGTTATTCACCAATTCTTCACGTTTGCATTAGGTTTTGGTGGATAAGAACTATCCAGCACATCTTGGAGCTAATCATAACTCCTTTTTCATTAAAGCAATTTGTTTTTAACTTTGGATATTGTTTTGATGAAGACCCATTATTTACTGACCATCTGTATTCCAATGAGTGCCGCGACACAGATTCAAGAGAGTGTTCCCTACCAAAGTCCTAAAAAAGTTATCCCAGCTCTAAACTCCTGTCTCTTTAGTACAGTTGGAAATTAAAAGATATAACTTTAAGAAGCATATGCTTGAAGACATACACTAGATAGGAAATCTTGCAGGTTTAATCAGAACTTTCAGATCATTGTTTCCATTATGACAGGCAACAGCAAAAAATGCTGAATGTTTATGCCTAATGGGTTTGCCCTTTGCCAGACAAATCCTTTTAGCTACGGCAGGGAAACGCATAATTTTTATGGGCTCTTGGAGAGAGTGCACACTGCCCTCTGATGGTAGCACATGCTCATAATTTTATGGGGTCCCTTGATCAGGTTCCAGAAGCCTGAAGGATGTTACTACCAAAGGCAGATCAATAATCCCATAGATTAATGGGCACCAATGGTTATCTTTACTTTTCCAATTTTGTCCATCCTCTTGACAAGGAAGTAAGAAATTGGATCCTTTCCTTTTTTACCAATAGCTGTGAGAACTATTTTGCCAAGAAGAAAATGTGTCAAAAAAGTAATGCTTAGAATATTTAAACACCATCAGACACAAAGTAATATGCACATATATAGCACAGCACAGATATAAAGCCTCAATGAAGTGATGTTTTACTGCTGAATAAAAGAAGTTAACTTCTCTCTGATTTCAAACTATCAATAAGTAAGCCACCTTAAGGTATCAGAAACTCAGATTCAAAATTAGCCCCCCCCCAAAAAAAACAATGGAAAGGCTTTTGAGGGCTTGAGGGGCCTTTAGCTAGAGTCCACAGAGGTATTTTGTAGATGAATGAGACAGAAACTATAGTGTAGGATAAATTTTCCCCCAAGCCCTTTTGAAAGTCACCATACTACACTGTGACCTCTTTAAAAATGTACAAATTTATCATATTCAGCTATTTTTATCTACCAAATTACAGATGCCTCCGAATTTCGCTAATTCCCAACATCTAAGAAAGGGGAACAGGGAAAAAGAAAAGCCAGCATATTCCCTATGACAGCGAAGCTCTTGGAACTATATCCAAACGGGGCTGTTGATCTGTGGAAATGTAAATGTCACTTCTAAATATAGCATCAGGGAGCCAGAGAATCAGCATTTCTGTTGATGAAACACCTTTTTGGGAAGTAGCATGTGCAAGGCAACGCTTCTCTCCACACATGGGAGAGTCACGAATCTTCTGCCCAACGCTCCATCCCAGAGGCGCTCCAGAGCCAGTCTGTGCTCAGAAGCCAGCGCATTCTCACCAATTTCCTTAACCTTCTACGGCACCAGATTGTGAATCAAAGCAAATCATTTCCTGTGCCTCTCTCCTCTTGTCTTAAAAATAAAAAAGTAGGATTTCATTCTGCCTGATTAGGATTCCTTACTAGTTAGGGATGCTCGCAGGCTCACAAAGGAAACCCAAAATGGGGCCGTGGGCCGAACTGTGCAAGTGAGCTTATACCGGGATTTGGGGTTGACCGCACAGCCACCAGCTGCCGGGACACAATCATGACCCGCTTTTCAGCCTTGACCCCTGCTGTCCTTCCTTCCCTAAACCACTCTGGAATGTTTTCAGGTTTTGGAATATTACATCTTTCCCACCTCAGGGGCCTTTGTGTAGGCTGTTCCCTTTGCCCAAAACCTTATTTTCCTGTGTGTTCTGCATTTCTAGCTCTTTCTCATCTTTCCAACTCAGACTGTCACTTGCTGGTAGGAGCATTTGTGACATCCTTACCCCCCCGCCCTTGATTTTAGTATATTGCAGCCCTGTTGGGTGTAAAACTTCTGCTCAGAAGGGCCCCAGACTTGGTTTAATGCTCTGCTATAGCTGTTTGAAATTCTTAATGTTTTTCACAAGAGGCCCTGCATTTTCACTTTTTCACTGGGTGCCACAAATCATGTAACAGTCCTAGTCACAGCCCTTCATTTCCTTCATAAAACGGAATTTGTAGTTGTTGATTTGTCAGTTTATGGGGGGGTGGGGACTGATCTGTTTTCTCCATTGAGGCAGAAATTGTATCTATTTTGTTTACTGTCTAGTCCAGTATTGTCCAATAGAGTTTTCTGCAATGATGAAATGTTCTAGATCTTTGCAGTCCAATATGTTAGCTACTAAGCTACATGTGGCTATTGAACACTTGGTGGCTAATGCAATTGAGGAACTAAATTTTTATTTTATTTCATTTTAATTAATGTAAATTAAAATTGAAATAACCTCATGTGGCTCGTGGATACCATGCTGGACAGGTCTAACCGCTAAGGCCTAGCACAGCGGCTGGTAAATGCATCTAGAATAGGATGAGGACTTTTTAAAAGAAGCTCCTTGGCGGCAACACAGCACTTTGGTAGGACGCATCAGAATTCCGAGGAACTTATTAAAAATGCAGGCGTCTCTGCCCCACCCTCCGAGACTCTGATTCAGCAAGTTGACCAAAGGTCTAAGCATCTGGTATACCCCAAAATTTGAGAAGCACTGTGTATAGTTTACCGAAGAGGCTTGTCTTTACAACAATTATTTAAATCTTAACTCTTCCTCGTCAAATAATGTTAACACAAATACCATTTCTAGAATTTTATTACCCCAAAAGTGTCCCAGTTACAACCAATGACTGTTTCAAGCGATATCTAACCCAGTAAAATTCCCGTGGAGAAAATAATTTTGACTTTTGGTTTTTTGTAATGAACTTTGATCTATGACCTTGACTTTCAGTGCCAAGAGTGACAGAGAGCTCTTTTTCAAGACTCAAAAATTATGGGTTAAGTGTATGTGTTTCACCCAGCACTAGGTAAGCAGCACAATTTTATTAAGGAGACACGTAGACTTCAACTAGGAATGATTTGTGGGGAGCGACAGGGAAGTCTTTGTTCATAAATTTGGAGTGCGTCCTTTTTTGATGACTTGATCTAATCTTACTCTTCCTTTTCACACACAGACACACAAAAATGCAAAAGGCTGTTAATGTCCAACCTTCTCTTTATGTACCTTTGTCTTTAACCATTACTGTAATTCAGGCCTCTAACATGAGTCCTTTTTCCTCCACTGAGCTATCAAAGACACCTTCCTAATCAACATTACACACAGTAGCATAATAGATGGCACCACAGTGAATACAAGGACAAGCTGTAATTCACTCTGGGGCTCTGCTGATGTCATAAACCACACGACCAGCTTTATGGAGAGTGGCGGAGCCCAGAAAGTGAATTCCGATCTCAGCTCACTCTGGGAGCCATCTGTTAAGGAAACAGATTTAAATGCCGACCTTTTCATCTCTGTCGTTTACAGAGACTTCAAACTTTTGCTGTAAAATTTAAACTTTTCAGCCATGAACAGATTAAAATTCCTTTCTAGAAGCACTTTTTGTCGTGTATTCCCACCTTTAACTGACAAAGAGATTGGTGGTCTCACCACCCATTGCCACAAAATATTTTAAAAGGGGGAGGTGCACCCGGCTATAGTGAACGTGGCGGCTCTGTATGCCTGTTCCTAATGGCCAGACCCGCCTCCCACCCCAGAGACTGAAAAAAACCCAATGATTCACCTTCCCGGCCTCCTTTGTGGCAAGTGCAGGTCATGTGACCCAATTCTGACCAATGAGACACAAAGGGGTGCCTTCTGGGAAACATGTTTTCCTTGTTTCAAAAACAAGAGCGTGTGAAGAGAGAGCCCCTCACCTGCCGCTCCTCCACTCTTACACCCAGCCCAGCGCTTCCGACTTTGGTTGCTCAGGTGCGAGTGCATTATCTGAAGCTACAGTGGCCATCTCGTCATCATGACGGAACATGCCTGAAGGTACAAAGCCACCTGTTGCCGAGGGGGGAAGGGAAGGATAGAAAAGTCTGGGTGCTTGACCACCTTGCCGAGATGCTGAGTGAACCAGCCCCAGCACTGTCCACCTCTGGGCTTTCTGTTAAGTAAATATTTCTATATCAGTTTCCTCCAGAAGCAGAGCCTGAGATCAGCATTTGGGTGTAAATAATTTACATGGAAGGTGATCCCAGGAAGTACCAGTAGGGAAGAGCAGGGGAGACAGGGAAGGGAAGGAAACCAATTCAGAGTGTTAATGAGCAGATAACCCCTTTGGCCATCCAGGGCCCAGTCCAGAGACAGCCCTGAGGCAGAGAATCCTGCTTTGAGTGATAAGCCAGTGACCTACGTGAGAATACTGTGAGTGTATGTTGGAGAGGGGGGTGATGGTGGGCAGGATTCCAATAGCACAACATCCTCTTCTAGAGTAAACCATAAAGGTCTTAGATTTTGAGTTACTATTTGTCAGTAGTCTGTTACAGGTTAACAGGTTGTTCCTAATTGACATCACTGCAGAACTGTTCCTCTAAGTCATTTGTACCCTACAAATTTCTCTACAATTCCATGCCAGTGAAAAGCCACAAATGCTAAGTTGTCTGGCAGATTCTTACTGAGCACTGCCCTGTGTCCGGCATCAGCAGTGCAATGGTGAACCAGATAGACGTGGTCCCTGCTGGTGTAGGTCTTCCTCTCCAATGGGGGAGCTGGACACGGAACAAATCATCCCTCTCAACTTCCCACTGGAACACGACAAGCAGTGCTAAGCACTCTCAGGAAACGGTGAAAGGATGCTAAGAGAGTGCCACAAAATTAGAGTGTGGAGTCAGGGAGGAGTTCATGAATCAGAGACTGAACAGAGTGGGAGGCAGCCAGAAGGAAAGAGAGAAATATTACCCCTAATCCTGGCACAAGTGGGGAAGAAGCGCTACTGGATAGGACACCATAAAAGCCCCAGCTGGAAGGTCATTCAAATAACATCTTTCATGGGAAAAGAAAACAAGAATTTGACCCTCACCCAAAAACTTACACTGGCTGGTCTGACTAAAAAGCAAATTGAATCATTACAAGAGCCATCATTTTCTCTTGAAACCAACCAAAAGTCACGTCCAGACTAAATAAATTCTGATCTTCCTACTGCTTCAGACTAGAAGATAACTCCTTTGGGATTTTATCCTTATAGAAATAGTAAACAGTTATTCACAAAAGTGCAATTTTCCTGTGGAAAAAAATGTCACCATTTCTTTACCACCACACTTAGGCATTTGTATGCACGCACGTATAAAGAAGATCTGTTCACAGATCAGTCTCTCAAAATGTCAGGTTCATGAACATGCCCATTGCCCTGGGGTCAGGCCTCCCTCTCTTGGCCCTCATCATTCCGACACCTCCGCAGACTCTTACACCAGGGGTCCCCAACCCCCGAGCCACAGTCCCGCGACCTGTTAGGAACCAGGCCGTGCAGCAGGAGGTGAGCAGAGGGCGAGGGAGCAAAGCTTCATCTGCTGCTCTCCACTGCTCCCCATTGCTCCCCATTGCTCCCCATCACTCCCCACCACTCCCCATTGCTCCCCACCACTCCCCATCGCTCCCCATTGCTCCCCACCACTTCCCATTGCTCCCCACCACTCCCCATCGCTCCCCACTGCTCCCCACCGCTCCCCATTGCTCCCCATCGCTTGCATTATTGCCTGAACCATTCCTCCTGCCCCAATCCATGGAAAAATTGCCTTCCAGGAAACCAGTCCCTGGTGCCAAAAAGGTTGGGGACTTCTGTCTTACAAAATTCCATTAAAACACCAGACTACAAAGCACAGTTTGGAAAACACTAATAAAAGGTGTTTTGGGTTTTTTTAACTAGTAAGTCAAGACATAGATAAAGATGTTGCTGATCATCTAAGTCAAAGGTCAGCAAACTATGATCCTCTGGCCAAACCTGTTTCTAAATAAAGTTTTAATGGAACACAGCCACACCCACTCATTTACATACTGCCCAGGGCTTCCTTCTAATAACAGAGTTAAGTATTTGTGACGGAGACTGGAATAGCCTGCAAAGCTTAAAACATTTACTCTGGCCTTTTACAGAAAACAATCAGCCAACCCTTGATCTAAGTCATAGTTTGCAGGAAATGAGCATGATATTAATTCAAACTGTAATCCTGGCCTATACCCTAACAATCAGATTGCAGTGAAAGCAAGAAGGAGTAGGGAGAGCAAAGGGAAACCACAGTGGGATGTGAGGCTCTGAGAATGCCTGGAGGCCAACCTGCCTCCTCCCATCTGAGAGAGAGAGGACCAGGGGCCTGGCCCAGCCTCCAGGGGGATCACACCATAGCTGGGCTCTCTGACAAACTCAGAAATCCTCTCAGCATCCCTCATCTCTCAACTCTGGGGCTTGCAAATGCTGCTGCCTCAACCAAGAGCATACTTCCCTCCCTTTATTTGCCAAATCTGCATCCTTCTTGTGGCATCTTTGATATCACAACTTCTAAGAGTCTTCTCTGAGCTCCCCAACCTGATCAGGTGCCCTCATCTCTGGTCCCACATTGCTTTCTCTTTTCCTGCACCTCCACCTGTCATTCTGTGTTATAACTGATGGATTACTTGTCTGCTGCCTCCACTGAAGAGAAGCTCCATGAGATCAGAACTGCACCTGTCTTGTTTACTTTTGTCTTGTTCTCACTCTAAAACAGTTCGTGGCACATAGTAACACATAAATGTTTGGTGAGTGAATTCCTTTGTATGAAGGTTTGTAGATGAAATATGTAGAAGGGGAATGTGATGCTTATGGAATAGGAAGAATTACACACCATCTGTCTTAGATAATAATCTCCAGAGAGCATGTGCAAAGCCCCGGAGGCAGGAAGAAGCATGGGGCACTGGAGGCATGGAAACTAGACCAGCATGGCGGGACCATAGAAAGCCAGGTGTGAAGAAAATCAAGGCCAGACCACACAGCACCTATACATCAAGTTAAGGATTTTTTTTCTCTCATCTTAAGAGCAATGGAAGAACCACAGAAGGTTTTAAGTAAGGCGGTAGATGATTTGATTTCTACTACCAACAGTAGAATTTGTAAATTCACAGGTAGTAAATAACATACTTAATTAAGTGCCTTTCATTGTGCTAGATATTAAAATAAGATACTTAAGAAATCACTGTCCCTGCACTTGACATATTTTATATAAGGAAAACATAATCACAGTTTGACAAGGGCTTCAATAGAGTTAAGCTTAGAGGGCCATAGGGCAAGCACCTAAAAGGCCTCTACATTTTACTCACATGCATAAAAAGAGTGGATTCCTACAGGAAACCTTTAGTATTGCTCTCTACCTGGGGGCATATGACTAAAGGAGAATCACTCAACCCAGTGGAAGTATTTCTGTAGCCAATATTTATAATAACGGATATGAAGACTGAAAACATGAAATTATTCACAAGAAACTGTTCAGCCGGGACTTCCCTGGCAGTCCAGGGGTTGAGACTTCACCTTCCAGTGCGGGGGATGCGGGTTCGATCCCTGGTCGGGGAGTTGGGATCCCACATGCCTCATGGCCAAAGAACCAAAACATAAAACAGGGGCAGTGTTGTGGAAAATTCAATAAACACTTTAAAAAAGTTGTTCCAGGGCTTCCCTGGTGGCGCAGTGGTTAAGAATCCACCTGCCAATGCAGGGGACATGGGTTCGAGCCCTGGTCCGGGAAAATCCCACGTGCCAAGGAGCAACTAATGCTGTGCGCCACAACTACTGAGCCTGCGCTCTAGAGCCCGTGAGCCACAACTACTGAGCCCACATGCCACAACTACTGAAGCCTGCGCACCTAGAGAGAAGCCACCGCAATGAGAAGCCCGTGTACCGCAACGAAGAGGAACCCCCACTCCCCGCAACTAGAGAAAGCCCACGTGCAGCAACGAAGACCCAACGCAGCCAAAAATAAATAAATAAAGTAAATAAATTTATTAAAAAAAAGATGGTCCACATCAAAAAAAAAAAAATCTCTGAAAAAAAAAAAAGAAAGGAAGAAAGAAACCGTTAAGTGAAAAAAAAAGCAGAATTCCAATTCCAATATACACCAGGGATGGCAAAGTCTTTCTGTAATGGGCCAAATAGTGAATATTTTTAGGTTTCAAGGACCATGTGGTCTCTGTCACAACTACTGAACTGTGCTGCTGCAGCATCAAAACAGCTGTAGACAACATTGAGCGAATGGGCGTGGCTCTGTGCCAATAAAACTTTATTTACAACAACAAGTGATGGCCAAATTTGGCTCTTGGGCTGTAGTTTGCTAATGCCTGGTCTACTCTACATTAAAATTGTTACTAAATAAATGTGTAATGTTTATGAACATAGACAAAAGGAAACATAGAAAATGGAAGCCCTCATTGTGTTTGGAGAATGCAATTATAAGTTTGGTGGCTCTCTATTGATTTTCCCTACTCAACGTGTATTTATCCTTCTGGGAACAACACTCTAATTTAGGGGAGAGAAAACTACCTTTCTATCATCTTTAATCCATGTGATCCCTGGGGTTAGCCCACCCCCAAATCCAAAGTAAGGCACATGCCCCAGACCTGGCCTCCATAGGTCATCACATTGCCTTGGCCATGGTAATTCATTCAGAGAGAAGCATGGGCCCAAGCAGACCAATGAGAATCACTTCCTTGGATTTTTCTTCTTCTTTAATATCAAGAACAATGAGACCTCCTACTGCTGAGGTTGCTGAAACCATGGTGTAAGAAGCTGGAGCTGCTCGTGACCATCTTGCCACTCCAAGGGTTGTCCTGCTCAAGAACAATGCCCACACATTGAAAACAGAACTAAGAAACAGAGAAATGCTGATGGATGTTCGTGGACTCTCGGGATCCAGCCTTATCTGAAACCAGCCCTATTCCTGGATTTTTCCATGACTTGAGCCCATATGTGCTTTCTCCATCTCAGCTTGTTTCAATTCGGTTTTTGTTTTTGTCAACCAAAAACCCAGAGTGAGGTCATTGTGAATGCTTTTCTTTCTTATTTAAAAAAATTCTTTAATGTTACTATACTACCACTTTATGAACAAACAAAAAACATGAAAAGGCAACATGTTTTAAAATTTTATTTCTCAAATCAAAGTCATGCTCTATTTTTTTGCTTTTCCTTATCAGTTGAGTGACTGAGTCAGTTGCAGTTCTTAAATTTGACCAAGAAAATCTAAACACTCTCTCCCAAAATTGACTTGGATCCTATTTTGAAGAAAATATACAAAGACAGGGCTATAGTGGAGATCACAAATGATGACAATAGAAAATATTTCAGGAAAGACCATCTGACTCTGCAAAAATATAGTGACATATGTAGGACAGCTGAGAGTCTCCACGAGGGGATGAAAGTGATCTGTGACCATCACGTGGTCACAATTCTGTAGACAAAAGACTTTGGAAGAAAACACAAATCTGACAGTGTAACAGCTGTGCTTAAAACTCAGCAATGATCCCCAATTGACCTCTTGGGCCCAAACTCCCACAGTGGATATAATTTTCACAGAACACAAATATGAGTGTAAAAGAATATAATTTTTTTTTAATTTTGTAACTCTAATTTCTTTTTTTTTCTCAAATCCCCTATCTACCTAATAGCAGAAAATGTAGTCACTTCCAGGTAAATGCCATCATTTGGGGCTAAACACAATCAATTCAGGATTCTACATGCGCGCGCGCGCGCGCACACACACACACACACACACACACACACACACACACACACACACACACTCTCCTTCCTTCTCCCTTGGGCAGCCTCCAAAGACTAGGAGATTTGGGCATATAATCACATGAGGAGGCAGAATCTGGTCTATCACTGTACTCTACTCTCCAATAGCGTCTGGTAATATTTTCTAGTCTTTGGTGGTGTTGGCTTTTATCTCCTGGCCTTACTGAGATACCCGTGTTAACCTGTGTCCGTGGTTATCAGGTCTACCAAGGTCAAGACATGGCTTCCATGTCCAGGTCCAAGGGAGCTGCTCTGCCAACCCCCACAACCAGTTCCAGCAAGCAAGCAGTCAATGCCCTTGCTGCGCACAAGTGCCCCCAGACAGTGGCAAAAAGCACTTCTACTCACATCCATTAGGCCAGAAAAAGGTGAAGTGGTCTCCTTAGTCCCACAAAAGGCTGGGCTATGCCATGTTATTCTCAGTGACACATGCCTGGAGAACCTTTGGGGTTCTCGTTCCTAAGAAAGAAAGGGAGATGTTAGGAGAAAACAAGTGCTCTCTGCCTCAGACGTTTAATACGCACCTCAAAATTGTTCAAGGTATAAAGACAATCGCAGAGAAGCAATAGGTCAGAGACTGAAAACAAAGAAGAAAGGAGCAAAGGAAGACAACAAAATTAAAAGAGCAAAGGGAATACTAGTAATCAAAAAAGTAAAGGGTTTAAGAGTCACTGTGGCCGAAAGCTGAAATAGGAAGGAAAAAGCTAGAGTCGAGAACTGGGTGGTGGCGGGGGGTGGGGGTGGGGGGTAGGTGGCAGATTCCGGAGAACAGAAGTAGAAGAATTGAGGCCACCTCAAAACGTGAACAAACTTTTCACAGTCATTTCTTGATTCTTTAGGGGAAATAAACTGAGCGTGAAGCACAGAAGGTGAGAAAAACACGGCTTATAAATGGAAATGCACCAAACAAAGTGGAAAATTCACATCAAGCCCATAGATTACTCTCAGAATAAAGGGGACCTTTATAGGGTCAAAAAAATGGAAAATGAGGTTCTCACACTGGAAAATGTGAGTTGAGGAGGAACGGAAGCTTTGGGAAGAAACTAAGCAGGTGCTCCCACCGAAACCTGACCCTCAGATTGGTGAAACTTGGTTATTTGGTTTTATAAAATAGAAAATTACATGCATGTTTTATTCTGGAATTTGATACCTGGCATTTCTCATTCTCTGGTTTTGCACCGGTTCTAATTCTGCGAGAGAGAAGGACCTGCCTGCTCTAAACCACACGCAAATTAAGGTGTGACTTTTGGCTCCCTTTTTTGTTATATATAGCTATCGTCTGCTCTGGAATAAGCTGGACTTCTTCCACCGAGTTCATATCTCCTTCTGTCTTTTCTAAAATGCATTTTAAAGCTTCGTGTTTCTTTCTGGAAAATCTACCATAATGTAAAAACAGATTTTAAAGCTTATATGTATATTAATCAGGATGCCAACAACCGCAATCTAATATAGTCCTTACCTTTTACTCACAATGTGAATTTTAATTAAGTGCATAATTAAGATCCAAAATGCAGAATATATTTTTGGTCCTGTTAACTGTGTGTAAGAAACTCTAACATGGAATGAACTTAGCCTCCCTGCTACAAAGACTTAACATGTTACAAATTAAGTGAATGGCAGCTACAATTGGGTTTTCAAAGGCAGTTTGAAGCCTTCAAGACTGCTGACAGAAATTGGAAACAAGTTTTATATTCATCAGTGGAGTGGGGGGATGATCAAATAAATTATTGTACATCCATACCATGATTCCATATCCTTTCCTCATAATAACAGTAAACTTATAGGCACTGATATGGAAAAATTACCAAGATACATTATGTATAACAATATACATAGTATGACTCCTTTAAGCTAAAATATATAGGTGTGTATATGTGTGTGTATGTGTGTACATATATATATGCATTCATATATGTGTGTGTTTATGTGCAAAGATGTGTTTGTATAATTGGATACATATTCAGACTTACTCAAAAACATGTAAAAGAGTCTGAAATAACAGACAAGAAATGCAAACATTGATCAGCTCTAGAGCAGGGCTTAGCAAACAATTTAGGTACAGGGACAGATAGTGAATGTTTCTAATTCTGAGGCCATACAGTCTCTGGCACAACTATTCAACTCTGGCCTTGTAGGACAAAAGCAGCCGTAGACAATATGAAGCAAAGTTTGTGTCTGGGTCGAATAAAATTTATTTACAAAAACAGGCAGGGTGATGGGGCAGCTGGCGGTAGCCCATGTGTCATACTTTGCCAAGCCCTGTTCTGGAGGAATGAGTGAAAAGAAATGAGGAAAGAAATGATTTCTTTCCTTCTGCTAACTTTGGGGTTTTTTTGTTCTTCTTTCTCTAATTGCTTTAGGTGTAAGGTTAGGTTGTTTATTTGAGATGTTTCTTGTTTCTTGAGGGAAGATGATATTGCTATAAACTTCCCTCTTAGAACTGCTTTTGCTGCATCCCATAGGTTTTGGGTGGTCGTGCTTTCATTGTCATTTGTTTCTAGGTATTTTTTGATTTCCTCTTTGATTTCTTCAGTGATCTCTTGGTTATTTAGTAGTGTATTGTTTAGCCTCCGTGTGTTTGTATTTTTTACAGATTTTTTCCTGTAACTGATATCTAGTCTCATAGTGTTGTGATCAGAAAAGATACTTGATATAATTTCAATTTTCTTAAATTTACCAAGGCTTGATTTGTGACCCAAGATATGATCTATCCTGGAGAATGTTCCATGAGCACTTGAGAAGAAAGTGTATTCTGTTGTTTTTGGATGGAATGTCCTATATATATCAATTAAGTCCATCCTGTTTAATGTATCATTTAAAGCTTGTGTTTCCTTTTTTTATTTTCATTTTGGATGATCTGTCCATTGGTGAAAGGGGGTGTTAAAGTCCCCTACTATGATTGTGTTATTGTTGATTACCCCCTTTATGGCTGTTATCATTTGCCTTATGTATTGAGGTGCTCCTATGTTGGGTGCATAAATATTTACAATTGTTATATCTTCTTCTTGGATTGATCCCTAGATCATTATGTAGTGTCCTTCTTTGTCTCTTATAACAGTCTTTATCTTAAAGTCTATTTCGTCTGATATGAGAATTGCTACTTCAGCTTTCTTTTGATTTCCATTTTTTTAAATTTATTTATTATTTATTTTTGCCTGTGTTGGGTCTTCATTGCTGTGGGCGGGCTTTCTCTAGTTGCAGCGAGTGGAGGCTACTCTTTGTTGTGGTGCACGGGCTTCTCACTGCGGTGGCTTCTCTTGTTGCAGAGTACGGGATCCAAGCACACGGGCTTCAGTAGTTGTGGCACACGGGCTCAGTAGGTGTGGCTCGTGGGCTCTAGAGCGCAGGCTCAGTAGTTGTGGCACATCGGCTTAGTTGCTCCAAGGCATGTGGGATCTTCCCAGACCAGGGCTCGAACCCGTGTCCCTTGCACTGGCAGGCGGATTCCTACCACTGCACCAACCAGGGAAGTCCCTTGATTTGCATTTGCATGGAATATCTTTTTCCATTCCCTCACTTTCAGTCTGTAGGTGTCCCTAGGTCTGAAGTGGGTCTCTTGTAGACAGCATATATACAGGTCTTATTTTTGTATCCATTCAGCCAGTCTATGTCTTTTGGTTGGAGCATTAAATCCATTTACATTTAAGGTAGTTATCAATATGTACCTTCCTATTACCATTTTCTTAATTGTTTTGGGTTTGTTATTGTAGGTCTTTTGCTTCTCTTGTGTTTCCTGCCTAGAGAAGTTCCTTTAGCATTTGTTGTAAAGCTGGTTTGGTGGTGCTAAATTCTCTTAGCTTTTGCTTGTCTGTAAAGGTTTTAATTTCTCCATCAAATATGAATGAGATCCTTGCTGGGTAGAGCAATCTTGGTTGTAGGTTATTCCCTTTCAACACTTTAAATATGTCCTGCCACTCCCTCCTGGCTTGCAAGAGTTTCTGCTGAAAAATCAGCTGTAACCTTATATTTGTTGCTTTTCCCTTGCTACATTTAATATTTTTTCTTTGTATTTAATTGTTGATAGTTTGATTAATATGTGTCTTGGTGTGTTCCTCCTTGGATTTATCCTGTATGGGACTCTCTGTGCTTCCTGGACTTGATTGACTATTTCCTTTCCCATATTAGGGAAGTTTTCAATTATAATCTCTTCAAATATTTTCTCAGTCCATTTTTTTCTTCTCTCCTTCTGGGACCCCCATAATTCGAATTTTGGTGCATTTAATGTTGTCCCAGAGGTCTCTGGGACTCTCAATTCTTGTCATTCTTTTTTCTTTATTCTTCTCTGCGGTAGTTATTTCCACTATTTTATCTTCCAGGTCACGTATCTGTTCTTCTGCCTCAATTATTCTGCTACTACTTCCTTCTAGAGAACTTTTAATTTCATTTATTGTGTTGTTCATCATTGTTTGTTTGCTCTTTAGTTCTTCCAGGTCCTTGTTAAACATTTCTTGTATTTTCTCCATTCTATTTCCAAGATTTTGGATCATGTTTACTATCATTACTCTGAATTCTTTTTCAGGTAAATGCCTATTTCCTCTTCATTTGTTTGGTCTGGTGGGTTTTTACCTTGCTCCTTCATCTGCAGTGTATTTCTCTGTCTTCTCATTTTGCTTAACTTACTGTGTTTGGGGTCTCCTTTTTGCAGGCTGCAGGTTTGTAGCTCCCATTGTTTTTTTAAATTTTATTTATTTATTTATTTTTGGCTGTGTTGGGTCTTCATTGCTGTGCGAGGGCTTTCTCTAGTTGGGGCGAGCGGGGGCCACTCTTCATCGCGGTGCGTGGGCCTCTTACTGTCGCGGCCTCTCTTGGGGTGGAGCACAAGCTCCAGACGCACAGGCTCAGTAGTGTGTCTCACGGGCCTAGTTGCTCCGCGGCATGTGGGACCTTCCCAGACCAGGACTCGAACCTGTGTCCTCTGCATTGGCAGGCAGATTCTCAATCACTGTGCCACCAGGGAAGCCCTGTAGCTCCCATTGTTTTTGGTGTCTGCCCCCAGTGGGTAAGGTTGGTTCAGTGGGTTCTGTAGGCTTCCTGGTAGAAGAGACTGGTGCCTGTGTTCTGGTGGATGAGGCTGGATCTTGTCTTTCTGGTAGGCAGGACCACATCCGGTGGTGTGTTTTGGGTTGTCTGTGAACTTATTACGATTTTAGGCAGCCTCTCTGCTAATGGATGGGGTAGTGTTCCTGTCTTGCCAGTTGTTTGGCACAGGGTGTCTAGCACCATAGTTTGCTGGCTGTTGAGTGGTTCTGGGTCTTAGCGTTGAGATAGAGATCTCTGGGAGAGTTATCGCCATTTGATATTACATGGATCCAGGAGGTCTCTGGTGGACCAATGTCCTGAACTCGGCTCTCTCACCTCAGAGGCTCAGGCCTGACACCTGGCCAGAGCACCAAGACCCAGTCAGCCACACGGCTCAGAAGAAAAGGGAGGAAAAAGGAAGAGAGAGAGAGAGAGAGAGAGAGAGAGAGAGAGAGAGAGAGGAGAGAGGAGAGAGAGAGGGAGAGAGAGAGAGAGAGAGAAAGAGAAAGAAAGAAAGAAAGGAAAGTTATTAAAATTTAAAAATTATTAAAAATAAAAAAGTAGGGCTTCCCTGTTGGCGCAGTGGTTGAGAGTCCGCCTGCCGATGCAGGGGACACGGGTTCGTGCCCCGGTCCAGGAAGATCCCACATGCCGCAGAGCGGCTGGGCCCATGAGCCATGGCCGCTGAGCCTGTGCATCCGGAGCCTGTGCTCCACAGCGGGAGAGGCCACAACAGTGAGAGGCCCGTGTACCGCAAAAAAATAAATAAATAAAAATTTAAAAGTAATTAAAAAAAGAAAAAAGCAAGCAAGAAAGAAGAGAGCAACCAAAGCAAAAAACAAATCCACCAATGATAACAAATGCTAAAAACTATACTAAAAAAAAAAAAAGAACAGACAGAACACTAGGACAAACAGTAAAAGCAAAGCTATACAGACAAAAATCACACAAAGAAGCATACACATACACACTCACAAAAAGAGAAAAAGGAAAAATATATACATACATATATATATTAAAATATAAAAAACAGAGGAACCATATCAATAAACAAATCTATCAATTATAATAAGCTCTAAACAGTAAATTAAGAAAAACATAAAACCAGAAACAAATTAGATCCAGAAAGCAAACCCCAAGTCTACAGTTATTCCCAAAGTCCACACTTGTTCCCAAAGTCCACCACCTCAATTTTGGAATGATTTGTTGTCGATTCAGGTATTCCACAGATGCAGGGTACATCAAGTTGATTGTGGAGCTTTAATCCGCTGCTCCTGAGATTGCTGGGAGAGATTTCCCTTTCTCTTCTTTGTTCGCACAGCTCCCGGGGTTCAGCTTTGGATTTGGCCCCGCCTCTGCATGTAGGTAGCCGGAAGGCGTCTGTTCTTCGCTCAGACAGGACGGGGTTAAAGAAGCCGCTGATTCGGGGGCTCTGGCTCACTCAGGCCAGGGGAGGGAGGGGCATGGAGGCGGGGCAAGCCTGCGGTGGCAGCGGCCTGCATGACATTACACCAGCCTGAGGTGCACCGGGCGTTCTCCCGGGGAAGTTGTCCCTGGGTCACGGGACCCTGGCAGTGGCGGGCTGCGCAGGCTCCCGGGAGGGGAGGTATGGAGAGTGACCTGTGCTCACACACAGGGTTCTTGGTGGCTGCAGCAGCAGCCTTAGCGTCTCATGCCCGTCTCTGGGGTCCGCGCTGATAGTCGCGGCTCGCACCCATCTCTGCAGCTCATTTAGGCGGCGTTCTGAATCCCCTCTCCTCGCGCACCCAGAAACAATGGTCTCTTGCCTCTTCGGCAGCTCCAGACCTTTTCCCGGACTCCCTCCCGGCTAGCCGTGCCGCACTAGCCCCTTCAGCCTGTGTTCACGCAGCCAACCCCAGTCCTCTCCCTGGGATCTGACTTCCGAAGCCCAAGCCTCAGCTCCCAGCCCCCCCCGCCCACCGCCCCAGCAGGTGAGTAGACAAGCCTCCGGGCTTGTGAGCGCTGGTTGGCACTGATCCTCTGTGTGGGAATCTCTCCGCTTTGCCCTCTGTACCCCTGTTGCTGCGCTCTCCTCCATAGCTCTGAAGCTTCCCCCTTGCCCACCCACTTTCTCCACCAGTGAAGGAGCTTCCTAGTGTGTGGAAACTTTTCCTCCTTCACAGCTCCCTCCCAGAGGTGCAGGTCCTGTCCCTATTCTTTTGCCTCTGTACTCACATTCTATTGGCTAGAATTGTCATATGGCCACACCTCGCTACAAGAGAGTCTAGGAAATATAGTGCAACCATTGCCCAGGAATAGTTTTGAACAATTAGCAATCGCTGCTACAAGTGGTATGTAAACCCCTGGAGGGCAAAGATTTTTGTCTATTTTTTCCTGCCCCTGTGTTCCAAGTATCTAGAACAGGGGTCAGCAAACCTTTTCTAAAAAAAGGCTAGATAGTAAATATTTAGACTTGGTGGGCCACATGGTCTCTGTCACAACTACTCAACTCTGCTGTTGTAGCATGAAAGCATCCATAGTATGTAAATGAGTGAGCATGGCTGTGTTCCAATAAAGCTTTATTTACATCAACAGGCAGAGGGCCAGATTTGACCCTGATTTAGAGCAGTGCCTGACACAGTGGGTGGTGCAGAATAAATGTTTGCTAAATGAATGATAGGGCATAAATAGTCCAATTTCACAGGTTTGTCCTGAGGAATAAATAAAATAGTGCATGAAAAGATTTAGCAAAGTGCCTGATGTATGCATGAATGCTATGCACTCATTATTTGGAAATACAAAAGAGAAATAAGATATATTCCTCAAAGAGCAACCACTATAGTAGAGGAGATAGATATTTCCAGGAAAATAATTAAAATAGTGTTTGTGTGAGGTTATAGGAGTATGTCCAGGGCTCAGATATAGTATAGGGTGGTTAATTCTGGGAAGGAGAGAGCTGGCCAAGGGGAAAATCACAGAGTGGGTAAGACCTAAAAAGGGGTTGAAGAAATAAAAGCACCTGCACAGGCATTCCAGGAAATGAAAATTTCTTTCACCTTTCTGAGCCAGAAACTCATTAAAAGAAAGCTGATAGCAGATGCCAGAGTCTGTGTAGGAGATGTTCTGTCTGCCTGTACCAGTCCTCCCCTCCCACGTTTTTACCTTTAGTTCCCATTCTCCCTTCAAAGTATCAGCTCAAACATCACCTCCTAAGGGAAATGTTTCCTGCCCGCCTTTCCCTGCCCCATGCCTCACAGACCAGGTCAGCCTCCACTGCTGGATGCATTCAGCATTTGCTCCTTGTAGATTTATACTCAGCTGACTGTGTGCGTGTGTGTGTGTGTGTGTGTGTGTGTGCAATGTCTACTTCCCCAGAGTACAAATCAGCAGGACTGCATTGCTCACCACCTGGCCCCTAACTCTATGCAAGGCGCGAGGAAAGTACTCAGTCACTATTTGCTAAATGAAAGAATAAATTTTGCATCGTGTCCTCCAATGGGGTCTTGAATGTAGTTAATCGGGGCCTATAACTAAGGTCAGAACTACAGTTAAGAAGCTGGGTGGGCTGGTGATAAAGTTGACATGATTTGGTAAAATCCTGGAGTCTCAAGAGACAGTAAAATGCAATGGTGAAACAGTAGGCTCGTTCTATCTCTGCAACTCCTCTGGAAATCTAAAATTATTCCAAAAATCAAAGTTTATTTTCTTAAATGGCAAGCTCTAGAGCTGAGCAGCAGGGCTGCAGTCTTGGCCCTGCCGGGTATTCAGCATCATTGGGCGTTCACTCAGCCAGTCTCCTTATCTATCAATTAGGGATGGCAGGAATAAAGGCTTGGGCTCCACAGGGCAGTAAGGAATTTGCAATGAAGTGCTTGCACATGGGGAGTTTTCAGTAACTGTTAGCTACTCCTATTATCATTTTTTTTTTTCCTCCTACCTCTTCAGAGTTAAACAGGACAGTCGTTCCCCTTCCCCAGGGGTGAGCCACAGCGGCAAATGGAGGTGACAGAGTACAGGACCAAAGAGATTTAGTTCAGAGTAATCATCTCATCACATTCTCCGGACCTTACTATGACTTCATTTCCTTGAGACGATTCACAGACGTTCACACACCAATGCAGGGAAATAGAGCTACTCAGGATAAAATTAGGTCAATATTGATCGAGAAGGCCGAATGACGCTCAAACACACTGCCATGTGCACCCATTTAGCTGTGATATAATTGACATTTCGAAGTTAAGGCCACAGGCATTGGGATGAGAACATGACTCACAGATCTATGTATATACATTTGTTTACCAACTCCATGGTATATATATATGCACACAAGCCATGAATTAATTACCTGATAATTCAATATTAGATGCACATACAGACTCACAAGCATACAATGTCACTTCCATTTAAATAAAACGTGTGTGTCTGTGTTTTGTAATAAAAGCTTACATTGATCAAGTGTTTACTATGTTATAGGCGTTGGACTAAGCATTTTATATACGTTAAGTCTGTTTAATAAATATAGTGACGGATAAGTTGGGCTTTATTATCATGCCCGCTTTACATATGAAGAAAATTGATGAGAGGTAAAGCAACCCACCCCAGATAACACAGCCAAAAGAGGCAGAACAGGGATCCCAACATTTGGAAACAGTGCAGCACTATCTAATACCAGCTACTCTTGGTGTTGGTGTTGTCAGCAGTTAGTGTATAGAAAGAAAGGCCCAGGGACTTCCCTGGTGGCACAGTGGTTAAGAATCTGCCTGCAAATGCAGGGTACATCGGTTCGAGCCCTGGTCCGGGAAGATCCCACATGCCGTGGAGCTACTAAGCCCATGCGCCACAATTACTGAGCCTACGCTCTAGAGCACGTGAGCCACAACCACTGAGCCCTCGTGCCACAACTACTGAAGCCCGCGCACCTAGAGCCCGCACTCCGCAACGAGAAGCCACCGCAATGAGAAGCCTGCGCACCGCAATGAAGAGTAGCCCCCACTCGCTGCAACTAGAGAAAGCCCGCATGCAGCAACAAATATCCAATGCAGCCAAAAATAAATAAATATATATATATAAATAAATTTATTTAAAAAAAAAAAAGGAAGGCCCAGATTATAATAGTAAAAAAATTAAGTAAATGTTCAGTGTTTAGGTACTAGAACAGAACTGGAATGATTCCAAAGAATAAAATTTAGCTTCATTTGCTATCATGACCCATTTGCCTGATCTCTGAAATGAATTCTAGCCCACCAGAACCAAGCCTGGATGGCACACACTGTCTCAACTGAAAGAAAAGAATTCTTTTCAGCTTATTAGAAACTCTGTGCATTCCTGAACACAGCTTATAAAAAATTCCATAGAAAGAAAATAGGTTCAATAAAAGACCAAATTCTAATTAAAATAAATAGAAACACTAGTCATAGCAGAGGTAAGAGAAAAAAATAGACAAAAAAAAAACTAAAGCTGTGTGATTTAATCTTCTTACTGTCACATGGAAATAGAGAAACCATGACAAATGAATCTAAGCAGTATCTACTAAAGAGGGGTAAGAGAGGAGGGCACAAGAAAATGTCCTTCTACTAATTTGAGATATTTGGCCAGACAGTTCCAGAAAAACAACCAAACACTACTCTTGGCAAAACAGTTTTGCGTTAACATTTTCTTCCAAAATTTTCTTGACTTTGAAACAGGAAGATGGGTAATATGGAATTTCTTGAGTCAAGGCCATGGACAGAAACATGCAAAGCTCCCTCTGATAAGTGAAATGGGGAGCCCTGTGGCATCTGTACCCGTCACTTCAGGGCCAGGCTCTTATCACCTGAGTGAATGACACTGACATCCAAAGCCAGCAGCACCTACATTTCTTTGCCTGGGAGATTTCTTTGGCCTCTGGAGACAAGTTGGCCATTGGCACGGTAGATCAGAAGGACCAGGAGGACCTCGGGAGGCAGCCTTCAACCACCAACTGACAGTGTTGGTGTATAAATACCCCAACTCCCTCCCTCCTCGGTGGGAGCAACTGTGAGGTGTTTTTCTACACTGGCTTCCAGAATTTTCCAGAAGGCATTAAACTCCAGTTGCCTGTGGTGGTAGCTGTCTTGATGACGCAACTTTCCTTCCCTGTCTCACTCCTTACCCCTTTTTTAGTATTTCCTGGTACCACCTCCCAAGGAAACGACCTGCACTTAGACCTTTATCTCAACTTCTTCTCGGAGAACCCTAAATAAGACAGAATCTATGTACATGTTGAGGGGGAAGAAACTTGCAAGGACCCAGCTTTATTCAGGTCCCCAATGGGAGTTGGAGAGGGAGAATGGGGAGATACAAGGAGATCAAGAAGAGAAAATAAGCACAACGCACATCCTTTTGTCTCAACCCTTTCATGGGAGTTGTTCCCATAAACAGAAGTTGGGATAAATAGTGATCCTATAGTTTGTATGCACATGGGAGACCCCACATGGGAACTCTCAGAAATGCCTGAGAAAAAGGTGGGTTGCAGGATCTGTGGGGCAGTATTACCGTGCAGGTAAAGGCTATGATGCAGGTCAGTGATCAGCACTCTATTACTGCCCCTGGTGGCTGAGGCCTGGGAATCTGGGATCTCAGGGTGGTTGAGAAAGACAAGGCTGATAAGTTTAGACAAGGCTAAACTCACAGATACACTTAAATTGCCATATTCTAAGCAACGTTTTTAAAGTTCTCAATTTCTTTCCATAACAGATGGTAAACTTCTAGAAATTACACCCCAAAGGTAATACTGCTTGTAAATTTAAGTAGTTATGAACATTTTTGTTAAAAAAAACTCTTGGATGATATATACACAGGGAATGTTTTTTTAAATAACGCTGTAAGAATTAAATGAAGAGGTCGATATCAAGAGTGAAATGATTTACCCCTCAGCATAGGGTATGTATTTTGACACAAATATAAAGGTAAATTTAAACCTTCTATACTTTCTAAATGTGTTTTTAGATTTGGTGTTTACAAAATTCTATTTTTCAGATGGTTGTAAGCCTGGTGTCTGAGGTGGGTAGTCTGGGTTCAAATCCTGGTTCTGTCACTTATTGGCTCAGAAACCTTAGGCAAGTTACTTAACCTCAGTAGGTCTCAAGATTTTCATCTCTACGATAGGAATGAGTATAACGTTGTTGTGACCGTGGGCAACGTATTCAGCCTCTCTGAGTCATTAGATTCTGTTATTTGAGGAAAGGCTGTGATTCCAAGTTAAGATGTTCATTGGAGGGCTTTATCACCTCTTACTGAATTTCCCTGGTGGCCCCCTCATTTAGGGTATGTATTCCACAAACGCACATCTACAGAAAGGCAAATAGTTAAATAGGGCTAAGGGCTTTGGAACCAGAGGTTATGTGGCCCCTGAGCCTGAATCCCTAACTCTCCTAATCTTCTGTGAGAAGCCAGTATTCTCTTAATAAACTCAGGCTTTGTCTAAGTTAACCAGAGTTAGTTTCTGTTGCTTACAGCCAACAACCCTAACTGATAAGATATTTCATTCTATTTCTGGGCTGAACTCTCTCAGGGCAGTTTCTCTGCCTTAATCACCAGTATGACCAAGAACTACTGACCAAGGACCACAGTATTAACCAGGGGCAGAGCACCAGCACTTTGGCAGTGTGTTAGCGGGGTGGGGGAGAGTGTAGAGCAAGTAAAGTTCTACACATCTTCCTGGCTCTAGAGACGCCACAGAAGTCTACCGGGCAAATACAAGACTGGGAGAGGTGAAGAGCTCAAATTCTAGAATGAGGGAGACGTGGGTCAAATTCAAGCTCCACTGCTTCCAGGCAAGAGGGTGCCAGGGAGTTTACTCTTTGGGTCCTCAGCTTCCTCACTGGCAAAAGGCAGATAATCATTTTTCCCACCAGACAAGGTTACTGTGAGGATTAAATGAGAAATGGTGCTCTTTGCACTCAATACACGTGGACCAGTAGTGATGAAGGTGATGAGGGTGATGGGTATGTCTGGTTCACTGTGGTGAAACCTGCAGGGAGCCTGAAGAGCATCCTGGAAGAGAAGTCATCCCAAGGGAACAAGGATTCCAACACAGTGAGACTGGCCTCGTACAGAATTCTTAGTCACCTAAAAGAAGGCGTGGTTCTAAATATAACATGGTTTGAGGCTCTTGGGTTTATTTCCTGGCCAAGACCCTATTGGACTCTTGTCCCCAAGTCTGATGCAGAACTGGAAAATGTGAGTAAACACTGAAGATGCTTTAGGCACGGGACCTCTGTAAGACATGGGGGTACCAGCAGATTGTCTGGGGCCCCTTTATCAAAGAGTATTACAGGGGGCACCTCCACATAATACAGCACACCTTGGAGCCTTGAGAACCCAATTTCTCAGTATTCTCCTCCATAAGATGGATATCAAAATTTTAAATAAAGACAGAATCAGGAATAGCACTGCATAGCCAAGCCATATGGGAGCCTGAGGCATCAGGAAACAACAGCCGTACTGACCCTGTCCTCATTTTAAATTTTTGATATTTTGTTCATAGTGGATTTCTTTGCATTCATTTTGATTTTTTCAATGTTCCATTAAAATATTTATCTTGATAATGAAGTTTTGGGGTACCCTTTAAATTCTGCACCCCAGGCGAGTGCCTCACTTGCCTCATCCTTCAGGGCCCCAAAATATTCATTAAGGAGGGAGGCCACTTGATGGTGCAGAAAAAGGTGGGTTAATTCTGTCACTGCGCCCCCAACCCCCATTTGCACTCACCAATAGAGGCAGACAACGGCTTTGCTGGAAAGCATTTCAGAGCAACTGATATTTTGGTAAAGTGTTGAAAAATTACCTTGTCAGTTAAATCTGCTTTTTGGTGCATGGTCAGGGCCTGGTTCCCTTTCCTGCCCTGGCCTGCCCACCCCCCAACCCACTGCCACCATACACACAACACAGGAAGTTTGTCAGCAGCTAATCTGAGCCCATCTACTACTGCTCTTTTGTCCATAATGGCGTATCTCCACGTGGGGACACAGCAGTACATACGAAATAGGACCTGCCCTCCTGTCCAGCACACACACGCGGAGGCTGAGGCCAGCGCTAACAAAGGCTAATTGGCAGGCTCAGCAGTCAGTTTCTGATGACACAGTCGAAATCATAAAAGACAGAGATGGGAACAAAGAAAGTTTAGAGGGAATAATAAAGGAAATAGCTATACCTTGAACATTTGCCAACGAGAAGAGAGGGCAATTTGAAATAGAGGGGAGGAACAGCTCTCAGGAAAGAAGAAGGAATAAGAAACAAAGACGTGGAAATGCCTTCCTTGATAGACCATGTTAAAATAGATCAATGAACCAACCAATACATAAACCGACAGAAGCGCTGATGAAATAGATAATTTGGCATGTTATATATTCTGATCCTGCCATGTACTTGAATTCAAGGAGAGACACACATATACAAGTTAAATTTAGTAATAAGCAGAGCTCAAATTATAAAGTCAAATACTGATGCGACTTGAGGGAATGGCTACAATATCTGTTTACATACCCGCATGTGCCCTAGAGTTTTCCAGGAATATTTTTATCTCCTCATTTGTTACTTCACCCATTATTAAATTCTACAAAATGGAAAAAAGAAACCCTACAAACTTCTGGAAGGGAAGGAGAAAAAATAAAAACAAATAACTACGTTCCTTGTAGAGGTCAATGTTGTCTTAAGGGAAACTAAGCAGTTGAGTTCTTGCAGGAAAACCAATTCAGGATTTCTGCTTAAATTAAAGTGATTAAAAATTTTAAACTGCATGAATTTAGCATTTTGGTCTGACGTGTTTTTTTTTTATTGTATCAAACTCTGTGTATGTTTCGGGGCGGGGGGAAGTATATACTTCTTTAGCAGGAAAATGATGGATTTTTTTACTACTTTTGTTTCAGAGAATTTCCCTGTCCAAGGAAATGACCTAGTTTATGGCTTTTCTGCATTCAGGGCATGTTACCAATGTGCACACAAAGACAAAAATATACAGTAACAATGGGAAATATCTTTTGGATTATTAAAAGAAAAATTATAAGCCCAGTTTTATGTATGGAAAATGCTCCAAACTTCTTTGACCAAAATTCAATTCCATTCACATCTATCTGCCTATCTTCTGTGGGGAGGTCACAGTTCAAACCCTAGAGGAAGCTATAAGATGAAGCAGAGGTTGCAAACTGGTGGCCTGGGGGCCAAGCTGAGCTAGAGATGCAGGGTTTTTTTACCCTCCTGTTGTTGCACTGCAAAGGATATTAAATTTTACTTATTTAGCTGCCAACGTTTAAAAATTAGGAGACTTCATATAAGATTTCAGTTTTGGCTTCTCTTTAAAAACCTGACAATCCCATAACATAAGGAGGTCTGCATTCCCACATGAAAACAATTCGCCTGAGTAGTGGCTGCCCCCTTAGACTGCATGAGCTCGCTCCACTTCTTCCAGTCCCCACCACTCCCTAACGTCCTTTGCATAGAAGCTGAGTCTCAGGTGCCATTTATCACCATACTTATGCTATTGTTTTCCTTACAGTGAATTTAAGAAATATGACTACTATTCCTTATACCCACATCTCTATCTAAAGTGGGAAAATTAAAACAGATCAAGCAATTCATGTGCTTCAAGGAAAAAAATTTTCTCAATTTCAGCTTGCCTGATTCACTTCACTAGTAGGTCTCCATAAAAATAACAGCTAACACTTCTACAACTATGTGTCAGGCAATTTTCTAAGCCCTTTATGTATTTAAGTGCATTTCATCTGTACATCTACTCTATGAAGTAGATGTTGTTATGATCCAATTTCACAGATGAGGAAACTGAGGCTCAAAGATGTTAAGTGACTTGCTCAAGGTCCATTGCTAGGATTTGGGAGGACCCTGTGGGCATTTGAATGCATGCCCCTTGGCACAAATATATGATACCAGCATACAATAAGAATAAGCTAGCATGTGTTACCTGCCTAGTATGTTTCAAGCACCAGAAAACGCTCTTAAAATATAAATCGGTATAGAAAGAAGCTTATGGTGGGTTGGAAAAAAGGCTACAAATAAGATGCTTCAAAGGTTAAAAGGAGAAAACTGTTACATTGAGTGCCCATAGGAAGCTCAGAAGTAGTTTTCATTGAGGAAGTGAAAGTTGTAATGGACCTTAAAGTGTAAGAAGGCGTAAAATACACAGGGATGTGCTTGAACACAATGGTCTTTAGCTGGAGAGAACTGAAGAAATGGCATATTGTGAATGGGAAAGTACAGGACACAGCCCAGGACAAACAGGGGCAAGGCCAAGATAAAGCTGGGTCATATTTCTTCACGTTTCTTGATATTTCTTGAAGTAGCAGCAATGCATCATGCATTTTGGAGGAGACGGGGATGAAGAAACCTTGACACTGCCCTCACAGAGTTAACACTCTGGTAAAGAAGAATAGTGTGTGGAAGCATCTCCAATTCAAGGGGGAAAGTGAGAAGTAGCCTAGAAGAGTGGCCCACTTATCCAACTGCCTGAGGAACGTCTTCACTTCACTGTCCTGCAGGCACTGCACCCCAACATAGGACAACGAGGACCCACATCTCCTGCCACACACACCCTTTCCAGTTCAATGAAGGGTGGCTCCCTCCCAAGAGGACAGCTCAGATAATTAGCACCATTCCTCTCTTCTCCTTCATCCTCACTCCCAACATCCCAGTCACCCTGCCCTGCCAATCCTCAAAGGTCTCCAGAATCCATCCTCTTCTCTTCTTGCTTCTACCACTGCCTAGCCCAGGCTGCCATCTTCTCTTATCTAGACCATTCTAACAGCATTCTCATTGCATGTCTCCCTTTTCACAGTCTAGCCATTTTCCCTAAGTTTATAATATGGATTTTCATTTATTCATGGCATATTTTTCTCTGCTAGAGTCCATTTGATCTTGTGAAAAGACATTATGAATAAGGATACAAAAACTGACAAGTTATCAATGTAGAAAATCTATTTAACACAAAAAATAGCAATTCAGATAACATAAGGCTGCTAATTATCTCTGCAGAGAGTGATATAATGGTTATGTTGCATTTTTGGAGTCTACCAGGTCTGAGTCAAAGGCCACCTCCACCACTTACTAGTAGTACGTGACCTCAAGTAGTGTGCCTCTCAGTTTCCCCTTCTATAAACTGGGGTTAATAATAATACCAGAGAGACCTTCAAAATGGCGGAGGAGTAAGACGTGGAGATCACCTTCCTCCCCACAAATACATCAGAAATACATCTACACGTGGAACACCTCCTACAGAACACCTACTGAATGCTGTCAGAAGACCTCAGACTTCCCAAAAGGCAAGAAACTCCTCACGTACCTGGGTAGGGCAAAAGGAAAAAGAGTAAACAGAGACAAAAGGATAGGGATGGGACCTGCACCTCTGGGAGGGAGCCGTGAAGGAGGAAAGGTTTCCACACTCTAGGAAGCCCCTTCACTGGTGAAGACAGTGGACAGGCGAGGGGGAAGCTTCAGAGCCATGGAGGAGAGCGCAGCAACAGGGGTGCAGAGGGCAAAGCGGAGAGATTCCCACACAGAGGATTAGTGCCAACCAGCGCTCACCAGCCCGAGAGGCTTGTCTGCTCACCTGCCGGGGCAGGGAGAAAGGTGGTTGGGAGCTGAAGCTTGGGCTCAGAGGTCAGACCCCAGGGAGAGGACTGGGGTTGGCTGTGTGGACACAGGCTGACGAGGCTAGTGCGCCACAGCTAGCCGGGAGGGACTCTGGGAAGAAGTCTGGAACTGCCTAAGAGGCAAGAGACCATTGTTTCGAGGTGCGCAGGGAGAGGGGATTCGGAGCACCGCCTACACAAGCTCCAGAGATGGGTGCGAGCCGTGACTACCAGCGTGGACACCAGAGACAGGCATGAGATGCTAAAGCTTCTGCTGCAGCCACCAAGAAGCCTGTGTGCAAGCACAGGTCACTATCCACACCCCCCCTTCCGGGAGCCTGTGCAGCCCACCATTGCCAGGGTCCCGTGATCCACGGACAACTTCCCCGGGAGAACACATAGCACGCCGCAGGCTGTTGCAACGACACGCCAGCCTCTGCCACCACAGGTTCACCCTGCATTCCAATTATAACTATAGTGCCCCTCCCTCCCCCTGGCCTGAGTGAGGCAGAGCCCCCTAATCACTGGCTCCTTTAACCCCGTCCTGTCTGAGCAAAGAACAGACGCCCTCAGGCGACCTACACACAGAAGTGGGGCCAAATCCAAAGCTAAACCCCCGGAGCTGTGCGAACAAAGAAGAGAAAGGGAAATCTCTCCCTGCAGGCTGGGGAGCAGCGGATTAAATCTCCACAATCAACTTGATGTACCCTGCATCCATGGAATACCTGAATAGACAACGAATCATCCCAAAATTGAGGCGGTGGACTTTGGGAGCAACTGTAGACTTGGGGTTTGTTTTCTGCATCTAATTTGTTTCTGGCTTTATGTTTATCTTAGTTTAGTATTTAGAGTTTATTATCTGGGCTTCCCTGGTGGCGAAGTGGTTGAGAGTCCACCTGCCGATGCAGGGGACACGGGTTCATGCCCTGATCTGGGAAGATCCCACGTGCTGCGGAGCGGCTGGGCCCGTGAGCCATGGCCACTGAGCCTGCGCGTCCGGAGCCCATGCTCCGCGACGGGAGAGGCCACAACAGTGAGAGGCCCGCGTACCGCAAAAAATAAATAAATAAATAAGTTTATTATCATTGGTAGATTTGTTTATTGATTTGGTTGCTCTCTTCCTTTTTATTTTTTAATATATATATTTATTTTCCTTTTTCTCTTTTTGTGAGTGTGTATGTGTACGCTTCTTTGTGTGATTTTGTCTGTGTAGCTTTCCTTTACCATTTGTCCTAGGGTCTGTCTGTCTCTTTTTTGTTTGTTGGTTGGTTGGTTGGTTTAGTATAGTTTTTAGTGCTTATTATCATTGGTGGATTTGTTTATTGGTTTGGTTGCTCTCTATTTCTTTCTATTTTTTATGACTTTTTAATTTTTTCTTTTTAATAATTTTTTAATTATTTTATTTTATTATATTTTTCTTTTTTTTTCTCCCTTCTGAGCCATGTGGCTGACAGGGTTTTGTGCTCCAGCCTGTGCCTCTGAAGGAGGAGAGCCAAGTTCAGGACATTGGTCCACCAGAGACCTCCCAGCTCCATGTAATATTAAACGCCGATAACTCTCCCAGAGATCTCCATCTCAATGCTAAGACCCAGCTCCACTCGATGACCAGCAAGCTACAGTGCTGGACACCCTATGCCAAACAACTAGCAAGACAGGAACACAACCCCATCCATTAGCAGAGAGGCTGCCTAAGATCATAATAAGTTCACAGACACCCCAAAACACACCACCGGATGCAGTCATGCCCACCAGAAAGACAAGATCCAGCCTCATCCACCAGAACACAGGCCCCAGTCCCCTCCACCAGGAAACCTATACAACCCACTGAACGAAACTAGGCCACTGGGGGCAGACACGAAAAACAACAGGGAACTACGAACTTGCAGCCTGAGAAACGGAGACCCCAAACCCAGTAAGTTAAGCAAAATGAGAAGACAGAGAAATACACAGCAGATGAAGGAGCAAAGTAAAAACCCACCAGACCAAATCAATGAAGATGAAATAGGCAGTCTACCTGAAAAAGAATTCAGAGTAATGATAGTAAAGATGATCCAAAATCTTGGAAATAGAATTGAGAAAATACAAGAAATGTTTAACAAGGACCTAGAAGAATTAAACAGCAAATAAACAATGATGAACAACACAATAAATTAAATTAAAAATTCTCTAGAAGCAATCAATTGCAGAATAACTGAGCAGAAGAACGGATAAGTGACCTGGAAGATAAAACAGTGGAAGTAACTACAGCAAAGCAGAATAAAGAAAAAAGAATGATAAGAATTGAGGACAGTCTCAGAGACCTCTAGGACAACATTAAATGCACCAGCATATGAATTATAGGGGTCCCAGAAGAAGAAGAGAAGAAAAAAATGGACTGAGAAAATCTCTGAAGAGATTATAGTTGAAAACTTCCCTAATATGGGAAAGTCCAGGAGGCACAGAGATTCCCATACAGGCTAAATCTAAGGAGGAACACACCAAGACACATATTAATCAAACTATCAACAATTAAATACAAAGAAAAAATATTAAAAGCAGCAAGGGAAAAGCAACAAATATAAGGTTACAGCTGATTTTTCAGCAGAAACTCTGCAAACCCGAAGGGAGTGGCACGGCATATTTAAGCGATGAAAGAGAAAAACCTACAACCAAGATTGTTCCACCCAGCAAGGATCTCATTCGCATTTGATGGAGGAATTAAAACCTTTACAGACAAGAAAAGCTAAGAGAATTCAGCACCACCAAACCAGCTTTACAACAAATGCTTTTTTACAAAGGAAATGCTTTTCCTTCTCTTGTGTTTCCTTATCTCTAGGCAGGAAACACAAGAGAAGGAAAAGACCTACAATAGCAAACCCAAAACAATGAAGAAAACGGTGATAGGAACATACATATTGATAACTAACTCAAATGTAAATGGATTAAATGCTCCAACAAAAACACACAGACTGGCTGAATGGATACAAAAACAAGACCCGTATATATGCTGTCTACAAGAGACCCACTTCAGACCTAGGGACGCATACAGACTGAAAGTGAGGGGATGGAAAAAGATATTCCATGCAAATGTAAATCAAGGGACTTCCCTGGTTGGCACAGTGGTTAAGAATCACCTGCCAATGCAAGGGACATGGGTTTGAGCCCTGGTCTGGGAAGACCCCACATGCTTTGGAGCAACTAAGCCCATGCACCACAACTACTGAACCTGCGCTCTAGAGCCCACAAGCCACAACTACTGAGCCCATGTGCCACAACTACTGAAGCCCGCGCACTTGGAGCCTACGCTCCGCAACAAGAGAAGCCACCACAATAAGAAGCCCGCACACCGCAACAAAGAGTAGCTCCCACTCACCGCAACTATAGAAAGCCTGCGCGCAGCAACGAAGACCCAACACAGCCAAAAATAAATAATAACTAAATAAATTTTTAAATAACAATGGAAATCAAAAGGAAGCTGGAGTAGCAATTCTCATATCAGACGAAATAGACTTTAAAATAAAGACTATTGCAAGAGACAATGAAGGACACTACATAATGATCAAGGGATCAATCCAAGAAGAAGATATAACAATTGTAAATATTTATGCACCAAACATAGGAGCACTTCAATACATAAGGCAAATGCTAACAGCCATAAAAGGGGTAATCAACAGTAACACAATCAGAGTAGGGGACTTTAACACCCCACTTTCACCAATGGACACATCATCCAAAATGAAAATAAAAAAAGGAAACACAAGCTTTAAATGACACATTAAACAAGATAGACATAATTGATATTTATATCAAAAACAAAAGAATACACTTCTCATGTGCTCATGGAACATTCTCCAGGATAGATCATATCTTTGGTCACAAATCAAGCCTTGGTAAACTTAAGAAAATTGAAATCGTATCAAGTATCTTTTCTGACCACAATGCTACGAGACTAGATATCAATTACAGGAAAAAATCTGTAAAAAATACAAACACATGGAGGCTAAACAATACACTACTAAATAACCAAGAGATCACTGAAGAAATCAAAGAGGAAATCAAAAAATACCTAGAAACAAATGACGATGAA
Source organism: Aethalodelphis obliquidens (assembly GCF_003676395.1). Classification (NCBI taxonomy): domain Eukaryota; kingdom Metazoa; phylum Chordata; class Mammalia; order Artiodactyla; family Delphinidae; genus Aethalodelphis; species Aethalodelphis obliquidens. The sequence continues at coordinate 9,503,809 of NW_020838001.1, forward strand.
AACACGACAACCTGAAACCTATGGGATGCAGCAAAACGGTTCTAACAGGGAAGTTTATAGCAATACAATCCTACCACGAGAAACAAGAAACACCTCAAATAAACAACCTAACCTTACACCTAAAGCAATTAGAGAAAGAAGAACAAAGAAACCCCAAAGTTAGCAGAAGGATATAAATCATAAAGATCAGATCAGAAATAAATGAAAAAAAAATGAAGGAAACGATAGCAAAGGTCAATAAAACTTTGATCTTTGAGAAGATAAACAAAATTGATAAACCATTAGCCAGACTCATCAAGAAGAAGATGGAGAAGACTCAAATCAATAGAATTAGAAATGAAAAAGAAATAAAAACTGACACTGCAGAAAAATAAAAGATCATGAGAGACTACTACAAGCAACTATATGCCAATAAAATGGACAACCTGAAAGAAATGGACAAATTCTTACAAAAGCACAACCTTCCGAGACTGAACTAGGAAGAAATAGAAAATATAAACAGACCAATCACAAGCACTTAAATTGGAACTGTGATTAAACATCTTCCAACAGGGCTTCCCTGGTGGCGCAGTGGTTGGGAGTCCACCTGCCGATGCAGGGGACATGGGTTCGTGCCCCAGTCCAGGAAGATCCCACGTGCTGCGGAGTGGCTGGGCCCATGAGCCATGGCCGCTGAGCCTGCACGTCAGGAGCCTGTGCTGTGCAAGGGGAGAGGCCACAACAGTGAGAGGCCCATGTACCACCAAAAAAAAAAAAAAAAAAAAAAAAAATCTTCCAACAAAAAAAAAAGCCCAGGACCAGATGACTTCACAGGTGAATTCTATCAAACATTTAGAGAAGAGCTAACATCTATCCTTCTCAAACTCTTCCAAAATATAGCAGAGGGAGGAACACTCCCAAACTCATTCTACAAGGCCACCATCACCCTGATACCAAAACCAGACAAAGATGTCACAAAGAAAGAAAATTACAGGCCAATATCACTGATGAATATAGATGCAAAAATCCTCAACAAAATACTAGCAAACAGAATCCAACAGCACATTAAAAGGATCATACACCATGATCAAGTGGAGTTTATCCCAGGAATGCAAGGATTCTTCAATATACACAAATCAATCAATGTGATACACCATATTAACAAATTGAAGGAGAAAAACCATATGATCATCTCAATAGATACAGAAAAATCTTTTGACAAAATTCAAAACCCATTTATGATAAAAACCCTCCAGAAAGTAGGCATAGAGGGAACTTACCTCAACAAAATAAAGGCAATATATGACAAACCCAGGGCCAACATTGTTCTCAATGGTGAAAATTGAAACCATTTCCTCTAAATCAGGAACAAGACACGGTTCTCCCCTCTCACCACTATTATTCAACATAGTTTTGGAAGTTTTAGCCACAGCAATCAGAGAAGAAAAAGAAATAAAAGGAATCCAAATCAGAAGAGTAAAGTTGTCACTGTTTGCAGATGACATGATACTATACATAGAGAATCCTAAAGATGCTACCAGAAAACTACTAGAGCTAATCAATGAATTTGGTAAAGTAGCAGGGTACAAAATTAATGCACAGAAATCTCTTGCATTGCTGTACAATAATGATGAAAAATCTGAAAGAGAAATTAAGGGAACACTCCCATTTACCATTGCAACAAAAAAGAATAAAATACCTAGGAATAAACCTACCTAAGAAGACAGAAGACCTGTATGCAGAAAACTATATGACACTGATGAAAGAAATTAAAGATGATATAAACAGATGGAGAGATATACCATGTTCTTGGATTGGAAGAATCAACATTGTGAAAATGACTATACTACCCAAAGCAATCTACAGATTCAATGCAATCCCTATCAAACAACCAATGGCATTTTTCACAGAATTAGAACAAAAAATTTCACAATTTGTACGGAAACGCAAAAGACCCCGAATAGCCAAATCAATCTTGAGAAAGAAAAACGGAGCTGGAGGCATCAGGCTCCCGGACTTCAGACTATACTACAAAGCTACAGCAATCAAGACAGTATGGTACTCGCACAAAAACTGAAATATAGATCAAGGAACAGGATAGAAAGCCCAGAGATAAACCCATGCACCTATGGTCACCTTATTTTTGATAAAGGAAGCAAAAATATATAATGGAGAAAAGACAGTCTCTTCAATAAGTGGTGCTGGGAAAACTGGACAGGTACATGTAAAAGAATGAAATTAGAACACTCCCTAACACCATATACAAAAATAAACTCAAAATGGATTAAAGACCTAAATGTAAGCCCAGACACTATAAAACTCTTAGAGGAAAACATAGGCAGAACACTCTATGACATAAATCACAACAAGATCTTTTTTGACCAACCTCCTAGAGAAGTGGAAATAAAAAGAAAAATAAACAAATGGGACCTAATGAAACTTAAAAGCTTTTGCACAGCAAAGGAAAACAAATAAGATGAAAACACAACCCTCAGAATGGGAGAAAATATCTACAATGAAGCAACTGAGTAAGGATTAATCTCCAAAATTTACAAGCAGCTTTTGCAGCTCAATATCAAGAAAAACAACCAATCCAAAAATGGGCAGAAGACCTAAATAGACATTTCTCCAAAGAAGGTATACAGATTGCCAACAAATATATGAAAGGATGCTCAACATCACTAATCATTAGAGAAATGCAAATCAAAACTACAATGAGGTATCACCTCACACCAGTCAGAATGGCCATCATCAAAAAATCTACAAACAATAAATGCTGGCAAGTGTGTGAAGAAAAGGGAACCCTTTTGCCCTGTTGGTAGGAATGTAAATTGATACAGCCACTATGGAGAACAGTAAGGAGGTTCCTTAAAAAGCTAAAAATAGAACTACCATATGATTCAGCAATCCCACTACTGGGCATATACTCTGAGAAAACCATAATTCAAAAAGAGTCATGTACCACAATGTTCATTGCAGCTCTATTTACAACAGCCAGGACATGGAAGCAACCTAAGTGTCCACTGACAGATGAATGGATAAAGAAGATCTGGCACATATATACAATGGAATGTTACTCAGCCATAAAAAGAAATGAAATTGAGTTATTTGTAGTGAGGTGGATGGACCCAGAGTCTGTCTTACAGAGTGAAGTAAGTCAGAAAGGGAAAACCAAATACCGTATGCTATCACATATATATGGAATCTCAAAAAAAAAAAAAAAAAAGTTTCTCAAGAACCTAGGGGCCGGGCAGGAATAAAGACGCAGACATAGAGAATGGACTTGAGGACATGGGGAGGGGGAAGGGCAAGCTGGGATGAAGTGAGAGAGTGGCATGGACATATATACACTACCAAATGTAAAACAGATAGCTAGTGGGAAGCAGCCGCATAGCACAGGGAGATCAGCTCAGTGCTTTGTGACCACCTCGAGGGGTGGGATAGGGAGGGTGGGAGGGAGATGCCAGAGGGAGGGGATATGGGTATATATGTATATGTATAGCTGATTCACTTTGTTATAAAGCAGAAACTAACACACCATTGTAAAGCAGTTATACTCCAACAAAGATGTTAAAAATAAATAAATAATAATAATAATATCAAACTTCCAGGTCGTTGTAAGGACTGAATTAAGTAGTCATAGTGCTAAGGGCTTTGCACATACTAAGTGCTCAAAATTGTACTGTCTTTATTATAAAGGTTATTTTTTTTATTAGGTAATCCAAAATGTTGATTGTTTAATAAACCAGGTGAGCTGCATCGCTGCTCCCTTCCAGCATATAATCAAGAATTCCAGCATACCTGCAAAGCCTCAGGGCCTTGAGTACTCTGAAGCTAACCAGTGTGTGTTGCCTCAATTAAGAGCAGAGAAATGGTTTCTTCTCTGTGCTGTGATTTTAAGTAATATCAATGTTTCATAAAACTTATTAGTATAAGTCTAGGTGAAACAAAAATAAGATAGCACACTGGGAAATTAATTTTAAACAAATTACATGTAAAAAGTGAGGATTCATAATATTGTTTCTAAAGCAGTCTCATCTTAATATCATATATTTTGCTTTATGAAACTCCTAGTTTTAGATTAATCATATTTTTTTATTTACTACTTCATATAATAATTGGCTTATCTGTGATATTAATATGCATGAATTTTTTTTAGTTTGCTTCTTCAAGAAAGCATTCAGCCTGATGTTTATAATATGTTGATTTTAATATGCAATTGATATGTTTATATACAGATTAAATTGGATTGCATTTATACTAAACAAGAAAACCAAAATGTAGAGAGGTGCTGAGACCTGAGTAAATCTCATGAAAGTATGAGAATCCATGATGGAATTTTAAGCTCATCACCTTCTTATAGCATAGCAGTAGATCAAAATTTACCCTGTTTACTTTCATGATGCTCTACATATTTTTAGAATGATGAAGAGGTATTTGACTCTGGGTTTCTCCCATAGCAGTGGTACTCAATGAGGGAAAGGGGAAGGATTTTGACCCCCAGAGGACGTTGGGCAACATCTGGAGATATTCTGGGTTGTCACCACTGGTGAGGGGTCGGGGAGGGAGGAGCTACTGGCATCTAATTGGTAGGGGCCAGGATGCTATTAAACATACTACAATGCACAGAACAGCCTCCAAAACAAAGAATTATCCCTCCCAAACTTTCAAAAGTTCTGAGATTGCAAACTCAACCCTTACTACACAAAAGTTAAATTGCTGTCTGTTTACAAGCTAATGATTTCTATATATTTATATATATTTACTCATTTATTCAACAGATATTCATTGAATTCCTACGGTGTGTCAGAGACTCTTCTAGGAAAAGTCTTCACAGAGTTTACATTGATAGATTGAGATAGATAGAAGATAGACGGACAGACAGACAGACCGATAGATCGATAATAGACACGATACAATTTAGTGGGTAAGTGCTATGAAGAAATATAAAGTAAGTTAAGAGATGAGGACTTTCAGAAACACCTTTCTGAAGTGATGACATTTGAAAGAGACCTATCTGAACTGGAGAAGGGACTCATGCAAATACCTGGGGCCGCAAATGTAGGCAAATGCAGACTGAAGTGGAGATGTGCTTGGCATGACGAAGAAGGAGCAAGGAGGCCACTGCATTGCAGGGAAGTGAACAAGAGGAAGAAAGGAAGAAAATTAGGGCAGAGATAGCGAGGGGTGGAATCAGGTAGGGCCGTGAGAGCCCTAATAGGACTTTGGATATTATTTTAAGTGTGACATCTTAATAGGGGTGTGTGTGTGTGTGTATACATATATATATATATATATATATATATATACATTTTTTCTGGTTCCAAAAGTAACACATACTTATTGTTTTTAAAAATATTGTATTTCAGATACAATACTTGAAAATACACCAAAACACTGATATTCCCAGTTTGGTGTATATTCCTCCAAATTTTTTTCCATGAGTATACTAACACTGCCATATGTACTCTGTTTATTTATTCATTCACTTTTTTACAAGTGAATACACATATACATATCCTTTTTGGCATGTTTCTTTTTTCCCACTTACTTCTAAAACCCAAATGGTCTTGCTTTGTTTTCACTTTTTCAACAACTCTCTGAAGAGGAGCAGAGAAGGGAGGAGGAAATATTTAAATAAGTTTTGTTTCCATTCCTTACCTTTCCACATCCAGCAGAAAAGTAATCAAGGGAAAAAATAGACATGAAAATCAGACCAATGAACAGCACAACTACTGGGCTTTACAACAGCAGATTTCTCTATTTTTCAAGTGCCTGCTTCGTTTCTGTAAATTTCTCCATAGATATCTTACGTGTCTTTTGTTAGTTTTTTCCTATAGGTGTCACTGTCTTTCTTGAACACCTCACTTACCTGTTTACAACATTCCCAAGAGTCCTCAGGGGCTGCTGGGTAAATGGCAAGCCCCTTCGCTTGACAAACCAAGTGCTTCTTCATGAAGGATCTTCCATTTTCACACACGTGTTATGTACTCTCAGACACCTTCCCTTTGGGGCCCTATCCTTTCTGTCAAGAACATCCTTTTTCTTTACTTTACCTCAGAGACAAACTTATCCTTCAGTACCAGCAAAAAATAACACCTCTTAGAAAAACCTTTAATGACCCTTTAATCAAGGTCTGTGGCAGGAGTAGGTCTTGAACTATTGTTCTGCGTTATTTCAGCCTCACTCCCTCCCCCACTGTTCTCACTGGCATTCCGAGGAACATTTTCTCCCAAACCAAAAACAGACTCAAAGAAGCCACAAGACTAATTCTGAGACAGAAAAATTTAGATGCATGTTTCCAGGGGGAATTTTTGTCTCCCAATAAATAGGGCTCAGACTTGGATAGTAGGAAAGGGGGGCAGGGGGCAGACAAGTGGCTCAGACTGGGGAAGGAGTAAACACCTTGGAATCCGGAAGCTGCAAGAGAGAATTCATTACCGATGGCATTTTGTCTCCAGGACCTCAGAACAGAATATGAGACCTAGTGCCAACACATCCCCATGTAGACAGTTCAATGCAATAATCCAAGGTACCTGTAAACCCTCTGAGCAAAGAGTTGGGGGGTCTGGATATCTTGAGTAGGGAGAGCATCATCAAGGGAAATCCTTGTCCCCTAAACAAGAATTAATGGAAAAACAGAAAAGTTCTTATGCAAGTTCTCAGCAGTGGGAGAAGAATCTCCAAAGAACCCAGGACAATGAGAGGGAGAAGAGTCAGCTTACACATCTGCTAGTGCCAGACTGTGGAGGCATTTCACAGCATTATCAGGAACGTGGACACTTCCCTGCTCACCCAGCCTCAACTCCATCCCCATTCTCTGAACAAGAAGGTCAGAAACCCCTTTGAACTGTCTTGTATCTACAGAGTAAAGGAAGAAAGAAGGTGACCACGTCCCTATTTAATGGATGTAGGCTTTCCTGAAGAGCATGTCTAAGGGAAGGAGATTTCAATTTAAGTCACGTTCAGAAATTGGCTTCTTATATGGTGCAAGACATTCTAATTTCTGAACTAAACCTATGTTTAGTAACAGAGCAACTGTAGAAATTTCTATTAAAATGAGTGATCAAAATAAAAATCATCTAAGGGCAGAGGAAAACCCCTCCCAGTTCAATAAAGTTTTAAGTGATAGTGGGAGATAAAATAAAATTGCTTTATGTTTACACCCCATTATTCCTAACGTGTTTAATGTTCTACTATATACATAAAGCCAATGCTTAGCATAATGTCTTACACATGGTAAATTCTCAATAAATGTCTTTGAAAGAAGGAAGACATCCTTGAAAATTACCATTTCAAGATAAAAGAGAAGGAAGAGAGAGCACAAGAGGACGAAATCCACATAGGTAATTTCTAGCCCACTTAAATTTAAACTGACATTAAAATTATCATTCCATTTATTCCTGAGCACTTGAAAATTTCTCCTCTGCACCCATTCCTGTTATTAAGTCAGTGAACAAATGAGGTTGATAAGAACCCAGAGTTCCAAGGAAGGAGGGGCTTAGGAAATGTATCTTCTCCTTGAGGAAAAGCAGTATGGTACTACCCCAGAACTCCAAAAGTTCAAGTTTTCAACTAGTTATTCTATCAAAACATAAGCCTCCATAAAATAAGAACTCTGTCTATACACATTTCCAAAAACGGCCAAACTATTTCTCGAAACACTTATTCAAATAGTATCTCTGCCTGCCAACGGGGATTTCCTCTCTTCACTTCTTTTTTATTTTTTTCATGTTTATTAAGATATAATTGACATACAGCACTGTAAAAGTTTAGGGTATAGAGCATAATGACTGACTTAGAATCATAAAATGATGACCGCAATAAGTTTAGTGAGCACCCATCATCTCATATACAAGATTAAAGAAATAGAAAAAAAATTTTTTCCTTATGATGAGAACTCGTGGATTTACTCTCTTTCATATATAACACACAGCAGTTAATTATATTTATCATGTTGTACATCCCTGGTACTTATTTATCTTACAACTGGAAGTTTGTACATTTTGACTGCTTTCATCCAATTCCCCCTCCCCACACCCCTACTCCTGGTAACCACAAATCTGATCTCTTTTTCTATGAGTTTGTTTGTTTTTGAAGTATAACTGACCAACAACACTATGTTGGTTCCAGTTACACAACATGGCCATTCGATACTGCTATACATTTCAAAATGATCTCCAAGATAAGTCCAGTTACAATATGTCACCATACAAGGATATTATATAGTTACTGACTGTATTCCCCTCACCATCTTCATTTCTTCTTGAGGGCAGTTAGGATTTGGCCTCTAAGAACTAGGAAATAAGGGACATGTCAGACGGAGATAATAATTATGCAGAGAGATGTGGAAGCAAGGAGATATTGGAGACGTTACCTGGTTTTGTTATGACCCTCTGGAGTCAGTCCCCAGCAAGAGGCCTCCTGCCCAGTGTCACTCAGGACAACAGAATGAGACGGAGCTCAGTTCAGAAGCAAAGGAAAGCTTCATTGTTTGATGCAAAAAGCTCGGGATCGCACGCCGCCCCACAGGCAGTGGGCAGGCCTGCTTTATAGGGTGTTGTCAGTGGGGAGGGGAGAAGGCGGAATTCTCGCGGCGCTAGCAGCGGGGAGGGGAGAAGGCGGAATTCTCGCGGGGCTAGCAGCGGGGAAGGGAGAAGGCGGAATTCTCGCGGGGCTAGCAGTGGCTCTGCTGCTCACGACTCCAGATCACAGTGCCGGGTGCAGTGTCTCTGCGCACGGCCTGCCGCTGCCATCTTGGATTGAGTGTCGAGTGCAGCGCTTGTGTACACGGCGCCCCAGCTGAGGTGCCGCCGCAGATGTTTTGCATCAGGAACTCTGGTCTGAAGCGCCGGGTGCGAGGCCTCTGCACGTAGCAGCCTGTGAGCCAGTGAAACCAGATGAAGCACACAGGAAAAAAAGGTTAGGCTTTATTTTATTACCCAGATTCTATTTTTATTTCCTGGGAATTGTTCCTGGGCTTTGCCGGTGACAGTTTGGTTCAGCAGGAACATAGGTTCTGTGGAACAGGAGTGTAAGGAACGGCACCAAGAAACGGAGGAGAGCTTAAACAAGCTTTATTTGGGTATGCTCCCGGGCGAGGTTCACTGGTCCGAGAGAAAGGGGCCAGAGAAGTCGCGTCTGGGCGAGGGTTTGGGCAGAATTTATAGGGGAAGAAGGGAAAAGGGTGTGGTGAATCCGGGAAGGCGCAGGGTATTCCTTATTTGGTGGTCTTTTCGGGTATCATGGCAATATCTGGTGCCGGTCGCATCAGTCTTGGGACCGTTAGTCCCGCCCCTCGAAAGGCGGGAAGGCTGGGCCGGGTGGAAAGTCCCCAGGTCAGTTCCTGGAACTGGGTGGTCCGGAAAGTCTCCAGGTCAGTTTCTGGAACTGGGTGGTCCGGAAAGTTTCGGTCTGATGCAACCTGTGAGTCTGATTGCGTTCCCCTGCCTCGGGCCAGTTGGCCTTACAAGGAGGAGGAATAAATGTCAGGACGTGAGATCAAAATAGTAGACCAGCACTTCGCTTGTGGCGTAGTAGTTGAGAATCTGCCTGCCAATGCAGGGGACACGGGTTCAAGCCCTGGTCTGGGAGGATCCCACATGCCGCGGAGCAACTAGACCCGTGAGCCATGGCCGCTGAGCCTGCGCGTCCGGAGCCAGTGCTCCGCAACGGGAGAGGCCACAGCAGTGAGAGGCCCACGCACCGCGATGAAGAGTAGCCCCCACTTCCCGCAACTGGAGAAAGCCCTCGCACAGAAACGAAGACCCAACACAGCCAAAAATTAATTAATTAATAAACTCCTACCCCCAACATCTTCAAAAAAAGAAAAAAAAAAGCAGAAAATTTCGAATTAGTCATGAACATGAATTAAAAAAAAAAACATAGTAGACCAAAACTATGACAGCCATTTGGAAATCTATTCTGCCAGAGGTCCCAACACTCATCCTGTTAAGATGCTACCCTTTGGAAAAGGCGCGTTTTCTCCCAGCATTGTCCCCCTCTCTTCCTCACTTTTTTTTTTTTTTTTTGGTACGTGGGCCTCTCACTGTTGTGGCCTCTCCCGTTGCAGAGCACAGGCTCCAGACGCACAGGCTCAGCGGCCATGGCTCACGGGCCCAGCCGCTCCGCAGCATGTGGGGTCTTCCCGGACCAGGGCACGAATCCATGTCCCCTGCATCGGCAGGCAGACTCTCAACCACTGCGCCACCAGGGAAGCCCTCTTCCTCACTTTTAATCAGGTTTTCAGATCTGCATTCAATAGTTCGGGGCAGAACTCAAGATGTTCTCAAGGTTTTTTGGCTCTCTTTTCCCAAAATCCTGCAATTAACAAACGTGACTTTTAAAAGACAGAGAGAGGAGGTTTGCAAACAAACCCAAAGCATATTGGACAAAATATGTAGGAAAAGGGGTTTCCCCAGAATAGAAGGCGAATCCTTCCAGGCTGGAGAAGATGAATTTAAGCAAAAGAGAGAAGGAAGGTGGTCCATGGGCTCAGAAAGGTGGGAGGCCTGTACCTCACTTCTTGTAGCCCACTAAAGAGGCAGCAAGTCCCAAAATGCGAATGATCACACAGCAAGTCTAGGCAGATGGGGCCATAAGCATCTCCCCCAAAGTCCCTTCATCCCAAACATGGCAGAGTGTTAGCAGGAAGCTGCTGGGTTTGTCAGGCAAATTGGGCAGTGGACATGCCTATGTGGTTTAAAGCCAGTAGATCAAGGGACTCATCTCTGATGCCTGGACACAGTGCAAGGTCCCCAGACTGTGGCACAAATCAGGAAGGATCAGGACTCACAGCTGCAAGCAACAAAAGCTCATTCTGATTAATTTCAGCGGAAAAAAAAAAGTTTTAAAGTATTCTCTGTAGCTCACAGAATCTCCCAGAAGCTCTGAATAACGAAAAGCTCTGGAGACTTTGCAGTCATAACAATGCCTAAAACTGAGCTGTGAGGCTGGTCCCATGGTGATGCCCTATGGCCAGCATTGGGCACAGACTCTGTAGTTTAAACAGTGCTGGACATTGGACACTGATGTCAGAACAACTTCTACCTCTGCCTGGACGTGACCATTGCTGTTGCTACAGCCTACTGCCAGCATGGATCCTGTGCAATCTCTGCTTTTCCTGTTCTCAACAGAATCTGGAACTTCCAAGGAGCCTGGGAAAGCACCTTTCCACCATCAGAAGTGGGAGGTGAGCTCAGCTTTGTACACATGAGGGCTCCTCAGACTTGAGGAGGGAATTCAGATGCTCAGCAACCACAAACAAGGACACATGTCCCTGACAGAAGGAAACCTCCAGGAAGAACTTAGTCAGCAGAGTGGGAGCTCCCAGTCAACAATTAGGTTGAAATCTAGAGACTACAGTTCCATTGTGCATTTCACTTTGCAAACTAAAATTGATACTCACTCCACCATGGTGGTGTGAGATTTCCAAAGCCCAAGTCGATGCGCTACAGGTTTTGTGCTGGTTACAACCAGTCTAGTACAGCAGCAAGAGCCCAGACTCTCTCAATTTCTGACTGGAGATTTTCTTATTGTTTACAGCATTAATTAAGCACCCTATGCATTAATTTCCTCTGTTGCAAAATGGGAATATTAACAGTACCTACCGCATAGTGTGATGGTCAGGTTTAATGAGCTATATGGAGGATTCCATTACACGCCCCAATTCTTTTTAATCCCTGTGTGTACACCCTTTGCCAGATCACTTTACAGTGTTTCTCGATAAAGAGGAAGACTCCCTTATACCTGAGTTGACCTTGTGACTTGCTTTGGCCGATAGAATGCGACGGAAATGATGGTGTGGCAGTTTGAGTCTAGGCCTCAAGAGTCTTGTGTATCCTGCTTGGCCTTCTGCCACTATCATGAGAACGTGCCCAGGCCAGCCTGCCAGAGGATGCAAGATGTGGAGCAGAGACAAGTCATCCGTCACCCAGTGGCCCCAGCTGACACCCACATATGTGAGCAATCCAGACAAAGGCCACTTAGCTGGCCGCCCTCAAGCAAGAGTAACAAATGCTTATGTGTATGTCGCTGAGCTTTTGCAGCAATACCTTAATGATACAGAATGGTTAAAAAACAAAAAGAATGTTTAGCAAACAAAAAAACCAAGCACATAGTAAGAACTCTATAAATTTAACAAGCATATCAAAAAGAAGGCCTCCTATTAATGCTAGCAGCTGTGTAATTTGACAGAGCGGGGACTGATAGTCCATATAAAATCATCAACGAGATGTTTCAGCCAAGGGCACTTTCCAAGGCATAGATATTCTTAATGTCACAGGTAGAAAATGTCGACCCTCTCCCTAAAACACGGATCTGAGTGGAGGTTAAAAAATAAAGAACTTGCAGACCCCAGCTATCTAGATTTGATGTCTGCTAGAAGTGTATTTGGCCTTGCTGACTCAACACATAAGTTACATGGGATAAAATAGACAATTGAAGCTCAAAATCCCATTTAAGCCCCAGATCAATGGTTTAACTCCTATGTCAGGACAGGTAGACACCGCTATGTGATGGAAATGTTGTTTGGGAAAAAATGAGTTTTAGGTTTTGGTGGTTAAAAACCAAGACAACCACATCTGTTTTTACTGGTTTAATGTCAAACCAACACTTCAAAAGGTAAATTCCAGATACATGTGAGTAGATTGTGGTGCAAGCAGATTGTTTTTATTCTCTATTATTGCATGTTTCATCTTACCCCAGTCGCTTCCCTTACAAACTTGTCATCTCCCAAAAAATCACTGTAGGAATCACAAAATAGTTTTACTTTGCAAATCTACCGAGATTATCAAAAATCTGTTCCTTGTGCTTCATTGTACAATGAAGTCGAAAATTCAGGAAATAGAGCTCGGTGGGCCTACTTTTTTCTCCTGACTCCAGTGATTATCATAATTTGATTTTATAGTTTTCTGTCCTAAGCTACCAGCTAGGGAGTAATCTTTACTGAGTCATGAACTTTCCCATCATTAAATGTCTGCACCTATTTTCAACGTATCAGAAGTGTCCAATGACTACATTTTATCTGCCTTGAATAAAGTCGAGTTGGGACACAGGGGAGCATACATATAATAAAGTTTCCTTTATGCATTAGCAAAGTCCTTGTGGTTTGGAGTTACAGCTTTGTCTTTGACTACTTTTTCAGGAGCATAAAGATCGTATAACACATCTTCCGTAGAGACCAGGACATATGTTTATAAGGACAGAAATCTGAGTAATTTCCCACCAGTCCGAAGAGAATATTAAACTCTTCTGTCATTCTGTAGTATATTATTTATGGTTCCTCTTTTGTTGGCTTTTTTTTTTTTCATTTGTAAGTTCAACTCCGTGTCCTGATAGAAGGTGATAAAATGCTCCATATGTTAAAAAATCTTATCACTAAATCAGGAACAATACTATAAATTTTGGCCTTTGAAATCAAACTGACTGGTGAGGATCATTTTGCTCCTGAAATATTACAGTAGTGATCAATTTGCTGTAAAACTAAGCAGTTTAGCTCAGCAGTCTATAGTTGGAAAGCAAGTTGTTCAAGAGGAAAGTTTATACTCAGCCCAAGGGATAAATTAAATTTTATGGGGAAAATATGCATTATTACGTGCTTATCTGTTTAACATATTATTCTTTTCCACATCAGTATAATAAATATTTTTAATCGTATATTTTATCTCACATATATATAGTGATGTGGTAATTTTATTCCTCCTGTATTGGCCCAAACATGTTCAATTAATCACAGAATAGAGAAGAGCTTTCAAATCTTTTTTTAAAATTCTGATGCGCTTAGCAAATGTGCATTCCCAGTGAGATGGAGTTGCTTTGCCGTAGGAGAATAGTTCAAATTCTGTTTCCTTGAAGGGCGAGCATCGACTGATCTATTTTATCCTTTTTCCCAATTTAAAACCCCTTCTCCTTGCATAGCGGCTCTCAGCCAAAAATGCTTTGGCCTTACTTGATTCCATTCATAAGGAGTGATTTCACTTTGAAGATTTTTGCCTCAGAGTACATGTTGGTTGTAAGAAATCAAAATTAGAGAATATGAATTCAGGGCCTGTGCATATAGAAGTAGTAAATCATGAGAGCTAACATTAGTTGAGCCTCAGTACTTGTCAGGCTGACTTACCTTATTCCATGTCATTCTCACAAAAATTCTATGGGGTAGGTATGTTGCTATGTCCATTTCAGAGATAAGGAAACTGGGCTTCAAGACTCAGGCTAAGCAGTGCCTGGAGCAGAAGGCGAGAACCACTTAGGAAGCCATTGCTATAACCCCCAAGAGAGAAAATAGCAGCCTGAAACAAGATGGCAGCCATGGAGGTGAAGACAAATAGGTGAATTCAAGAAATATTTGGAAGATGGAATCAACAAGATGTGATGGTTTGGTGGCTGGTGCCATTCCCAGAGAAATACATTTTCGAATGTTTGCCAGCAAGCTCTATCTATGTGTGTACAAGAATAACTTAATACAGAAAAACCCAGGCATGTTTCTACGTTTTCTCTTCATCCCATCTATCTAGCATGTAAATGAGTATACAAGGACATGTTACCTCAAACTTCAAAGGGTAGAAGAAAGGTTGAGTCTGAAGCTTATTCTAAAAGCATGAACAGTTCAATGCATCATGGTGACTCCCAGTGGGGAGGGGGTGATTCTCCATGGTGTTTCTACATGTCTTGTGACAGGTTTTGTCCCAGACTGTCTTCTCAAGGATGTTTGTTTGTATAGCATATATCCTTGAAAAATAGAAATTGTGTCTTCCTCCAGAGCAGAAAGCAGATTTGTTTCCTGAACGAGAGAATAAAGGTAACGCCCCCCTCTAAGGCAAAGGTTGAGCAGATATGCCAGTAGCCCCTTTATAATGATATTGGAAGTTTCTTAAACATGGGGGTCCTCAGCTACAGTATAAACCTGCTGCATGTGCAAAATCTACCGAGGCCACCCCACAGTGCTCACATGGGACTTGCAGGCAAGGGGAACAGATACAAATAGGAAGCTCATGCCTTCTGCTGTGCTATGGAGTATCAAAATCTTTTTTCTCTGACCCAAGTCTTATGTCTTCCGCCAGCATCCATGAAACTGTGGCAGGCTCACTTGTCAGCTAGAAAGCAACGTGAAATCTTATACCCTCCACAGATCTTGACAGTGACATTGCCCATTATCTAGTGATTTTTTAAATTAATTTATTTTTTAAATTTACTAAATTAACCAGTATTCTTCCATCCTCTCCAAAGGACCTAGAACAGCCTATTAATTTACATTGCTCAGGTTCCACCCTTTTGGATTTCTGCTTCCTTTCTTCATTTTTCAGTTGGTAAAATTACATGGCACATCAGTATTATCACAACCCCAAAGTATGAGTTATCACAACTATCTATACTTGTAAATATCTTAACAGCATTCTAAATAGACTGTTTCATATAAACAAACTAGCGTAAGCACTCCATCAATAAATGTTTACTGAGAGCCTTCTATGTGCCAGACACCGCACATGTCATAGTGAAAAAGACGGACACGATCCCTGCCCTGGGAGAGCCTCAAGTCTAAATAGAAATGCAGATAATTGAACAAGCAATTACAATGAAAGGGATTAAGCATCGTGTTGGAGAGATGGTAGCTGCCTTCCAGGGGAGCTAACCTGTAAGCTGATATTTGACACCACTCATGCATAGCGGGGTCAGCCAGGAAAAGGTGAAGAGGGTTGTGCAAAAGTGACTCAGCTTTTGGAAACAGTTTATGCAAAGTCTGTAGGAAAGCAAGGACACAGTGCATTTATAAAGTAAGAATGGGACGAGGAAAGAGATGAGGGAAAAGGTAGGCAAAAAACAGACAAGGGAGCTTTGTAATCATGAATAAGGATTCAGGTCTTACCCTACAGGCAATGAGAACACAATAAAGGGTCTTAAGCAAGGAAATGACGTCATCAGATTTACTTTTTTTTTTTTTTTTTTTTTGGCTACATCGCGCAGCTTGTGGGATCTTAGTTAAACCCAGGCCATGGCAGTGAAAGTGCCTAGGCCTAACCACTGGACAACCAGGGAACTCCCCAGATTTACATTTTAGAAAGTAAAAATCACTATGGCTTCTGAATTGAGAACACATTGGAGGGAATGACTAGAGCAGGGATTCTCGGTACTGTTGACATTCTGGTCTGGAGAATTCTTTGTTGGGGAGGGGGGCTGTGCATTGTAAGATTTTATCGCCATCCCTGACCTGTACCCATTAGATATCAGTAGCATCCTCGTGATTATGACAAAAAAAAAATCCCCTGGGAAGCAAAATCACCCCAGTTGAAAACCACTGGGGGGAAGGAGACCAGGTTGGGAAGCCATAAGCAGGAGAGAGGAAGGCAGTCTGGACTGTAGGAATGGGGAAAGGAGATGGATTTAAGAGAAATGTAGACACACCCTTTAAATTTCCCATCATCAGTTTATACATCCCTGAGAAGGGTCTGCTTCAGTGACCCACCCCTCCACTTGTGTAAGGAAGTGAATTTTACCACTTGCTTCTGCCTCTTACTCTAAGCAAAACCTACTGTTGTGTGTGTCTGTCTCATCCCTGCTAAGTTGTATACTTTCATACATATGTATGCATGTTAAGTTTTTGCAAGCATAATTTAGACTTTTCCAAACAATGACACAGTAACAAAGAAAAATTGAGACATGCATGCATTTTGAATATTGATTCCAGTTTCTCACATACTACCCCTGACATTTTCCATGCTGCTTTGTTTTTATGCGTTTGTTTTCTCTGCTTTCCCACGTCTTGCCCAACTTTAAAGGAATCTGCAGCTAACAGGCAATTAGGCCCACCATTAACTATAGAATGTAAACACTATTCCAGGCCAACCCACCAGAAAAATCTGCTGGTTACTAAATAGGGTTTTCATAGGCTAAGGTACAACTTAAATAACAATATTTTCATAAAGTTTACTTTGGTAGAAATGGAAATTATGTTTACAGGAAGTGAACTGTGTGCTAGGAGCTTTGCAAATATTACCTCAAATGTTAAATCTTCACAAGTACTATAAGGGAGCAATTATTTATCCCATTTTATATTTACAAAATCTGAGATGAGACTCAGAGAAGTAAAGGAACTTACCTAAGGCCACCCAACTAATAAGCTACAAAGCTAGAATAGAAAGGCCATAGAGCAGGGCTAAGCAAACTTGTTGCATAAAGGTTTGTAAATATTTTTAGCTTTGCAAGCTATTCAGTCTCTGTCACAACTACTCAACTCTGCCCCTGTAGCTGGAAAGCATACGCAGGTGATATGTAAATGAATGAGCACGGCTGTGTGCCAATAAAACTTTATAGACAGTGACATGTCAACTTCATATTTTCACATGTCAAAAAATGTAATTTTTCATTATTATTTTTTGACTATTATAAAAGATAAAAATAATCATAGCCCATGGCCAGACAGAAAAAGGCAGTGAGCCAGATTTGGCCCACAGGCCAGAGTTCACCAAGCTGTTGGCAGAGTGTGGGAAGGAACACAGACTCTAGAGGCTGGCTCCCTTGGTGTGAATTCCTACTCTCCCACATCATCTTAAATATAGAAACTTAATGAGTTACTTAACCAATATCTCTGTACAACAGTATCTCAGGTTGGGTTCCCCCAAAACAGACCCTGAGACAGGTTTTGAGGACAAGTAGTTTATTTGGGAGGTGATTCCCCAGAAGCACTGGTGGGGATGTAGGAAGCAAGACAGGGAAGGGAGGGAGCCCAATATGGAAAGTTACTGCTCATCAAGGAGCAGGTTACTGCTGGGGACAACTGGACACAATCCTGCCAGGCCCTCCAGGAGACAAGCCTCAGTACTGCCCCGCCTAGCAAGGAAGGGGGATGGGGGGATTTTCATCCTCTGCCAGCAGTGGTGGAGGGCTGCTCTCAGGGGTAATGACAGGGCAGTACCTCTATACCCATGTAGATAAGACCATTCACTGGGGACCAGAGAAGGCCCTGGGGCAGAGTCACAGAATGCCTAGGGAATGGGGCGGTGGGGGGGCAGGGGGCACTGAAAGGTCCCCTGCCACTCAGCTTCCTCATCTGCAAGTCGGCATAATAATAAGGCCTACCTTGGGGGTGTATTGAAAGATTAAATGAATAATATATAAAGTACTTTAAGTCTGAGACTAGGAAAGGTGGATGAAGCACTTGCCTCAGGCATAGAACTTAAGGGGATGCCAAAAAACTCAGTAATCAAGATCAATCATATTTTGGGACTTCCCTGGAGGTCCAGTGGTTAAGACTCTGTGCTTCGACTTCTGGGGGCGCAGGTTCGATCCCTGGTCAGAGAACTAAGATCCTGCGTGCCACATGGCGCGGCCAAAAAACCAAAACAAAACCAAAAGAGTGTTAACTTTATTTTTTTTAAAAAAAAAAAAAGATCAATCATATTTTGATGCAACATTTTTTTAAAAAAACAAAGTTATCGGAAAAAATCCATGATGAACAAAATATCAAAATGTTATGTAAAAGCAGGATCAGTAACAACTCTGTGTGAATGCATACTGGATTCTTAGTCAAAACAAAAAAATATACATTACCATAAACATGCTTTTATATATTTTTAGTGGTTAATTTTTTTCTGAATTAGATTTTGAAAATGTTGATGATGGTTTTACTTCCATTCAAGGAGAAAAGTGAAATTATCATCAGTTCTGTTTGGGGTACAAATAAAATATTTAAACTTAATGTTATGCATTTTAATACAACTGCTTGTCAGTTTTTCAGTATTTTTTTCCAACTTCTTTAATGTTCTGGAAAAAAAACTAACAATTAAAAAAATACATATGAGCATCATATGGGAAATGCAAATTTTCCTTTTTTGCCTTAGGTTTCAATATGTCTCCACACAGCACTGTCTTTATTTAAATTTTTGATATTTTGTTCATTTTGGATTTTATGTTAATTTTGATTTTTTAAAATATTGCACAAAATATGAGTTATCTTGATAACTGAATTTTCTGATGTGCCCTCCCCCCTAAATTTTGTACCCACAGTGAGTGCCTCACTTTCCTTACCCTAGTCCTGGCCCTGGTTAGTATATACCTGGCAAATAAGTGCTTAATAAATATTACAGCTCATCTTCAAACCCGGTTTATGCAGCACTACTATCAGTGTTCCTTTTTACAGCCCCCATGCTGCTTCCTTGGTCTATCAGGATAACCACATATTCACATCATTATATCTTTTTTTTCTATCATGGCATGTGGGAAAAAAATGCAGCCTTTTATTGAATATTTCTGAAGCATATGTGTTGATAACTACTCACATAACCTGTTATGGAGGGGGGGAAAGTTAGCAAAGCCAAGGCAATTATGGCTGGATAATTTGAAGGACCCACTTTTTCTTGACAGCAAATTAATTGATGTTATAATGGGTATGTCACCCTGTCATCCATCAACATTTAGTGAGTTCTGACAATGTGCTAGGTTACACGTGAAACAGAACACACACACACACCAAAATCCCCAACTTATTCCTTGCCAAGTGTGATCCATTGATGATATGGTTTGTAATGTATATTTTTTTAAGTAAAAGGGAAATAATATTGCCTGTACTCCCTGTTTCATCTTAGCCTGCCTCTCACCTCCTCCCTCTCTGTGCCCTCCCACCGCCTCTTTCTTTCCCTCTTCCTTCCACCCTCCCACGCCAAATTTATCTTAGCACAATGGTTCTGGTTCGTTTTGAACACGAGTTGTAATCAACTTCTGAAGTGGAATAAAGAGAATTCTTATTTGTGGGAGGAAGTAAATTTGTCTGATAGATGCATTTTAATGACTTCTGCTTATTAATGACCCAGGCTTTCCAGAAACACATTCAAGAATTGAAGCTGTAATCGGCTCTGCTGATTTGGCCTCACAACGTATCACTGTAGAAGCAATGAAAAGAATCAGCAGCAGCTGCCTAACCGACTAACCCCCTGTGCTCTCTTCTCTGGGCCTGTTAACAGAGAGATGCTGGGGTCTGGAGAAGTAAATAAACAATAGCTTTGTTGAAAATGCTCCTGGAAGAAAAAAAAAAGCCTATGACTCAAAAGAAAAAAAAAAACCACCAAGTAATTACAAAAGAAACTTCATTTCCAGTTGCTGAATAAGACATTAAAGAATTGTAGGAAGCAAAACCCAGTACAAAAACAGCTATTTAATTTTTAGAGTTGTGGTTAGAAATCAAAATGAAAGGATGCGCTGGAGTGGATTTATAACTTTGTCCATAATTCCACATTCCCATTTTTTTTATTTGCGTACGTACATTTGTTTTGGGCAACACATTCCAGTATCAGATTGAGACCTACAATAGTGAAATTTCATCCTTAACCCCACATTTCCTTTATTCCAGCAGCTCTAGTTACAACCTAATGTTATTTTAACAGTTTTTCTTTAATTTAACAATATTTAATTTGCATTCGCTCAAGTGACATACAATAGATCATGCTATTACCATGATTTATATCAGATGAACTGGCATAAATTCAACATTATAAATTGCGCCTGTAAATGAAACTATTATTTTACAGGAATTACTGAGCAGAAAGGGTAAGGACCCTCCAGTCAACCTTAGTCAAACCCACTCTTTAGAGTTTTATATTTTATGCCTGCAATAAATGCTTTTGTGAAAGCCCATAACCCACAAAAAAGTCATCCGAAGTACATTAATTACGATAATACTATCCAAAAAGCTGCAAGGGCCTATTTTTCTGACATCATTCTTTGATTTCTTGCTGCCTTAAATTATCCCTTTGATGGCTGTGGAGATTAACAGTCATACTTTTGTCATTAAATATAAGGCATTTTAAAGCTTAATCCACCTAAGTCCTAATTGATATTGCTTTCAGTTGGCAGATAGCAACCTGATTTATAATTTAAATATGCCGCATTATATGCATCTCTTCAGTATAATGAAAAAGCAAAGTTCCTCTCATCTTTCTCAGCAATGTTAAACATCAAGGAAAAGTCGCTTTCTTTTTTCCTTTTATATCCTGAGCCTAATTGAAAACTTCATTGAATTTCAACATGATAGAAAAGTCTTTTTATCTCTCAATTTGTCCATTAGCGATTATAATTGAAGTATCTGCTACACAGCTGAATTGATATTGTTCTTGTTTAAATTCTGAATTACTCTAAATCTTTCAGAAGACATCAAAAAATATACATGTATATGTATGCACACACACACACACACACACTTGCATATGTATGTGGCTGAGGAGATATCAGCTAACGACTTTGCTTAAATGGAACATTAGACTAGCTCACTCTCCACGTGGATAAAACCACACAAAGAAGGAAATCATCTAATTTTGCTGGAGAATGTGTTGCATAATAATCTTACCGGCATGACCATAAGGTTTGCTAATTGCCACATCTGTTTAACATCTGTCAGAGGCTTCCCACATGTTGCCAGCAATATTACAACACAGTACATTACCACGAATTTTATTGTTTTCAAATGTTATTTATTTGTCATAGACATTACTACAGCTAATGATGTCTATTTATGTTATACCACTAATTATTTTCTGTTTTTTTAGAAATCTCTATTTAATTTACTTTCTCAGTTTGGATTATGCCTTTCTTTCCTGCCCCCCGTCCCATGACCCCTGGCTTCCTGTAACCTCCCTGACAACCCCTTCATGTTAATGATACTAATTCTTCTTCATCCAGAGTCATAAATATCCTAATGGGTTTGTAGAATTGAAAAAAAAAGTTTGCAAAATGTCTTCATTTCTTAATGGCGCTGCTGAATTCTTTCACTAAATCTCTCGGCTGAGCCCACGTTAGTGATGATAAATGTACCAATACGTCACTGTGTAGAGGCTGCCTTTACGGAGGCAGAGTGAGTCTTGCTGATTTTTTAAATTATTTTTATATCTCACCTGGTTCCTCACTACAGTGCCTTTTTTTTTTTAAGCACAGCAAACCACGACGTCTATTAAGCAGAAAGTAGAGATTGACAAACTGCAGACTGAGCGAAGTACGCATGACCTGATTTAAAATGAATTGATAGGTGTCACTGATCTCTGTTACACGTAGCATATGTGAATGCCATATGATGTATTATTTATCCATAGTAGATGCTTTTTCGTTTCATTAATAAACCTGTATATCAGAGATATACAGTACCAATGATTAGTGTGAGGCAGTACAAAACGACATGGTATTTGCCCGCCATTGCTCAATTATTTTCCTCATTTTTTCCCCGTGTCTTTGCATGAATTATTAAGACCTTGGCTGTTTATTTAAGAATCTAATTTTAGTGCATGTGTCCAACTGAATTCTGTTTTCTCCTCTAATGAAGGAAAATAGTGTGAGAATTTCCAATCTTGGTCTCTGATTTTAGGTATGCAATGCACAATGCAAGTCGTAAAGGTCACTCTGCTTTTGAACCATATAGTATAGACATTTGATGGGCCTAAAAATCCATTTTGGTTACGCATCACATCTTGCCAGCAAATTAAAGCAGAGCTGCTTGGTTAAGTCAAGCACAATTTGCATTCGCTTAGAGAGAAAGAAATTAAAGGAGCAAGGATCTGATTTGAGCAACCCTACAGAAAAGCTCTTCTGTGAAAGGAAGGTAGGTGATTGGAGATAACTTCTTGAAGTTGCTGTGAGTGACCATTGTTCATATTGTGATGTCTGACGTTGCCCATCCTAGTCACCACGTTTGGATGACTCTGGTTTTCATGTCTAGTAATGCACATTCATTTACAACCAAATCATGCCACAACCTGCATAGAGATCTTTGAGATTGCTTATTGAGAGAGTAGATAGAGGTGACCTTACACATAAAATTTGCTTTGCTTTTCTAAATATGAACTGAAGGATAACATTTTGTTATGGATTAAAAGTGATTGAAGATTATATATAGATGTATAGTTGGGGGGGTTTCTTAGATTTTTTTTTTCATTAAATGACTTTTTCAAAGATGAGTCTGAGACCAAGTTTCTTTAGCTTGTTTGTTCAAGATCTAGTGGAAGGAAAATGATAAGTTTTTAATGTCCACATTGCTTTGAGAGAGTCTGTTAAGAAATCTCACATGGTGTAAATCAAGCAGTGTCTGGAAGCATACAGTCCTGCACAGTCAAATTTAAATTAACTAGGGAAATGCAACGTGGCAAAATGAAAAAAATCACCATGCATATCAAAAACACCTTTTTCAGAACCAGGCACACTCCTTCATAGCTAGTGGGAGTTTAAATAAATTCAAACTTTTTTAGGGCAGTTTGGCAATAGCTTTCAAAATGTATAATGCTGTTCCATTTGACCCCAATGTTCTTCTGCTAGGAACACACGCACTATAGATATTCTTGCACAGGAGTACAAAGTTAGATGTACAAAATCAATTTTGCAAAGTTGTTTGTAAAATTAAAGAGTTTTAAATAGAAAACTGGAAACACTTCAAGGTTGATCAATAGGGGAATATTTGCACAAATCATGCTTGATCCATTGTTTGTAACAGAAGAATATTGGAAGCAATCTAAATGATTATTATTAGGAGAGTAGACAAATGATGGGTTCATATAATGAGACACCGCACAACCATTAAAAATAATAAAGAAGATCTATGGTACTAATATGGAAAGATGTACTAGATGATAAGTAAAAAACAAGCTATGCATAATATGGCCAGTGAGTGTGTGTATTTGTGGATGTAAGGTGTGTTGGATATTTAAAGCTTTACACATTCACTAGAACGTACATCCCCAGAACGGAAGGAATTTGGCCTGTCTTGTTCACCAACATATTGCTTACATCGCTGTATCAGTGCCTGGCACAAAATAGAGACTCAATAACTGCTTGTTAAATGAATAAATGAACTCTCATATGCTGGTACAAGCATAAAGGTCTGCATTAAAGATATGGAAGGATACAAACCAAATGTATAAAAGATAAGGCACAGGATTAAAGGAGACAAGCTAGGGAAGCTTGTGTTGATTCTCTACACTGTTGGAGTATTTTTAGAATTGAGTGTTTTTCAAAAGGCTTTATCAGAAAAAGAAAATTAAAAGGCTTTCAAAATATAATAAAACCAAAAAATGGAAAGCCATGTTGTGGCTCCCATTTGCATTTTTGTATGACTGTAGGATCTGTCACAAAGATCACAGTCTCTTCCGTCATGCCCCATTTCCCCCTTCCAGTTAGGAAAGAGGGCGGGTGAGGACATGATGGGCAGCATTTACAAGGAATAAGATGCTCTTCTAAAGTTCCTGTGATTGCACATTTGGGGGGCTGACCTCAGCTCTGTGGATGCTGACCTTGTGAAATATTCAACAGGAAACGACTTGAACAAAGCCATCAAGGACAGCTCAATCAAGGTGTCCGACTGTCTGGAGCAGCAGTGAAGAGAGAGGGGGATGGATGGACATGTTAAAAATTAATAGAAAGTATATTAAAGGACCTCGGGTTTAAAATGGTGGGTTGAATTCACCGGTTTATCTTCTCTTCTTCTCAAAACCATGCTAAAATGATGGTAAAGGGATTAAAGAGTTATAAACTCCACAAGGACAAAGAGAGTGGGAGAACAGACAATGACAGGAGAGAAATGTCAGCCAAATTTTTAAAGATGGAAAATGAATGAACAAGTGGTAAGTGACTAGGTCCCAGTACTTTCCCATTAGCCCAGGACTGGATGGTGGGAAGGCATCGTGAAGCCAGTTCAGCTCCAGCACCTGGAGAACTTTGAGACTGGGAGGCACCAGTTACTTCTGAAGGCAGAAGTGCAGGCTTGGAGTGAAATCAGGAAAACTCTAAGGATTTCCTCCCCCACCTTCCTCCTACAGAAATGAAAGTTACTAAGGGCATGAATTTAAAGACTCTGGAGGGAAGGACACCCAGCACAAAGGAGGCTGAGAGTGACAGCCCTTTATGATACAAGCAGGCATACTGACAAAGACCCTCACCATCCTGTCTCTGCTCAGCTTCCAGTCTGGGCTACCAGGTCAGCACTCACCTCCCTCCCAAGTGAGAGGCTCACTGTTTCCTCTCTGAAAAAAACTCACCTAAGAGAAAGGAAAACTACAGATACTGACATCCTGGGGGATTTCCATGAAACAGGCAAGTCACAGCCCATTGCTCCCACTCAGAGGCCCACCTGTCAGCAGTCATCCCAGACGTAAAGCATTGAGTGTGCTTTTAGTGCCTCACTTCAAAATACAGATGGACATCCAAACATCACATGTATTTGAGAAAAACCTCTAAGATAAAATTCAGAGATGAAGACATGGGGAAAAGGAGGAACGCTAAGGAAATAGAGACTGTGTAATGTGCAAGAAAAAAATGTCAGAAATACTGAAATATCTTCAGAGTGTTAAAGCAGTCATAAATAAAATGCATACAACGATAAATAGCTTTTGGAAATTAAAAGATAGAGTGTAACATTTAAAAATTCAAACGATAGTTTGGAAGACGATGGAGAATTCTCCCAGAAAGTAGAACTAAGGAAAAAGAGGTAGACAATAGAGAGAAAATATTAAGAAGAAAATTAAAGATACAATATCCAAATAATAGAAGTTTTATAAAACAACAATACTAAAAATTAGGAGTGAAAAGGGGGAAATAACAAGAAAGTTTGGAACCCATTAGTTACCCAGCTCAGTAAGTGAGAAAAGTCCACACCAAGTGATATCATAAAATTTCAAATCCTGGAAACTTCCCAGAGAGACAGATATTAGAAAAGCATCATCACACATCACAACAGCCATGCTGAAAACTGGAAGACAATGCATTTCTTCAAAATGCTAATGCAAAAGTATTTCTTACCAAGAATTCCGTAACCAGCCAAATTGTTACTCAAGAATAAAAATATTTTCAAACTTGCAATCTCTCAAAAATTGAAATCTCAGATCCCCTTTCTTTAGAAAAAGGGGGACTTTTTTCTTTTTCTCCAGATAAAGGGGGTACGTCTGTCTGAGAATGAAGGCAACCCAGAGGAAAAGAGAAAGGGCAGTGGGGAGGGAAGATGGAATCTCACCATCATCATTTGAGCCCTGAACCCAAAAGTGACGAGGAGTGTGGGTGTGTCACCTGCACCGCAGTTTTTGGTTCATTCTGACTAATGCAATCCCTGCTAGTTAGAGCCCATCCGTTTCTACCTCATCCATGAGTTTTTCTGAATTGTGCCAACCAATATGGATCTCTCTTCTTCCTGATCATGAATCATTTTAGCTTATGATATTAAACCAGTAAGACACTTTATTTCTAAGGCATTACTTCTTAGCATGTAGGTATTATGTTTCTCTCCTACATATAAGCCTGTCTTTCCAAATGAGTTAAAGCTACTCTTAGACTGAAATGGTGAGTTCCTGGTTCCACCTCCCCCTCACACCCAATGGGCCACCAAGTTGATTTCACTTCACCTCCTTGCTCCTCCCACCTTCTTTCACCTAAATTCCTACTGATCTCCTTGCTTTCAATTTCCCTCCTTTAGAATCAGTCCTCCACACAGCTGCCCAGCCATTCTAAAATGCCAATTGGATCATGACCCTTCTTCCTGTTTGAAACACCTTAATTGCTCTCAATGGCAGCAGAATAAAATCCAACATCCTTAACACATCATGCAAGATCTAGCCCCCAACTATCCGCCTCCCCCTCCCACGTGAGTCATCTGAAACCACTTAGAGCTACTTCATACCCTTATGACTTTGCAAACCCTGTACCCTCAGCCTGGCATGTCCACCCCTTTAGTCTGACAAGTTCTCACACATCCTGCGAGAAACAGCACAGATAAGTCCTGCTCTCTGGAATGTCCCCTAGTCCTTCCCTCCCTGTTTAGACTGCCTGCTCCCTCCACTAACACCTGTCCTCTATTAGAGCACTTACCATATCTTTTACCTCTTGTGACATGTTGGCTTCCCACACTAGGTGATGAGTTCATTTCTGTGCCCCAAAATTGAGACAGGCTCTGTCCTTGGTAGATAATAAATACTTAGTGACGGATCAATGAATTCTCCTCTAGAACCCACTTCCTAGCACTTTTGTGGAAATACACCTCAATAGATATCTAGTAAAATAAATGGACGTTTTTTACTCTCTGTAGGGTACTTTTGTTGTTTGTCTGGCCCACCATATTCCCCATCATCCCGGTGCTGGTGCTAGAATGATGATTTTTTTTTTTTTTTTAAGAAACTATCTCTTGGCCTCTGCCACCTCTCCCTTGTCTTACCAGCTCATGAAAGCTGACTGTTAAATTTTTAGCAACCTTCTAAGCCATTTGAGACTGTGTAGGTAGTCTGAAATCAGGCATGGTGGGAGTATTTGCACATAGAAATGTCCCCTGCCCCATCCCCAGAGCCAGTTACTAAATATTTACCAGATTTCAGCCCATGTGGTTTGACGGGAGTTGACCCCACCCACAGCCCACCCAAGGTGGATACTTGGCCAAAGCCTGGCCACTCAGTGTGGGCCAAGCCTCCCAGGGCCACAGTGATTGGTTCACAGAGGGACACGTTATTTTTGCCTGACCAATGAGAATCTCTCCTGAGATGTTGCTCAGACTACTCAAGAGAGTTGCTCCAGGCACTGAGATGGGCATCTCTACAGAGGACAAATAATCCCTGAACTTCTGGGCTGCCAGGAAGGGAAAACCTGTCCGAGAATGAAGCCAACGTGGGGCCGGGGTTGGAGGCGGGGGGAGAGCGAGGGAGGTGAAACTAAATACTGACATAACCATTTGAGACCTGGATCCAGCAATGACTCAGCCGATTTTCGTTCCTACACATTCCAGTCTTCTGAGTCAGTAAAGCCCCTTTTTTCCTTTGGGGGGTTTGGGGTTTTGTTTTTTTTTTGTCACTTGCCATTGAACATATCCTGCCTGACGTATAGTCTATCCCACCAGGTCGTGTGAATTCTCCTGTAATGTGGAAGGCACCTCTTCAGGCGGTTACCTTGCTCCAGTCAATGACCTTGCGCTGGGAACTGCCCCTAGACATGGACCAGGGCCCCCAGCAGCAGTCTACACACCATGGCCTGCCTCTCCTGGCCACAACTGAACCTCTTCCTCCCCTGTATTTGCAGGTTTCAGCGGGAGATGTCTTCGAGTTAAACCACATTATTGGGAGCACTTGAGAGAAAAGAGCCACAGCCTTCACTAAGTCCCAAGCTGCCCAGTGGCTGCCCTGCCCATGGCTGCTTCCTTGATTTTATGAGAAAACCCAATAAATTCCTTATTTCAGCTTAAGTTACTCAGACCTGCTTTCTATTAACTGCACTTAAAAGAATCTTAACGCAACCTTTCCCAAAAGGTAGTTCATGAACAGCTGGGGTACAGGACAGTTTTAAGTAGCATAGAGATGTCTACTTCTAACATTGTGTATTTATTTTATGTATATTCAGAAAAATAAAACTAACACATCTAAAGTGATTCCATGGATACCATTACTTAGGATGAAGCTGAAACAGGTTTTTTTTTTTTTAATTTGTCAATTTCAAGAAAACATTCAATAAATATACCCATCAGGGTTCTTGGCGACAAGTAACAGACCAAATCTGGTTAACTTAGCAGAAATTAAGTTGTTGGCAGGAAATCAGGAAGTCTCCCAAAAGAGAAGAAGGCTGGAAAAATGAGCAGGAACCAAGCAAGGGAAGTTGTGTCAGAGGAACCACTTCAAGGTCACTCCAGAGCGACCTTAACTCTCGTTAATACCCAGTTACCCAAGTAGCATGGCCACTGCTGCTACTGGATATTTCTGCCACTGAGCTCACAGCACTGTCCCAACGCCTTTGCTACAAATACTAAGTAAAGTACCTCTACGTCCCTCAAGGTTTAAGTGCAACAGGGTATGATGTGAGCCAAGCCAAGATGCCAGCCCTGTACCCCAGAGGGGAGAGAGGGAGTACTTGCCAGTGGGTCTCAAATGTGGCTGCCCAGTGGAACCACCTGGGGAGCTTTACAGAATGCTGTAACCTGGTCCTACCCCACAGGTTCAGACTGTACTGGTCTGGAGTACAGCCTGGGCATCAGAGCTTTTAAAGCTGTCCAGGAGGTTCTATTGGTCAGCCTAGGTTGAAAAGCACTAGGCTAGGTCGCCTAGCTTTCATAGTGGGCAGTTTTATTCACTGAAGGGAGCTCGGCCTTATCTGAACTTCTTTCCTACATTCCACAATGGATTTCCTTACTCTCCTTATGTGCTCTAGTGCTAATGCTGTTTTCAGCTCTTTCAATTATGCGATTTCCTTATCTTTATACTACTGAGAATACCTTACAAGACTTCTTAAACAGCAACTAAATTTATCTGCCTGTCATTTTGTTTTCATTATCCATGATGGCAATCTCTCGAATAGCTTATGAGATCATATCAAGTGATTGGTTTTAAACAAACAAACAAATCCGCAGAGTCAACATTTGTCTCAAGGTGTATAGGATGCTTGTTGCTTCGATGGCTTTGGAGTGATCCACATCTGATTTGGGCGTTCACCCTGGCCCACAGAGGCTTCTCTCCTGAGCCTGTGGATGTTTGTTCTTATCTACTGTTCCCCTTATCACAGACGCTGGCGTACTGTTGTCTGAAGTGTGTTGCTGTGGCCCAAGTTTTGCTCCATAATGAAAGCAATAATTCTGAAAGCATGCCGAAGGCATAAAGACACATGGTGATTGTCAGAAGTTCTTCATTTTGAACGTGAATTGCTCATCATGGTTGACAGTTGATGGCTTTTAGCTGTAGAATGCCTGTAAAAATAACAAGAATTTTAACAACCTAACTTCTGGCTTGCTTTCAGGTGAGCTTATCAACAAAGGAGGTCTGGATCCATGGAACACATGAGGAGATCAAACTCAAAGCTGCGTTGAACCCCCATGATTACCCACTTGGCTACCTGGGTACAGTGTTCATGCGTTTCTACTTGCCACCATCTGCCCCAGAGTTAAACTCGTATGATGCAGCTAGCCAGGCTTCTCTGACTCCTCTAACCCAGGGTTTCTCCACCTCGGAATTCCTGACGTTTGGGGCCAGATAATTACTTGTCGTGGGGACTGCCCTGGGCGTTGCAGGTTGTTTAGCAACATCCCTGGCCTCTCTTGGTCCACAAGATGCCAAGAGCGCATACCTCTCCCCAAGCTGTGACAACCAAAAATGCCTCCCGCCATTGCCAAATGTGCCCTGGGCAGGGAGCAAAATCACTCTCATTTGAAAACCACTGTTCCGGTTCTTGCTGCATGTTAGGTTTACCCTTGACGCCATCCCAATGGAATCAGAAGCTTTGGGCATGGACCCCAGGCGCCAGCACTGGAAAAGCTACCCAGGGGTTCTAAAGCATAGCCTGGGTTGAGAATTTCCATCCTAAAGCAGCTAGTCTAATATTGCTGTGGAGCTTCTTAAAGTCCTGCTCAAATATTTTTATAATCGGACCCTCCACTTAGTGACACATGAGCAACTGCTACGTAGAAACAATATTAGCTATAATGTCAAGTACCGTCTCATGGAATTTGCAATTTAATGAGGTCATGAGAGTGCGAGGGAAATAAATTGTTTTTCATGTGTGAGTACATATGGAAAAATACCTAGAAAGGAAACCTAAAAGGAATGAGAGAAATGAGTGCTGATCTGTGAAAGGAGGGTAGGGGAAGTTAATAGACAGGTTGGACCCCGGGGAGCTCAGCAGGGGTGAATATGCCCAAGAGCCCTGAGAGGGCAGGAGAGGCATAGGGCATTTTGATGTTTTGAAGATCCTGGTGTATTTTTAAATATAGGGGGTTACAAAAACTATATGTTCAGCATTTACCTTTTTTTTAAATATCAGCTTTATTATAATTCACACACCATAAAATTCTACATTTCAGTGTACAATCCAGTGATTTTTAGTATATTCGTAAAATTGTGCAGTCACCACCACCATCAAATTTCAAAATATCTTCATCACCCCAGAAAGAAACTTCATACCCATTAGTAGTCACCCTCCCTCATTCACTGCTACTCCCCAGACTCTGGCAACCGATAATCCACTTTCTGTCTCTGTAGATTTGCCTATTCTGGACATTTCATATCAACAGAATCATTTAATATATGGCCACTTGTGTCTGGCTACCTAGACAGCATCTAAAAACAAAACAAAGCAAAATGAAAGGGAAAACAAAACCTTCCTCCCGAGAGGCAATTTAACCTGGAGCCCAAGAGATAGACTTTGGCACCAGACAAAACTCAGATTAAATCAAGTCCTAACCCTCTAGCTGTTTGATCTTGGGCAGACAGCTTTGGTCAACCACCTAAAAGCATTCCCAACACCCTTCTCAGCATGCGGAACCCTAGTTCCCCAACCAGGGATTGAACCTGGGCCCCCTGCAGTGGAAGCACGGAATCTTAACCACTGGACTGCCAGGCAAGTCCCTAAAAATCGAGTTGTTTGCTTTTTTTTTTTTTTTCTAACACCCTTCTCAACGCCCAACTCTTACCATAGAGACTGGAAAGGCTAAATAGGCATTGTCCCAAGTCCTCCAGTTTTACCAAAAAGAGAAAATGGGAAGTCTCAGACAACTCCTAGTAAGGATATTTCCTTCTGTGATTAGAGAGAGATGTACCAGAAGAAAACACTGTGTCATTTGTCCTCCACCCCTTTCTTCCTTTGAAGGATGTGTGAAGGCAGGAAGCTTGGACAGTGGCTGCCATATTGTGACCATGAGGGAAAGACCAAGAAGATCACAGAAATGCCAGCCCAGATTCTGATGTGTTGCTACTGAACCAGTACCAGCAACTGCCTTCTCACTGATTTGTTATGCCCCAAATATAAGCCCTTGTATGTCTAAGCTACTGTTAACTTGGGTTTTGGTTCCTGGAAGCATCAACTATCCCAAACTGGAACAGAAAGTTATTTCATTTCTATGCGTAATTTCACATGTTGGTGGGCAGAGCTTCCTCACTTATGTCCCAAGAACCATTACCATTTGTTGAAAATAAGGAGTAGTTTCCTTTTGGGAGTGTCTCTTCCCTTTGGGGAAGCTCATGGGACTTCCATCCTGTTCTCCTTTTGGTAAGATATGAGCCTGTTAGTCAACATACACTCATCAGAAACCCCTCCCTGAAATTTGATTTTTGAAATGGAAAATTATTGGAGTTCATTCTTTCCAGTGGGAGCACAATGACTAATGAGTCTGTTTCCACCACAGGGCTGTTCCTGTATTTACCCATGCATGCGTTCATCCATGCACTCTGAAAAAAATTTATTGAACACCTAATATGTGCAGTGTGAGGACATGGAATTGAAGAAAACAGACAAATTCAAGTAGCTTATATCCTAAGAGGGAGTTAGACTATAAACACATCTGTGTCTTATATAACATCACGTGGTGATGAGGCTATGAAGAAAAATAAAGTAGGCTGAAGGGGATAGATTGTGAGAGAGATGGGGAAAACATGGCTTCTATTTTAGAGGGCAATCAGAGGAAACTTTTTTGAACAGAGAAGCTCTGCAAAAGTGCTCCAGGCAGAAGACAGAGCAAGTGCAAAGGCCCTGAGGCAGGAGCCTGCTTGGTATGTTTGAGGAACAGAGAGGAGGAAGTCAATGTGGCTGGAGCAGAGGGATGGAATGGAAATATGGTGGATGAGAAGGCAGGAGAGGTGTCAGGAACTGGATCAAGTCAGATCAAGCCACTTACTAAGACATGAGGCAACCATTTTAACTTAATCCTTCTGGCTGCTGAGTGGAATGTAGACTGAGGAAGAAGACAGGGAGACCAGCGAGGAGGTGATGGTAGTACTTCAGGTGAGAAATGATACTGCCTAGAACCAGGGTTGTAACTGGGGGGTGAATAGGAAGTAATCACATTCCATATATATTTAGAAAGTAGAGCTAACCAGGTTTACCAAAAGACTGGATGTGAAGCGTGAGAGAAATAGGAGAGTCAAGTACAATTCCAACACGCTGGCCTGAGGAGCCATTTACTGAGGTGGAGGACCACGAGAAGGATCAGGTTTTTGGTAGACGGGGTGATGTCAGACGTTGTGATGGCCGTCATTACTGTGGGTCTGCTGCGTAGCTCTCTGGGGCTCCCTCTCGGAAAGTCTGGTCCCTCAACCTTCCCACTGATTCAGGGCTCCCGCTATCCTTCCAGTAATTTGGCTTAAATTAACCAGAGTTAGTTTCTATTATTTGCAACCAAAACCCTGTAATCGATAAAAGGGGCTCACTTGGCTCTTAAGTGTCAGCACAGGACCCTAAACACCATTCTTACTGTGGGAAAAACGTGTTCTGAGCAACAACCAACAAATTCACAAATGAACTTTCGGACGCCACCCATCTCTCCACGGGAGGCTGACTTTTCCTCTCTGGCATCTCTCCTCAGAGAGACAGCTTCTGCCAGTACAAGGTGGGGAAGTGTCAAATACTATTAAAACCTGATTGCTAATTCAAATGCTATTGTGCTTGATATGCTTGTCATGTAAAAGTGCACAATGTAGCTTAATAAAATTGATAGAACTCCCTTTGAAGATATTTTTGTCACAGAGGCACTCAATAAAACTGTTTCCTTCAGGCTCTTCTGCCTCTTCGATATTTTGCTAGTGACACATTTTAGTGAACTAGTCCAGGGCCTAGCAAAGCATGTTTTGCAAAGAATGTTGGAGGGGAAGGAGTACTCAGATTTTTCTTTTTTTTTTTTTTTAATAAATTCATTTATTTATTTTTAGTTTGGGCTGTGTTGGGTCTTCGTTGCTGCACACGGGCTTTCTTTAGTTGCAGCAAGCGGGGGCTACTCTTCGTTGCAGTGCATGGCTTCTCGTTGCGGTGGGTTCTCTTGTTGTGGAGCATGGGCTCTAGGCGCAGGCTTCAGCAGTTGTGGCACGCGGGCTCAGTAGTTGTGGCACAGGGGCTTAGTTGCACCATGGCATGTGAGATCTTCCCGGACCAGGGATCGAACTCGTGTCCCCTACACTGGCAGGCAGATTCTTAATCACTGCGCCACCAAGGAAGCCCTCAGATTTTTCTTTTTATTTCTTGTAATTAGGAAGCCCTCTATCAACTGCCTAATAATACAGTTCATCTGGTCACTGGGAAACCATATCAAAGCTGTTTTGCTTCAGAGTCATGTGCAATCCAATAAATAACCCACAGAGGTTGCTGTCACTAACTCAAAAATAGCTAACTGTAAATACTAAGTCCATTAATCTGTTCAAGGAAATGTTACTTTTCTTCTTGCCTATGTCCAGCAAGTGTTTTCGGCCTGGGACCCAAGAGAATCACAGATTTGCGTTCACTAACAAGATGGTGGACCTTAACTCCCAGCTTTGGACACAGCCAGCATGGAACAGAAGTAGGTAAGTGATTTCTTAGTGGTAAACTGACCAGCCTTGGAGGGATACTGACCTGAGTTCAAAGCTTGGGTGGTCTTGGACAAATTATACCATCCTGAAGCTCAAGCTTCACATCTGTAAAACGGGGACGGTATACTCTTGAGTGAGTGGTAGTACTCTTTTGAGTGTAATGGGAAATTCCATTCAAATGGGTTTAAGAAAGAAAAAGGAGATTAACTCACTTCAGTATTTGAAAATATTGAAGCTAGAGCTGGCTTCTAACCCAGCCACATTTGGAAGCTCAAAAATCTCATCAAGACCTGGTGACTCTGTTTCTTGTCTCCGTTTTCCCCTATGTCAGCTTCACACTCAGGCTGACCAGCTCCATATGGGAGCAGGATGGCGGCCAGGTGCTCCTGGCTTACATATTTTTCTAATGAAAAATAGAACACCCCTCTCCAGCCATTTGACCGTTGGCCCAAATTGTGTCATGTGCCCATCCCTAAGCCTATCCCTAAATCAGCAGTGCTCTGGTTATCCACATGCCCATGATGGAGCCATAATGGTGTCAACAGTACTCAAATGACATGGACAGACTGTGGGGAAGACATTGTTTCCCCAGAGGGAAATTGTGTGCTGTTACCAGGACATGGAAGAAGG
The DNA here is from genome assembly GCF_003676395.1 of Aethalodelphis obliquidens. Classification (NCBI taxonomy): domain Eukaryota; kingdom Metazoa; phylum Chordata; class Mammalia; order Artiodactyla; family Delphinidae; genus Aethalodelphis; species Aethalodelphis obliquidens. The sequence goes on from NW_020838001.1 coordinate 9,538,662, forward strand.
CATGCTGGATAGAAAATGTCTGGTACCAATATCCACTTTATTAGGACTGTTGAGCATTCAATAAGACAATATTGGTCTAACACCTGTGTCAATTAAGAATTCTTTTGGTTCGGGGGTGATAAAAATGTTTTGGAACTAGATAGAGGTGGTAGTTGCACAACACTGTGAATGTGCTAAATGTCACTGAATTGAATTCACTTTAAAATGGTTAATTTTGTTATGTAAATCCCTCAGTTTTTTAAAAGAATACTTTTGGCTGCAAATAAGAGAAAACCCTGAGCCACTGGCCTAAAAAGTAGGGATTTATTTGTCTTATACAACAGGAAGTCTGAAGGTTTATAGGCGAGGGCTGGTCAGTGAAGCCCTCAGACCTTTCCTTCTTTCTGCTCCATCACCCTCAGCATAAGGCATTTATCCCCATGGTCACAAGATGGCTGCTTCTCTTCCAGCCATCACATCTGTATTCCAGATGGGAAGAATAATAAAGGCAAAAGGACAACAGGGGGAAGGTAGGAAGGGACTGCACATGTATCAGGAAACTGAAGTTTGACAGAAAGACCAGCTCAGTCTTCCTGACTAGAACTGTGGTAGATGGCTACCCCTGGTTGCCAGGGAGACGATGGAAGAGCACTTTTTTTATCTGGACACATTGCGTGCTTAAACAGAGTTGGGGTTCTGCTAACAAGGAGGAAAAGAGAACAGATATTAGATAGACAACTAGCATTGTCTTCCATGTGCCTGCAACAAAGTAGGACTTCAACAGAGGCCAGTGGAGGTAGAAGGAGCAGGTGTGGTATTGAAATTCTGAAAACAAAAGATACAGTCCTCCTTGTCATTACCTCCTAAATCTCACTGATTTTTCAGGTGTGAGTTTAAATAGGTTTATTTTTAGTCTTAAATACAAGCTGATTGAATGGGGGAAAATGAAAAGGTAAGTGAAAGAGACCAATAATCCTCTTATACCAATCACTTGCCTTTTTTCTTGTCTTTTCTTTTTTTAGTTTTAATTTTAATGAACTGCATCTGAAACAGCAACCCTAACAAAATCTGGGACACAGGTTTACCAGATTCCAGATTTACTGCCTTCAGGTCCCCCCAAAGACTTGAAGTGTTTATTTGTAAACACTTTATTTTTCAATCCTGATACCTCCCTGTGACTCGTGTGTTCCCACGTAAATTAACGTACTGAGAATGACTTCTCACTCAAGGTACAATGGAAACATGAGAAATGGGTTTTAATAAAGAGGGTTTGAAGAGGGCGTCTGAGGGATAGCAGAGGAGGGACTTGGGTTACATCCAAACATTGAAAGGACAGCAGAGAACACATGAAGAATCCCAGCCGTTTCTCTCTTCGTGGAACTCGTACAGCTTGATTGTCAATGTTTAGCTAACTATAAAAGACGGTTGCTGTATGACTAGATGTCATTTACATAAAGTAAGAATTACACTCAATATGAACAGAAACTTCATTTTCTAATGGAAACATTTCAGCTTTTTCTCATGAAAAATAATTATTGTGTATTTTTGAAAGTCAAATAATAAAGAAAAACTAAAGATCCTCCTCATAGTCCCAACCCACAGGGAGAACTACTGATCAAACATCCATCTCAGGCTTATTTGTATATCTATTTCCACAAACATACACACATTTTCAAAGCAAAAATGGAATCACACGATGATGCTGGGCAGGGAACATTTATTTTCTGTGTCTCACATTTCCCTAAAGAGGGACCACAATCACAGTGACACTCCTGCTCCCACCCCACAGAGGAGTGAGTTACTTGATAGATGGGTGATAGCCATTGGTCCGCATTGCTCAGGTGGACGGGCTAACATATTAAAAGGCTAATTGCAACTTGCTCCCTTTCCTCTCTGTCCCAGAACCATGCAATCTTTGAGGCAACAATCTTTGACAAACAGCTTTTCCCTGGGTGGGCTGTGCCCAGGTGGACGCACTCCTAAAAACATCCTCCAAAAAAATTTTTATCAGAAATAAAGCTGATGTTTTTATCCCCATCTATCTGAATTTCCTCTGTACCCATCTAATTATTTCCCTAGGTAAATTTCTAGAAGTGAAACTGCTGGATCAAGGCACATGGCCATATAAAGTTAGTGAATTACTTAGCTAGTTATTGCAGGTTTCTTTCCAAAACATTTATATTGACGGAACCGCAAATGTCTATTTTTCCACATCTTTATCAGCACCGAGCATTTAAAAAATCTTTTCCAGCTCTCTGAAATAAAAGTAATGTTGGATTTTATTTGCAATTTTGTTATTACTGAGGCTGCATAATTTTTCATGTGCTTAATACATTCTTTTCTGAATTGTCTGAGAAATTAAATTTTATTATTATATAGCCAAGTCCTAATAGACATTTGTTCAGTGTCAAATTACGTCACAAATACCTCACGAAGCCTCCTCTCCCACCACTCTCAAACCACTCATCCTAAAGTCAGGATTCAGAGTTGCAGTAGGAACCATCTCTGGCTGTTTTGAGTGGGAAATGATATTTTGTGGTCAGAGAATCTTCATGAGAGACTGAGAACCAGGCTTGGAGGCAGCTCAGCCAGGAAGAGTGCCCACAATGCCACTGCAGAACTGCTCCAGGGGGACACTGATGTCCCCTTGCAGACTCAGACCCTGCAGCTTGCACCACCTGCATCACCCTGTATGCTCTGGACAGCAGTCCTAACGTCCCTGCAGCTGCTGCCTCCAGAGCCTGGATGGGGCTCCCACTCCAATCACCAGAATGCATTCCACATGGTGCCTGCTTTGTCTCCCTGGCAGGACCTCAGGATCTGCAGTGGCTGTCTGACTGTGGCTGTACAAGAGGTGCCAGGGAGGCTGGGAAGGTGAGCCTTCTATGGTAGGTGACAGTTCTTACAACGTGGAGAATCTCCCGTGCCTAGGAAGGATGCAAAAAGGGTTTGAGCTGCCAGAAAAATGGAGAGTGTCTGCCACAGTTCTTGAGGACCTGATCCACATGTAACGGTACCTTTGGAACTTCAGAAGTTTCCATCTGTTCCATCTAAGTCAGGCAATTCAGAGTCACTCCCATCCCCCATTACACCTATTATCCCATTTTTATACATGCTGATACCTCTCCCTGGGATGCTGTCTCTTTCTTCTGCCTGTCAAAACCCTGCTGGTCCAGGCTACACTCCATTAAAAATCACACTTAAAATGTATTGCAGGATCTGAAGTTTCAAACTGTCTCATGAGAAAAAAAATCAACTTGTCTTCTGCTTCTTTCTTGCTACATTTAGAGGAAGACATTTGGCCCGTTCTTCTGGGGAGGATAACTTTCTCCAGGATGGAAGACAAACACCATAAAGAGAGGTACCTATCCTCCTGATGCTTATGTTATCTTTTTTAAGTTGGCTTAATGAGCAAACAGAAACTTCTTCCTTAACCTGGAAAGCCTGGAATCCTCCCAGCTATCCCTTACCACCATTCCTGCACAAGAGTGATGGAGCCCTGTGGAGAAGAATCCCCTAACGGTGTGGATTGACATCTCAACAAGTGTAGAAGGATGTAACATGTTTTGATGGGTACATTCCACTTTTTTGACTTTCTCTTCACTACAATGGATGGTGCCTTCTAGAATGGTGATCAGCCACTTGTATATCCCAGAGGCTGAGCCTGAGGAAGGAGTATCTAGTTTCATAGTGTTCACAATTGGAGCTCCTTTTAACAGGCAATCAATCAGGCCCTTCCCAGATGCTCTCAGGGTAGCGGGTGGTGGGGGCGGGGGGGCCTCTGCATCCGCTCTTGTCAGCTGAGTCAGTCTCACTAAGGACCCCAACAGCTGCGATGAGTGCCCCCCCATTACAAAATATGCATTGGAAAAAAATACCCAAAAGAACTATGTCAAAATTATAGCAGTGTTTGCCTTTGGGAGGGCAAATGAATAGGATTTCTTAAAGTGTTTTCTGTTTTCTAAATTTTCTGCTAGATGAATGCATGTCATTTTCAAACAATAGTTCATCCACTCCAACTACTCCCCACCCTGCCCTTCATCATCACGGGTGAAAGGTCTGCCCATCTCTCAAGACCCATCAGGGATGCCACCTCCTTCAGGAGCCTCCACAGCTGGGTGATTCCCTCTCTCTCTCTCTCTCTCTCTCTCTCTCTCTCTCTGGCCTGCTTCACTGTCTCCCACTCTTCTGGCTGGGATTAGATTTAGCTGGATTCTCAATTTACCCTGCCTGCTAGCTGCCCTCTGTGAGCACAGACTCTATTTAACTTATTTTTTTTTAATTTAAAGCCATGACTGGCACAGCAGCTTACACAGATCAGGTACTCAACAAGTACTCAGAGTTGAATTCTCATTTTTTCTTTAATGAAGGTTTACCTCATCAGATTAATGGTCTCGAATGCCACTTCTCTGAGAAACTGAATCAGCTTGGGCGCAGTCATATCCTTGAGGAACCAGAGGCTGAGATTTTTCACAAAATCCACACATGGAGGCTTAGGGCTTTCCCAAGTTCTCACAAGCTTCAGGTGATCCTGGAGGACCGCCCCCCCCACCAGAGATCCATTCAACAGACCCATCAACATGGGCACCAAAGATATATAAACAAAGGTGTCCCCTGCAGGGTTGTGTGAAATATTTTAAAAATTGGATTCAACCTTAATCTTTGAATATAAATGAAAGAACATCCACAGAGACCATGGAATATTCTCCAATGGTTGTAAAGACTATGTTAGGTCCACACATAGTAAAATAAAAAGGTCACCAAGACACACTGTTAACTAGAAAAAGCAATATATCAATACATAGGCTATAATTACATAAGGTAGAAGTAATAAAAACTAACAGTTTATTATTTTTTAACATCTTTATTGGAGTATAATAGCTTTACAATGGTGTGTTTCTGCTTTATAACAAAGTGAATCAGCTATACATATGCATATGTCCCCATATCCCCTCTCTCTTACGTCTCCCTCCCACCCTCCCTATCCCACCCCTCTAGGTGGACACAAAGCACCAGGCTAATCTCCCTGTGCTATGCAGCTGCTTCCCACTAGCTGTTTTACATTTGGTAATGTATATATGTCCATGCCACTCTCTCACTTCCTCCCAGCTTACCCTTCCCCCTCTCCGTGTCCTCAAGTCCATTCTCTACATCTGCATCTTTAAAACTGTCCTGCCCCTAGGTTCTTCGGAACCCTTTTTTTTTAGATTCCATATATATGTGTTAGCATACAGTATTTCTTTTTCTCTTTCTGACTTCACTCTGTATGACAAATTGTAAGTCCATCTCCCTCACTACCAATAACTCAATTTCGTTTCTTTTTATGGCTGAGTAATATTCCATTGTATATATGTGCTGCATCTTCTTTATTCATTCCAACAGTTTATTTTTAAAGTACAGATACACATAGGAAATGTCTGCAGTCTGTACATGTACATGTGAACGGTGATTACTTCTGAGGAAGGATGAGGATTTTCAGGAAGGGATAAAGAGGGACTATAATGTTTACCTCTATGTTAAAAATTATGTCATGAAATGATTATTGTTTGAATTTTTATGAAAACGTATGTTCCTACATTATATGTGTAATTACAAAAATTAAAAAAGAATTGTAATTTCAGGACAAAGTTAGAATTCTCAAGCATATGCAGATGAAGTCTTTTGTAGAACACCATGGAAATCAATTTATAAAACTTTAAATAACTAAATTTTGCATGTCTGCATTATGTCAATATCATATTAAACTATAGCCTTAAACTGTAGCAGTTTAAGAAAAATGTAAAGCACTGAAACAACTTAAATTGAGAAACTCCTATTGATTAATTTACTTTTCTGAAAATCAGGAGGGAAAGTCATAATTTTTTTTTTTTTTTTTTTTTTGGTGGTATGCGAGCCTCTCACTGTTGTGGCCTCTCCCTTTGCAGAGCACAGGCTCCGGACGCGCAGGCTCAGCGGCCATGGGCTCACGGGCCTAGCCGCTCCGTGGCATGTGGGATCTTCCCGGACCGGGGCACGAACCCATGTCCCCTGCATCGGCAGGCGGACTCTCAACCACTGCGCCACCAGGGAAGCCCCATAATTTATTTTTAAAGGCAGCATACCTCAGTGTGGTTTCAAGAATACTAGCATCTCATACAGCATAGTTTGAGAAGCCCAAATCTAAAGAGAAAGGGAAAGAATTGAGAAGAATAGAAAAGTAAGCCATGATTATCAGAGAGCTAAGACAATACAAGCTAAACAGACTGAAATCCTGAAAAACAAATTAAAAGAATGTCCTGGAAAATTGGCTTAGATAACAAAAATCACTCTGGAAAAACCGGCAGAATCACCCACCTAGACCACACTGCCTCTCTTTGTCTTTTCACAAAGGATCTAAGCGGACGGTATTAATATTTACAATAAATTTTCTTTCTGCAGTAACATATATAGAGAAACAATAGTCAAAAGACCTATGGGATTACAGTAATTTAGACTTATGTCTTTGCTTCTATCGTACCATAATACCATGGGGATTTTTATACATATTGAAAGACTCAGGATCATGTTATACTTCTTAAAGTGGAATTTCACACACATAAGCTGAAAATAAAACAGTGTCTGGGAGAAAATTTCATAACATGCTCAAGGAGAATTGTATCAGAATTCATAGCACTGTAGTCATTTTTTTTTATTATTTTTACAAAAAGGAAGAGAATGTTAAATATGCAACTAAAGAGCGCCCTCTAGTGGGAGATAATGTTTATACAAAATACTCAGAATTTGACCTATTTTCCAGAAAATGTTGCAACTCAGATTTGCTATGGATAAAACAGACTGTGCTTAGAATATATTGCTTCAAATCACAGTATTCTTTGTTAAAATCATTACATTTCACAATGCTTTTTCTCTTCAACTATTAAATGCAATTGGTTAGTCTAAAATATCTTTCTTTTTCTCAAAGCACATCAAGATTGGAAACAATCACTTTTTCTTATTAAAATACCTTCTTTGTTCAGAAATCCTTGAATCTTGCAAACATGACTTCAGATGAATATAAGATGAGGACACAGTTGCCCCTCTTAAAAACTCTTCTTTGGCCTTCAGTACAAATCTGATGCTGACTTGTGGCCTGATGCAGACAGTGATAACGACCAAATTAAAATCCCTCTTTAGGCAGAAATGAAAGGTGCTGAGGAAGCCTACCACAGCATATTTCAGAAAAGTAACCAAGACTGGCCATCTTTATACAACCGTTAATCGTAGTTTTTCCCTATTCGGTACACCAAAGAACTCATCACACAAGTAACGGGGAAAAGATATTAAACGCTTAAACACTGAGAAGGTTTAACATATGATCCAAAAGACCAACAATAAGAGTTTCACCAAAACAACAAGGTTCTCAAAGAACACAGAAACACTGAACTTTTGAATCAGGAGAGCATTTAGAGTTTATTTTACTCAGTATCTCACCCTCGTGATTTTTACCATATTAACATCCCATCTGTACAGTTATTAGCTTAATATTTGTCTTTAACCAGTTTGACTTTCATTTAAAGACCAAGATCACATACCATAAATAGAAACTAACCATAAAAATAAATTAAAAGAAAATAGTAGTATTATATTCTAGAAACTGGGTTTTGTATTGGGGCTTGCTCTTTTTTATGAAAAAGAGGAGGTTGCAAGAGAAAAGAAGTGTTTGGGACAAAATAGCACCCAAGGTAGACTTTCTCATCCATATTTCTAGAAGGACTGAACGAATCAGGATTCAGTGCTATTTGAAGCTATGTCCATGTAGCACTAAAATCATCTCTCATTCTGGCAGTGGTCCATGTCCACAGTTTTAGGAAGCTTTCCTCAAACTCTAGCTTCTCACATGATTGGCGAAAATAAAACTCAAGAAGGGAAACTGCCTTGCCCAAGGCTGTTGGAGGGACCTGGCTGGTGTCTGCCCACAGCCCCTCAGGCATTTCCATTGCTGTGCTCTCTAGAGCAGCTTCCCACTGCCAGCATCCCACCTCTTTGCCTAGGGGCTCCTTCCAGTGGAGGGAGCCCACTCTGCATATGCACTCAGCGCAGGCCAGAAGTCCTGGAGAATTAACATCCCCAAGAGCAGTTCTCAACAAATGACCAGCAGGAACTGGTGTATAAATACCCCAGCTCCCTCTCCATCCTGTCAGGGAGGCATGCCGTCCACTCTAGCTCCTGGGGTTCCCACAAGGGATGTGGCCCCATTTACTCACAGAACTAACTTGCTTGATAGCGCATCTTTTATTGGCTGTTCTCAATCCTAGTCTCACTGCCCCATTTCTTTATGTGTGTTTCCTGGGGTCACCTCTCAATCTACTAGCACTCGGATCTGTATCTCAGGGTCTGCTACTTAGGAAACCCAAATTAAGACAATTATGTAGTAAATGAGCAATAGAGTCCGTTTCTTAAGCCCAGTTTTCCTACCTCCACATCTAGGATGGTCTTTATTTGTCTCCTCCTTGCCATTGCTTCCTTGCCCCAAGGTCTTTGGACTAACTGAGCCAAATCTAAAAAGATGGTGGCTTTCAGTCATGAGTGTGCCAGTTATAAGGTGCCCAGGGCTCAGGGGGTTCCCAGGAGATGGAACTTGCAGTGAAAAGTCCTAGGCAAACCAGGACCCATTGGTCACCCTAGTCAGCTACCACCTTTGTGTGGAGGGGGCTACAGTTCTGAATTTAGAGGCCCCAGCCTTCTATGTGTAACAAATAGATACAATCCATAAAACATGACTTCAGTAATGAAGCATCTGGAGTTCCCCAAGTTATGCTACATATTCAAGTAGCATCATTGACGATTCTATACTCTACTAGGTATGCGTTTATTTTCCTGTGTATTAGAAAAGTATTAGGGAAAATTTAGCACAGTAAATCTGTGATTTTATAGACATTCATGTCAAAGAAGATGCTCAGTTATTTACTTTCTTAAGTGGGTTCATTAAATAAAAATAAATGATAGTACACATTTTATGTACCCATGGCAAAAAGTCTTGTACAAGTTTGGGGAAACAGCTATCTAGATAATTCTAGAAATCATATATTTATAATTTTTTAGGTAAATTAAATTCAGTATTTTAATCTGTTAAGTAACTAATCAATTGTCCTTAAGTAACCGTTCCTCTTAATCTATTAAAAATAAGGATTCCTAAAAAAGAAAAGAAAAGAAAAAGATCCCTATTTGTCAGAATCACAGACAAATGAATCCAACAATCTCTATCAGGCAGCATATATCAAAAAGCACATTTCAACTACCCTATTTGGGGGACCCTTACTATATGCAGACAGAAAGATTCAATTACTAACTGAGTTTCAATTACTGAGTAACTGCTGGGTGCCAGTCATTGGACAATCAGAAAATACATACTGAGCACACACGCTTTATGGTCCTTTATGCAATAGGGAGGGAAGCAAACACAACCCCTGCCCTTGGGGAGTTAACAGTCAAGAAGGCAAGATAGGCATTAATTGAATACTAGTTACACAGATAAATATGCAATTATTGTAACTGAGGTAAAAAAAATAACATTCAGCAAGCTGTGTTCAGATACACAAGGGAAAATGTATCTTCATTTTCTATAACAGGCCCTGGGGGGCAGTGGGGTGGCCAGATGAGAGGGACATGCAGAAATAAAAATTAAAGCTTGCTCATTAAGGTATCTCTGTCTCTTCTGGTTTAAATGCAGCCTCTTTGAGTTCAAAATAGTATCTTTCAAGTAACCTTCTCTCACTTTTGGCTAAATGTTGCATTTTTCTGGGTTTCTCCCCCACCTGCTCTGTAAGATCAACTTTCCTCTATGCAAAAAAGTATAGTACTCTAAAAAAATTAATAACCCAAGAAGGGACCCTGTCTTAGTCTATTCAGGCTGCTATAACAAACCATAGGTTGAGTGGCTTTAACAACCAGCATTTATTGCTCATGGTTCTGGAGGCTAGAAATTCAAGATCAAGGTGCTGGCATATCTGCTGTCTGAGATCCTGCCTCCTGGCTTGCTGCCTTTTCCGTGTGCCCTCACATGGCTAAGAGAGAGGAAAACAAGCTTCCTCATGTCTCTTCTTATAAGGGCATTAATCCCTCCATGAGGGGTCCATCTTCATGACCTAATGACCTCCCAAAGACACCATCTCCAAACTTCATCACACTGGGGATTAGGGTTTCAGTATATGAATTTGACCCATAGCAGACTGTAATGATCATTTTCTATGGCTCTTCTTTCTTGCTACAGAGGGCCACCCTTCACCCTTCTCTACCCACCATTTCCATCCCAGCCTCATGGTCCATGGTCTGAATGTTTGCACTCCCCCCAGAATCTCAGAATCTCCCCCCACGCTGCTTACGTCACAAGGTCACTAATTTAAACTCTACCACTCAATGTAAATAGAGCATCGTTGTTTTCCATAACTGGCCTGTTCTTCCTCTAGAGCTTAGCTTTCCAATATAGTAGCCATGAGCCACATGCGACTATTTCAATTTAAATTGTACTTAATTAAATTTAAATAAAATTACAAATTCAGTTTCTCAGCCACACCAGCCACATTTGAAGCTCTCAATAGCCCATGTAGCTTGTGGCTACTAAAATTGGACATGAAGATACAGACCGTGTCCATTATCACGGTCTGTATTAAACAACCCAGGTCTGGCGCACACAAGAGGGAAAAGCAAACAAACTTGCCCATCACTGTATCTTAGCCTCTTTTAGTTTTAAGACAATCTCTTCCCATTTAAAGGAAGTTCTTGAGTAAACTTTGTTTTTCAAGGTTTCTCCTCTCTCATCTTCCAGCAGATGGTGTCTGGATCAAAGTCTCTCAGGGATTCAGCAAAGTATTGAAGGTAAAGCTGGACATCCGCAAACACTGGAACCTGAGGAACAGAGGTGAAAGTTTCTCCAGATGTGGGATAATGAAGCCCACAGATGACAGCTGAGTTATGCCCATTTTATAGGTAAGAAATTGTTGCTCAGAAGTATAAGCTATTTGCCTAAGGTCACAAAACCAGTGAGAGGTGGAGTCAGAATTCAAACTCTGAGATCTCAGCTCTGTCCACTCCATTGCATTGCCTTTTATATTCTTTACAGTGCATTCAGTCTCCTTGCTAAGGGCACGACCCAGCAAAGTCTTGGTTGATCAATCCTCAAGAGAAAAAATCTGTGCCAGTTTTCCCGTGGTCCCCATAGTCCAGGACAGGGAGATGCGTATACCTGATGACTCCTGAAGAGCTCGGAGGACAGGCAGCTGGTGTAGGAGTAGCCCCGCCACCTGATCACGCAATCTGGTTAAACCCAGTTAGGCCTGTTGTTCTGAGGGTGCTTCTCCATCTCACCAACTCTTCTACTGCTAAGGAGGTTTAATCGTATTAGACCTGCCCATATAACATCTAGAGATCCTGAATCTTACGTTGTCAACTCCTCATTTTGGAATCGTATTAACTGAGCACAAATTGCATGCCAAGCACTGTGATAAGTACTTTCCAAGATCATTATCTTATATGGTCCTCACAATAGTCCTTTGGAGTTTATATTGTTATTCTCATTTATAGTTGAGGGAATGAAGCTTAGTTTCAGCCACTGACCAAGATGCAAACACAAAGCTGTTTGGTATCTAAGCCATGCTTTGCCACAGAAGGAAATCAAAATTACCTTTGAAGACATACCTCTGAAGTAGAAACTGTGGGAACAAATTATAGCTCTGTCAGGCACTCACTGTGAGATTTGGTGCGAGTCATTTAGCCTCTCTGAACCCACAGTTCCCAATCTATAAATGGGGGTGGGGATGCCTGCTCCCCACTCCAGTGTGGTTAATGAGAAATGTAGATGCTCTTTCCGTTAGAATTATTGGGTGGCGAGCACTGTTATTTGGCCAGCAAAAGCAAAAAGGGCATTCACTGCAAGGAGGTTTGGGAGCCTCCAGAACTTATGGGAAGGCTGCAGAATGGGGCGTGAACAAAGGTCAGGAACAAAGGCAGGAGCTAGTGCAGAACAAGAGTCAGGGGTCATTACTCTTGGACTATCTTTCCATCTCTGAGTCACTTCACTCACAATTCAAAGTCCTGGGTTAAGAGAATCTGATTTACTGACCTTAGGTCACTTGTCCACCCTTGGCTGCACTGGAATAATTAGAAGTTTCTGGAAGAGACCTCTTTGGCCTTCACAGTGGGAAGTGAGAACCCTTTGATTAACCATGCTCATGAGGGAAAGATAATATCTGAAAATGAAAACAGGATACTGTTGGAAGAGAGGGAAAATCCTGGGGTTGACTGTAAGATAAACGGTCACAGAAACGTAAAGTAGTGGTAATATTACCATTTTCCTTATCCTTACCTGGAAGCCCTGCTCTACACATTTGGGGTAGAGGGGTATTGGGGAGGGGCAGTGTTTGCTCCCCTAAAGGACTTCTTCACACTCTTTTTGTTTCCAGCATTATTGCAAAAATTTATATACTTAATTGCAAACATAGGCTCTAAGTTTTGATTTATACAAATACAAATTCTTCTCCCAAAAGTATCAACCATAAATAGCAAAAAGATAAGTAAATAAGAGCATGTTAAGCATGAGGAAATCCATGGGCTTCATGACTCATGTATGAAATTCCTGATGATAAAAACATGATCATGCATTTTTAAGGCAAAAGTAGTAGATCATGTGGCTAGAATAAATGTGAGGCATGACCATTCAGTTGGGAAAGAAATGTTCTTCTTTAGGTTCAAAAGAGAATGAATCGTGGCCTGAAAGTCCAAGAACATAAATTTTACCATCATCATTTACAAAATATTACTATTGAAACCTAGGCCATTATGCAAAAAATACAGGTAGTTCCTCAAGGGGAAGTACTTCAGGCATTAATGTAAATAATAATGTTTTAAAGTTTAAAATGTTACCAAGAATGCAAGACTTATATACATAATACTTGACTTTCTTTTTTTTTAAATGCCATTCCAGGAAAAAATGTCTTCTCTTGGGCACATATATAAAGGTTAAGAAATATTAGCAGATCATATATATTACTAGTTTTGTTTTTCTACCATAAAACAAGAAAAAATGTAGAACAATTAAAAATTTTGTCATGCTTCATCCAAATGATATGTCGAAATATGCCTGAAAGAAAATTTTTCAAATAAACAATAAAGTTAATACAGAAGGCCTCCTACTTCTGTGAATTTGTTGAAGAAGGAAGAAGAGTGGTGGGGGAAAAGAAGAAAGAAAATGAAAAAGAATAAAAAGAACCCGAAGTTGTAATGCTAGAAGAACACCTTTACAACTCAAAAATTCATATTTGGTTACACTGTAAATATTAGAGCCAAACTGAAGTAAGTTACCTCTGAGAATTTTTTTTAATGTTTGATTGACGGTATTTGAATAATCCATTTAAACAAACGCCAGTTGAATTTCAAAATGATTCAGCATTGTGTGAGGCAAAACTGTAAGAGGGACTTACTATTTTAAATTATATGATATGTTACTGTCAACAGAAGTATATCCAACACGTGTCTAAATTTTGCCTACACAGCTAGAAAATAATAGATAACAAAAGCTTTTAAGAAGTACATATTCGTATACATATATCCCCATATCCCCTCCCTCTTGCGTCTCGCTCCCACCCTCCCTATCCCACCCCTCTAGGTGGTCACAAAGCACTGAGCTGATCTCCCTGTGCCATGCAGCTGCTTCCCACTAGCTAGCTATTTTATATTCGGTAGTATGTATATGTAGAGCTGATTCACTTTGTTATACAGCAGAAACTAACACAACAATGTAAAGCAATTATACTCCAATAAAGTTGTTAAAAAAAGAAGTACACATTCGTATAAGTTCCATTTTCTATTATCTATTGATACTGTATCTCATGTTCTAATACAGTGGTTGTTCCGATGACACAAATTACACAGAAACTCACTATTTTCCCCCAATTTTACCCATCATTCAAATTCCAAGTCAAAGAAAAAGTTCCTCCAAATGAATTTTAGGACCTCCTTCCCCTTCTGTTAATTTTTTTTCAAGGCATTAGGCACCTAACGAGAAAAATACATTCTGTACATTTCACAGTTATTTGAAAATATTATGCTAGTGGAAAAAGCTGTAGAGTACTGTTTTTCAAGTCTATATCAATAAACATCACCCAGTGTAAAAACCACAGTGCTTTATCTATAATGCTTGGACTGGAGGAACTAGCATAAGATTTGTAGAGTAAAATCTCCACCAAGAATATTACACTGGGTAAGATTTTGGTGTGTATGAGTTAATAAATTTCTTGTCAGTCTGGCCCTTAGGATTACTCTTCTGTCTGAATTTTGGTTTTGTTTTCTCTCTGTCCCTCCCTCATGGAGTTGAACCTGGAAATAGCATCACTCTTGAGCTCGTTAAGTTTGATAAACTGGCCTAAGTGTGCAGCGGTAGTGGGTACCTCCAGTACAGAAGCATTTATGGGTCTCCAGGGAATTCTGAAAAACACCAGGAAGTGTTTAGGTACTGAATCACAGCCAAGTGTTCTGAATCTTTAATTTTTTTTCCTTTGAGGATGTCAGCACTAAAACATAGAACATGCTTTTCCCACTTGGTTTCTATTATTTGTAAAGCATTCAAGAGTTTATAGGCTAGAATTACCTCCTTCCCAGGCAAGAGAACGGGCAAAAATTCTAAGATGCATTAACAGTCCCTCTGCTGGTCTTCTTTTATATTTTTTACCCAACAATATAATAAAAATGACTAAATACTAAACCTGACCATTGTGCTTCTGAATCCGTCATATTTTTTATCATATTTATCCGTGCAGTGTTCTCATCGTTGGTGGTTTAGGTAACGCATGTTGAAATAAATTTCACACGATAACTAGTTTGTTTTCAGATATGACACGTCCATCATCCAAATAACCAGGCAATTATGACATTGCAGCCTTTGGAATAAATGATTTGTTTGAAAGATGGTTTAAGTTACAGTTAAAAATTAAACTTCACAGCAAAGGCTGGAAAAAACAAGACAAAATTAATGTTTGTAAATAAGAATTTAAAACAAATTTGGGTGGAAATCACTTGTTTTGTTTTGTTTTAATTAAGCACATGTATTATTTATGTTGGAATACCTCAGACAACCGCTGGCGGGGGAAAGAGGGATTACAACTGTATTTTCTCAGATCTTAGCTTATCTATCTTTGCTTACTGACTGCATTAGCATTTTTAAAAAATCACCGCAACAATTGAACATTGAGATATTTATCCGTAATCAAATAAGCAAAAATATAGGTATAAAGACGTTGAATGAACCAAAATATAATTTTTTTAACATCTTTATTGGGGTATAATTGCTTTACAATAGTGTGTTAGTTTCTGCTTTATAACAAAGTGAATCAGTTATACATATACATATGTTCCCATATCTCTTCCCTCTTGCGTCTCCCTCCCTCCCACCCTCCCTATCCCACCCCTCCAGGCGGTCGTAAAGCACCGAGCGGATATCCCTGTGCCATGCAGCTGCTTCCCACTAGCTATCTACCTTACGTTTGTTAGTGTATATATGTCCATGCCTCTCTCTCGCCCTGTCACAGCTCACCAAAATATAATATTAACAAATTGGAGACAACTGTCCATCAATAGGGAATGACTAATAAATTTTAATTAGAGTCATATAATCGAGATATAGAATGCTTTGCAGAGGCTTTGAAAAATTGAGCAGATCTGCTTATACCAGTGTGGAAGTTTATCCGTGACACAGAGTTGAAGACACAAAGCATTCTGCATTCAGTAAGAATAGTAAGATGTCATTCTAAAATAAGCATTCATAGATATATTTGAACATTGCTTGCATTATTATAACAAAAATATATTATTTGCTCACTATTATTTTTCAAATGATTATTTAAAGGGTCCAGAGGATACCAAAAAACCTGTTAAGAATTATTGTAGTGAGCAGGATGTGAGGGAAACACATTCACTCTTTACGTGTGTCCGTGTTACTCTTTTTAAACAAAAGACCCCACATTGCTTTAAACAATACTAATTTTGTCTATACCCTGGTTCAGCAAAGAATGAAAAAAATGTCATTTATGTGAGGTATAAAGGGATAATATTAAAATAAGTGTGAGTAACAGGGACTAGGGAAGGAAAAAGCATGAATATCTAATGAAAGAAATGTAAACTAATATAATAATAATATCTAACTTGGCAAAAAGGGTATTTAAAGTATTTCAGCAGACGGTAGCAACAGAAGTTGGCACAAATTTATAGAAGGCACCTCAGCATTATATAGCATGAACTTCACAAACATTTGTGCTCTTGAATCCAGTGTTTTAACGTCTAAAAATTCAGCCTAAGAAAAGGGTTGATGCTAACAGCACTACTTTAAAAAGCAAAGAGCGGGAAACAACCTATATATCTGGTCAGAGAGGATTAGATGATTTTATTATTATTATCGTTGTTGTTATTATCTTACCTTTATTGATTATAATATACTAGGCATTGAAATATGCTAGGCATTGTTCCAAGGGTTTAATGGACCTTCTGCCATGTACTCTTGTAACAATCATATGAGATATACACTGTTTCTTTCTACTTTTATAGGGAAAAAAAACAGAGACATGAGCTGTTCCATAACTTGCCCAAGATCCGCAGCTAGTGAGGAGTAGAGGAGGGATCAGAACAGATGGACAAGATGCCAAAACCTGTGTTCTTAACCAACACATTCATCTATATTCATCTGATGGAATACAAGGTAGCCATTAAATATCATGGAATATTACTGACCTGGAAAAATATTCATGATTTCTTGTTCCATAAAAAGATATAATTCGGGCTTCCCTGGTGGCACGGTGGTTGAGAGTCCGCCTGCCGATGCAGGGGACACGAGTTCGTGTCCCGGTCTGGGAGAATCCCACATGCTGCGGAGCGGCTGGGCCCGTGAGCCATGGCCGCTGAGCCTGCGCGTCCGGAGCCTGTGCTCCGCAACAGGAGAGGCCACAACAGAGGCCAGCGTACCGCAAAAAAAAAAAAAAAAAAATATATATATATATATATATAATTCAACAATGTATATAGTCTGATGATACTTTGGAAGTGCACATTCACATACAAACATAGAGTTTTCTAAAATGAACATATATCCCTTTTATGATCAGAATTAGCATAAAAGAAGTTATTTTTAATCATTTTATGAATGTTTAATGACATACTAAGCAAAAATAGAAAGTGCCAATTGCATATATTATAAAATATGATCCCAAATGTTGAAGCCCCAAATCCCCATGCCAATGGGCCTTTCTAATTGATGTCTTCATCTGCCTCTGGTTGATATCTTATACATATACACAAACACACACACCCACGCATGCATACAGACACACACACACAAAGGCAAAAGATAGGAGAGCAATACATAAAAACATTATCAGTGGTCCTGTGAGAGGTGGGATTTAATCGTTTTCATTATACTTGCAAAATATTTTCCAAATTTTTACAATACAAGTGTAGAATTTTTAAGTATAATTAATACTTATATTTATATATATAATATATATGTAAAGCAATACAACAAAGCTTTCTCTATTACACATCTATTTGTATTATATTCGTAAAGTTGTATTTTGTATTGAAAAAATTCAAACATACACAGTAGTATGACGCCCCATATACTCATTATCCAAGTTCAAGGATTATCAAGAATAGTTAAGACTGTGCTGCCTTTACTTCAGTTTATCAGGGAAGAGCTCAGGAGCAGGGCCAAGTTTAGAGTGAGGCAAGTGAGGCACTCACCTCAGGTAAAAAATTTAAGGAGGCCCCAAAAAGCTCAGTAATCAAGATAAATAACATTTTAATGCAATATTTTTTTAAATTAATCCAAAAAATCCATGATGAACAAATAATTAAAAATTAAATGACAGAATGTATCCCTCCACTTGCAAGACTCACTGACCCTAGTCCCAGCCCTGGCTGTTAGAAAGGGGAATGGAGTGGAGGAGGGGGAAAAGGAGGATGGAGACAGTGAGGAAAAGAGAAAGGGCTCAGCACTCAGAGGCAGGTCCTGGTGTGGGAGAGAGAGGAGGGGCTTGCCCACAACACACCCAGAAGATTGGAGGTGAGCCGGCCCCCCAAAAAGGGAGGCAGGCTTCAAATCATCCAAGGATTAGGGAGGCGCCCTGAGAACAGGCCGAGGTCTCTGGGCTCTGGTAATTTCTAGTAAGAAATTTTGCAGTACTATCGATACCGATACCGTATCACAGTAGAGAGGAGGGCGGGAGCTAAACCTCAGTCTGCCAGAGCCCCCATTTACATCCACGATGCTTTTCACCAACTCCATCTCCAATTAAGGAGTACTATGTAAATACACACATGAAAAATTATAAACTAAGTATAATTACAAAAAGAGAAAGAGATTCAGTTCATCTCTTTGTATCATCTTAGATGATGGCAAAGAACACTACCAAAATTGTGAAGCCTAAATTAGGAAGGATTCTTTGAGGATATACATTTAAGGTAATATTTAAAGAATGAAAAGAAGCACATGTGCTTTCCATTTTTAGCTGCATAGATATCCTGGCAAACAAACAAAATTAGAAGATGGTACAATCCTTATCGTGAGAGACAAAAACCCTGCCCCCTCTCCCACCAAAAAAATAAGTTTTCATGAACAGAAAGTTCTGGTGATGTGGCCATTGACACCTCCTAGCCACTGGTTTGCAATCTAAGACATAGTCTGGAATTTCCCTAAAACGTATTGACCACCAAGTAACAGATATGGACAAAAAGGAAACTTCCAAATAATACATTTCAGGAGACAAAGTAAACATCACTTCAGAGGTTGAACCTCAGCTCTGACAATATCCTTAATATTTTCCGCACACTTCCTCCAAATTAATAATTATACATATTAGGAAGGAAGCAGACAAATTACTGTTTTAACATAATTAATTTGACATTAATTAATTTGACATTTGACATTGGTTGTAAAATTATTGTTGTCACATAATCATACTTTAATGTGCACATGTCAATAAGGCAGACCAAGGATGAGGATTTTAAATAGTTTTGAGAAGGAAGACAATTAACTTTTATGATAGTTGCATAAACATTGCATTAAGTGTCAAAGTAACACATTGGAGGAATTGAAATGGCTTCATAAAATCGAAAAGTAGAAAAGTCATAATTACACATATCAGAGAATGATTGACTATTCTTTCTACAGAATTCCTTTGCTGAAGATTAAAAAACTTGGTTTTTGCCAGAATGTTCCAAAATTTGCACCATCAGTGGGACAGGAGATAAATATGATTCTGTTTTAATTGTTCTGTGTTTATTTTAATTTATCTTAGAAATACGACTAGTGTGTCAAGCCTGAGACGCCACAGTAGTATTGCTTATGATGAACTTTTGTTTTAAAAGAAGTTTTTATAAAAAAAAAGTTCTTATAAATGAAAATAAAACTAAGTCATTGTATAAGTACTACACAGGCTAGAACAGTTGACGTGAGTATATAATGTCTCTGAGCACCCCTTTCCCATTTTCCTGCACACGGACTCTCAACTTGTTCCTACTTCCCATAGCCCTGCACTTGGGTTTTTTGTCCACTTCAAGCTGCCAAAGGCAGTTCTGCCTGGGATCAGGCAGAGCTAGAAATGCCTTAACCAAGCCTTTAACTAATGACCAATAGGTGCAAGGGTATAAACCAGCTTCATCCAATACATAATGCCATCCACCTGTGTCATTCAAAATTTTCTAGAAGCTACTTTTCACAAAAGCACAAATAAACAGGTAGAAATAATTTTTATCTACTTATTTGTTTGTTTGTTTTTGGCTGCCTTGGGTCTTTGTTGCCGCGCGCGGTCTTTCTCTAGTTGCGGCGAGCGGGGGCTACTCTTTGTTGCGGTGTGTGGGCTTCTCATTGCGGTGGCTTCTCTTGTTGTGGAGCACGGGCTCTAGGCACGCAGGCTTCAGTAGTTGTGGCTCGCAGGCTCTAGAGCACAGGCTCAGTAGCTGTGGCACAAGAGCTGTATTGCTCCGCTGCATGTGGGATCTTCCCGGGCCAGGGCTCGAACTCGTGTCCCTTGCATTGGCAGGCGGATTCTTAACCACTGCGCCACCAGGGAAGCCCCGAGGTAGAATAATTTTAATTATGCATTTCATTTAACCCATTACAGTAAAAATATATCATTTCAACATGTAATCAAGATTAAAAATTACTAATAAGGTATTTCACATTCTTTTTTTGGTACTGAGTCTTCAGAATCTAGTGTGTATTTCACACAGTACATTTCAATTTGGACTAGCCATACTTCTAGGGCTCAGCGGCCGCATGTGGCTAGGGGTCTGCCATATTGAACAGAACAGATCTAGACAGGTGCTATGGACTGAATGTTTGTGTCTTCCCGTTCCTCTCTCTTTCTCTGCCTCTCTCTCTGCCATGTGAGAATTCAGTAAGAAGGCAGCTATTTGCAAACCAGGAAGAGAGCTCCCACCAGAAACTGAATTGGCCGGCATCTTGATCTTGAACTTCCCAAACTCTAAAAGTGTAAGAGACGAATTTATGTTGCTGAAGCCCCCCAGTCTATGGCATTTTTGTTATAGCAGCCCAAGCTGACCAAGACAACAGCTGAGTATGTGCAACACTGCCCCCAGAGCTCCCTGGGGGATTCAACCAACATAAATTTTGGAGGGTACACAATTCAACCCACAACAGAAGCTGGGCCCTAAACTAAGTTATTTGTGTGTCTCTTTAAGCATTTCCCAGATGGGAAGCCTTGAAGGAAAAAAAAAAAAATGCAATTTGTGCCAGAAATGAGCTGTTATGAGACCTTATTGAAATCTTCTTGATCAATTCTGCTCACTTTTCTTTCTCATTTTTAGTCTAGGCCTGGTCAGCCAAGTGTACACACCAAAGTCATCCTTTTCTTTTTTTAACTTGAGCCAAATATGCTAGGACACAAGACTAAAGAGTAATGACACCTTGAAGTGCTGAATAAGTTTTTTGGAAAAAAATGTCACATCCCTGCCAACAAAAAAACAAAGCAGACAATGAAATCTCTGGTAAAAATCAAAAAGGAAGTTAGTTGTGATGTTTCAACCATTGAGTCCTCTTTGCAATGTGGTAAAAGAGATTAAAGTCAGTAACCATCACTGTATAACTTTCTTCTGTCTCTGACACCTCTTGGACATGGCCTCATTAACACCAGCTTTATTTCCTACAACTACAGGAAGTCTCAAGAACCTTTTATGTACTATGGTCAAACAGAAATGCTGACCCAACACTATCTTTGTTTCTCATACTTTTAGTTGAATTTCTGATACATTAATAGGAACTTGGGGATTTGAATGCATTTTGAAAACCACATAAGTGATCCTGATATAATAAAAGCTTACTTTAATTCAGGCTTCAGGCTTCATTTTGAGTTATTATGTTAGTGAGTTTTTCAAGCACTTCTCCACACCAACCTTTTCATCTGAGGCACAGGCACTAAAATTCCCTTTGTGTCCCAAAGCAGAGAGAAGTTTCCTCTTGCTGCTGTACCAAATTACCACAAACTTAGTGGCTTGAAACAACACAAATGTACTATCTTACAGTCATGGAGGTCAGAAGTCCAAACTCAGTCTCCCTGGGCTAAATTCAAGGTGTTAGCAGGCCTGGTTCCTTGTGGAGGTGTTAGAACCAGTTCAAAGGAGGGTCCAAAGAACAAACACATTCACAGACCAGGGATATTGAATGAATGTGTGAAAAGAGGTGTATTGGTTTCCTAATGCTGCTGTAACAAATCACCACAATTAGTGACCTTAAAACACTAAGTGGCTTATTAGCTTACAGTTCTGGAAGCCAGAAGTCCTAGAACCAAGGTGTCGGCAGGGCTGCATTCCTTCTGAAGGCTCAATGGGAGAATCCGTTTCCTGGTCTTTTCCGGCTTCTAGAGGCTGCCTGCTTTCCTGGGCTCATGGCGCCTGTCTCCATCTTCAAATCCAGCAGTGTAGCATCTCCAAATCTCTCTCTTTCTCTGACCTCTTCTTCTATTACCACATCTCCTCCTGCCTCCTTTTTATACAGACCCTTGTGGTTACACTGGACCCACCCAGACAATCCAGGGTCATCTCCCCAACTCAAGATCCTTCATTGAATCATGTCTGCAAAGTCCTTTTTGCCAAGTAAGGTAACCAGTCCATGGTTTCCAGGAATAAGGACTTGAACATCTCGGGAAGGGGAGAGCATTACACTGACTACACAGGAGGAGAGACAGGAAATTTGAAACCAACTTGCCCCTAATACGGTGTCAGAAAAGGAGGGGCGTGTAGAACTCCATCAACACACACACTCCCTCCCTGAACCTCAAATCTCACCTCCACAGAGCCCAGTTCTGGGGGTTCAGATTATATACCTTTCCAAGAGTAAAGCCTTTCCTTAAATTTTTCATTAATTAATACATTTAAAATTTGTTTTAGCTTACAATACAGATAACTTGATCTTTTTCCTTTAAATGTACAGATCTATATATTTTAACCCATGTATAGATTTGTGTAAGCACCACCACAATCAAGATACAGAACAGTTCCATCGCTGTCCAGAAAAGACCCTCATGCTGCCCCTTGGTAGTCACACTTTCCCCCCACCCTTTAAAATCTTAAAATCTTTAAAGTGTGTTCACTTTTCTACCAGTATGAGAGTCATGATTTTAGCTTTTCTGAGAATTCTCTTGCAACACTGAGAATGCAGCGAACAAGTGGTAACTAAATCAGCAGATCCAGGAAAGCCAAACCCTGAGCCCTGGAGATGCTCAGGAATTAGCGGCACCAGATACCTCTGCAAGCTGGAGGTGGAAGTGTGACCCAAAATAGTACGAGTGCGCGAAAATCTAAGAAAGAGTCAGATCCCCATTCTCCCCTCCCCCATGCCACATGCTGGGCACCCGACGCCCTTCAAACCTGGTTAAATGACTGGACTTTGTGCTTTTGAGAGGATGAAAGAGAAAGAAGGTCTGTGGACAGGGACTAAACTGAAGATAGAGGGGACGGGGGAAAGGTGACATTCTGATTGCTGAGACCCCAGCCTTCCTCCCCACCCTTTCCAAGACCAGGCAAGAAGGCTGAACTCCTCCAGGCAGATGAGTGGACAAGAATTCTCTGGAAATTTTGCCCATAAAGAAGAAAACCTAAAGATACTGATATGTGAGTGTAGGGAGGTGGGTGATCGGCAATGACACAGCCCAGCCAGGTCACTCCACAGCGATGCTCAGGCTGCCTCTTTCTAGAAGACAATTGGACACCCAAAGAGTACGAGACCTTTGAGGAAAACTGAAAGACACAGGCTAAAAGAACCAAACCGCTGAAGGCAGCCCGCACGGAGGAAACCAAAACTCTCTCTCCCTAAAACATTAACATCGTCGATAAGAGAAAATACTACAGCCACAAAATAAGAATCAGAGTTCTTTTTGTTTTAATTCAGGTAACAAGGAAGAGTTCTGGGAAATTAAAAATATGAGCACAGAAATGAAAAACTAAGTTGAAAGCTTGGATGACACAGTTGAAGAAATATTCCAGAAAGTAGAGCAAAAAGAATAAATAAATAACAAGACGTGGAACTTGGAGAGAAATGATAATTAAGAAAAGGAGAGGACCAGCGCAGGAGTTCCAATGCCGAATACTGGGAGTTCTAGGAAGAGAACAGAGGAAACAGAGGGAATGAAAAAAAAAAAAAAATCCAATAAAATTCCCAGAACCAGAGGACATGAGTTATTAGACAGCAGGGATCCATGCAATGGGTGGAAATAGACCCAACCAATAAATATCATCATTAAAATTCAGATTACAAAGGGACAAGGAAAGGTAGAAGCTAATGGAAAAAAATACGAAGTTTGCATCTAAAAGTACAACAATCAGAATGGCATGAGACATACCATCAACAACATGGTAAACTCAAGGACAGTGGAGCAAGGCCTTCAGATTTCCGAGGGACAGTTATATAGTTGATCCTCATTATTAGCGGATTCAGTATTTGGAATTTATCAACTCGTTACAGTTTATTTTTATCACCAAAATCAATACTCGAGAAGCTTTTGGGGTCATTCAAAGACGTGCAGAGCAGCAAAAAAAATTGAATCACATGAAGCGTGCATTTCCAGCTGAGGCCAACCAAGGCAATGCTCTACCTTCTTGTTTCAGATCTCATACCTAAGCAAGTGGCCTCTTCACAGTCTATTTAGGGCCACATTTTGTGTGTGGGCTTTTTGTTAGTGATTTCAGACTGTTTAAAACAGCCCCCAAGCCTAGTGCTGAATTGCTATCTAGTGCTCTAAGTACAAGAAGCCTGCCATGAGCCTTGTGGAGTACATCAGTGTGGTAGGTAAGCTTTGCTCAGGCATGACTATGAGCTCTGTTGGCAGAGAGTTCAACGCTAATGAATGAACAATATATATTAAATAAGCTGTCTTTCAACAGAAACACACATAAAATAAAGTTATGTATTGATGTGTTGATGAAAATGTCATGACCAGGGACTCAAAGCAACCCAACTCTGTATCTCCTCTAGAAGCAGTGGTTCGGTTTTCACTAATTTGGTAGTCATGGTGACTGCAGGACACAACTAACTCAAACACCAAGAATCAATTAGAATTATAACCTAGGATGTTTCTTTCGTTTTTGTTTTATAATACAGGTAATGACATTTTTCTGTCAGTGTACAGTTCTATGAATTTTACACATGTATAGATTTGGGGGACCACCACCACGATCGGGATGCTGAATATTTCCATCACCCCCAAAATTTCCCTGGTGTGGCCCATTTGTACTCAGAGCTTCCCCTCACCCTTAAACCCTGGCAATGATTGACCTGTTCTCCATCACTCTATCATTTTGTCTTTTACAGAGTGTCATATAAATGAAATCCTACAGTAAGGAACCTTTTGAGACTGGCTTCCCTCATTCAACCTAATGTTTTGGGATTCACCCAAGGTTTTACAAGTAGCTACCATTTGCTCCTTTTCACTGCTGAGTAATAGTCTACATAGCCTAGAATTTTAAACTCAAATCCATAAAGTATGAAGATACACAGATCTTAAACTGTACCTTCCTTATACTTTGTCACAGGAATCTACTACACACACACACACACACACACACACACAAAGGAGAAGTTAGGGAATAAACCAAGAGGTGAAGACATAAGGGGATCTGCCATAAGGAAGAAACATAGGAAATCCCCAGGATGATGGTGAAGACAACATCTTAAGACAATAGCTCTTCAGCTGCTCCAATCCACATTGAAGACCCTTCTTCAGAAGATGAAATCGATAGAAGTTGTAAAGTGTTTGAATACATTGAGAAGAGATTTACGCAACTGGTGGTGACTAATTCAGATGAATTAATACACAGAAAAGTAAGCAGACAAGCAGAAAAGGAAAATTATTAACTCTAATGAAAACAAAAAGGTGTGCAGAACAGGAAAAGTAATCAGAATACCCTATGGTGCAACTATGACCACTGAATATTTGTCTAAACATAATTACACTGTAATTCCTTTGGGGCCTGGGAAATAGGGGTGGGGAGATCACTTTCGTTCATAACAAGCCTTGCAGAATTATTTAACTCTTTAAAATATGTGCCTTTATAACATAGATAAAAATTAAAACTAAACTTAAAAATTTAACTTGATGAAATATATTCTTTTTCTATGTAAGGTCTGAGAGAGAGAGAGAGAGAGCCATTCCTGGTAATACCATCCTTGAAGGGGAAGTCATTAATTCCCTTCTTTGTCTAAAGCCAGTTCAAATTTGGATTTCATTAACAAAAGAAAACTGACAAATACTAAAGCTATGCACCCTCCACACCAGGAAGCACCAGGTCTTCATTGTGGTCCTCCATTGAGCAGCTGGGACGGTGCAGGATGTGCTGAATGTGGTCCAGAAGATGCTCCACCAGCTGGACGTCCACATCAGCTGCAGAGCTCGCTGCTACGAACAGTGGCCAAGGCGTCCTGGGCTGCTGGAGGAGCTTGTGTTCCAGATGCCCAAGGAACATGGTGCCCTAGCCGACCAGCATGGGTTTGGTTGGGCGTCTGGCCAGGTCTCCTAGCTGGTCCATTTCCAGGTACGTAGTGGTCCCGATCTCTGCCTTCATATAAGTTGGTTACTTCACTGCGTCCTCAGTTGTGCCTGTTTACTGGATGCAGGCTACCAGCAAGTGATTGCTTGAACCACACCTCTGTGCTTTGCTGGTGGTAGTTCATCATTATTGTAAAATATACAATATTTCACCTTTAAGTCTGATTGGACTTGAAAGCCATTTGCACTATCACAAGAAATTCCAACATTTACCAGTGACAGGAAAGGATATGCTTGCTGTTAGAGCCTTTAAATAAAACGTTAGTATTGGAAATTTCTGAAAGTTTGTTGTAAAAATAACGTATGTTTTGGGCTTCCCTGGTGGCGCAATAGCTAAGAATCCGCCTACCAATGTAGGGGTTACGGGTCTGAGCCCTGGTCCGGGTAGATACCACATGTGGCGGAGCAACTAAGCCCGTGCGCCACAACTACCGAGCCTGTGCTCTAGAGCCCGTAAGCCACAACTACTGAGCCCATGTGTCACAAGTACTGAAGCCCACGTGCCTAGAGCCCATGCTTGACAACAAGAGAAGCCACCGCAATGAGAAGCCTGTTCACCACAACGAAGAGTAGCCCCCGCTCACTGCAACTAGAGAAAGCCCACACACAGCAACAAAGATCCAACGCAGCCAAAAATAAATAAATTTATTTAAGAAAACAATAAAACCATAGTGTATGTTTTTATATAGCTTCCTTGTGCTAACAAAGCTTTGCATTGATGGTACCTATCATATATGTAACATGATCATCATTAAAAAGACCCAAACAGGAATTGCATGGAGCCACTTTAAGCATAAAATATGATACACAAACTTTATGGATGCAAATTCAAGTTTCTCATGTAAAAATCTGATATGTTATAACAAGAAGTTTTGTAAAATTGTAATATTTAATTACTTTCTAAACTTTTCTATTTGAGTTTTTATATTTTAAGGAAATAACATAAAGAAATATGATTAATTTTCTTTTCCAGCCTCCACATCAATGCCTCAAAAGTCCTGCCATTTTACCCCAGTGTGATAATAATTAAATTATTAGCATTTTAATCATGATTAAATCATGATTAATGTGAAAAAAAATCTTGGAGAGAACTGGCTGAAATCATAAGGACATCTATTATTATTACAATTAATGAAAAGTCAGGAGCTAGGCAGTCTCAGAGTAGGTTCGATGGCTCAGTAATATCAGCAAGAACCCAGGTTCTTTTCAGTTTTTGCTCTCCACCTGACTCAGCATCCCGGCTTCCACCCCCAAGCCTGCCACCTGGTGTCCACAAGACGGCTGCTGCAGCTCTAAAACCCAGGTCCACTCGTGACAATCCCCAGAGCAAAGAGGATCAAGTTGGGAATGAGGGAGGAAAGGGCTTTCTTCTCACATGCCTCTTTCTTTTCAGGAGGAAAATTTTTTCTCAGAAGGTTCCAGGAGATTTCCCCTCCATCTTATTGAGCAGAACTTGGTCACACGTTCCAACGTGTGTGTGTGTGTGTGTTTCGACACCAAGTAATTCTCCAACACTAGCTGGGTGTCCTACTCAATTCTACAGGTACATAGTGTCAGATCCCACAGGCTAAGGGCTCAGTCCTGCAAGACGGCCTCCCACTCTGCTTCAGAAGCCAATCACAAGTCCACGTTGTCACCTGTGCTTCTGACAACAGCTATAGATCAGAGGTTCCCAAGACCCCCCTCCTTGAGGTCAATTAATTTGCTAGAGTGACTCACAGAACTCAAAGAAACATTTTACTTACTTGTTAACAGTTTATTATAAAAGGACACAACTCAGGGACAGCCAGATGGAAGAGAGGCATAGGGCAAGTATGTGGGAAGTGCCCCAGAGCTTCCTTGCTCTCCCTGAATGGCCAAGTGTTCACCAGCCTGGACGCTATCTGAAGCCTGTTCTTTGGGGTTTTCATGGAGGCTCTGTTACACAGGCAGTGTTGATTAAATCATTGGCCACTGGTGATTAAAGGGGGAGGTGAGACTGAAAGTTCCAACCCTCTAATCACAGGGTTGGTTCCCCTGGCAACCAGCCCCCATACTTAGGTTACTTAGAGACTTTCCAAAAGTCACCTCATTAACATAACAGAAGACACTTTTGGACTTCTCTGGTGGCACAGTGGTTAAGAATCCACCTGACAATGCAGGGGACACGGGTTAGATCCCTGGTCCGGGAAGATCCCACGTGCCACAGAGCAACTAAGCCCATGCACCACAACTACTAAGCCTGCACTCTAGAGCCCATGAGCCACAACTACTGAGCCCACGTGCCACAACTAATGAAGCCCGCACACCTAGAGCCCGTGCTCCACAACAAGAGAAGCCACAACGAGAAGCCCGCGCACCGCATGGAAGAGGAGCCCCCGCTCACCGCAACTAGAGAAAGCCCGTGCGCAGCAACGAAGACCCAACGCAGCCAAAAATAAATAAATAAATAAATAAATAAAATTAAAAAAAAAAAAAGGCACTTTCATCCACTCTCGTCTCTTAGGAAATTCCAAGGGGTTTTAGGAACTCCATGCCAAGAAAGGTGGAAAACCAAACACATATTTCTCATTATAAATCACAACATCATACATGTCCACTGGTAGACTAATCACTAGTGAAAGGAAATGAGTATTTTCATGTATAGCTTAGAAGGAGGCTGGACACAGCCCGAGACAAAAGCTAGTCCTGACCAATGTAACCAGTCCAGCAGCTCCAGTAAACCCACTGCTGTCCATCTACTGAGAGGATTGACGTTATCTATGCCTTGAGGCATAACTGAGAAAAACTCTATGTAAGATGTTGACAGCCAAAGGCATCCTAACTGAAACAGGCCAACAAGTCAACCAGTGGTTACAAAACACTGTGGCAAGTGCTAGAATATGGCCACACAGAAGGATCTAGGGAGAGGCTCCTCAATCCACCTAGGAGATCCTGAAAGAGGTTCCGTAGAAGGGGACCTTGAGCTCAGATTAGATAAGGAGATACGATCCTGGTAGATAAAGTGAGAAACAGAATTTCAGTTGGGAAACAGAATAGAACGCATATGGTACAGAAACTTGGGTGAGCTTCAGATAATTCAGTATGGTAGGAGTTGCTGGCTTGGTCTGTGTCACATGACCACCTCTGTGACCTTTGGGCTGGGGGGCTGCGATTAACATTATGTGGAGTAAGGGGAACCTTTCTCAAAGGAAGTCATGGAAAGAAGCAATCCTGTTATCAGAAGTAAGAGAGGGATACTAGGAAGACCAAACAAAAAAGTCCAATAGAGTTAGCTAAATAATAATACACTGAATTAAAACCTAGGTCTACAGATCTCCTGGGTGATACATCATCTGAGAAAAAGTAGAGAACCTTTTCTGTGGCAGACAGCTATCCATCCATCAAAACTTGCCCCACTCCCACTCTAGAAGGTCCACATCTTCAAGGAGACCTCCTTCCACTGACAGCAACACCCATCTTAGAATGGAGAATGAGAAATTAGTTTCTGTGACTTTGAGCCTTTGTATTTTGGGGACTATTGATTTTGTTAGCAAGTGTGGTCTAACTAAAATACTTACTGGGACACTGTAATGAAAATCTGGATTATCAATACAATTGTGACATGACTACCTTCTGAATTGGCTGTGATCTTGGATGGGTCAAAAGCATTTAAAAGTAACGAACATTTCAAGAGTTTTTTGGCAACACAAAAAGAATATGATGTTATCACTGGCGGGGGCGGGGGGAAGGTAATGTGAGAACTCTGTACTGTTTTTGCAACTTCTTGTGAATCTTAAACTATTCCAAAAGATATGAAAAAGTATTCAAAAAGGTAAAAAAAAATAAATATTTTCAAATTTCCACCAGTAGCTTTGGATTCTCACAAGGGAAGGACCTCAGTTTCCCATTCTGTAAAATGAGAATTACAGCAGTGGTTTTCAAACCATAGGGTCACTGAGGGTGTTTCAAAAGCTCAGCAAATATCTGATTTGAATTTTGTCTTTAACATATTAAAACTATTTGAAAACACACAGGCCAAAGCATTACATGCTGACTTTTAACACATTGGGGACCCCCACAAGTTCACATGAACTGTCACATTAGCTCTTTGACATTCAGACTTTGGAACAAAGTGTCTTCTTTGCCATCTATGCATTATATTTGAACCTCTTCTGAATCAATAATTACACATTTTGTAACTACATTGTTCTGTTTTGTTGGAGATAGATAGGTGTTAGGAGTTTGTTTTGTTTTGTTGCTTAAATTCAGAACTGTATCATAATTAGAGAAAGGCAAGTTAAATTTACAACATAGCATTTTTTTTTTTTTACCCACCAGATTGACAAAGATCAGAAACTTGATAACACTGTGTGAGTTAGGATGTAGGAAAGAGGTGTCCTAACAAGTTATTGATGGGAGTTCTAAGTGCCATTGGAAAGCATCAAAACTTTAAATGCATATACCCATTGACCTAGCAATTCTATTTTAGGAATGTATCCTACAGATATACTCTCTTCTGTACAGGCATAGATACAGATATATATTCATTGCAGCTTTGTCTGTGGTAACCAAAAAACAAATTAAATGTTCATTAACAGGGAATGTTTAAGTAAATTTTAGTATATGTAGATACACAATGGAAACCTGAAATCTTCCTAAAGCAATGAGGCAAATCTAGATCCACTTGTAAGCAATATTTTCCAAAATACATTGTTATGCAAAAAAAAATAAAGCAGGCCGTAGAGTGTTGTTTGCATTATGGTATTATTTGGAAGAAAAAGAAATGGCTGGATATACATATACCTTTCTGAAGAACACCCCAGCATCTGGTAATAGTGACTATGTCCTGAAAGGAAACTG
The DNA here is from genome assembly GCF_003676395.1 of Aethalodelphis obliquidens. Lineage (NCBI taxonomy): Eukaryota > Metazoa > Chordata > Mammalia > Artiodactyla > Delphinidae > Aethalodelphis > Aethalodelphis obliquidens. Next base: position 9,569,516 of record NW_020838001.1, read on the forward strand.
GGGTGGGGGGGGCTGTGAGAGGTTGAAGGGGCGCCCACTTCTCACTGTATACCTTTTTATACTGTTTGAGTGTTTTCATGTTAAGATATTAACTATATAAAAGAGTGAAAAAGTCAAGCATGTGTATGCTTGCTCGTATGAAATTAAGTGAATATACTATTAAAACACAGGTGTGCCACCCTCCGTTAGATGCCAGGCAAGACTCAAAGCCAGCTGTCATCAAAATAGTTGGTTGTGTAATCACCACTTAATGCCCGACAGGTTGAGTCTTGATTATATCCTATTACAGTAGGTTTTAGCACTTATTTAACTTTCAAGTGTTTCTTTATTGACCTTCCTGTTTATGTGAGGACTGCACGCAGTTGTTAAATATTGTTAGTGAATCCATTTTGGAATATAAAAAATTTTCCCCTGGTCTGCTCCAAGATTTCAGATCAGGTTTCAGTGCAAAGGTCAGGAGGGGCTTGCTAGTGTCATCCACGACGTGCCTCCATGCTACGTGCCTGGAGCCCACGCCCCAAGATTCTATTCCAATGCATCTGGGTGGTGCCTGAGCATGTGTGTTCTCAGCAAGTTCCCTTGGAGACTCTAAGGCACTCTCCAGTTAAGAATCACCTGCCGCGTCTAGAAAAGCAAGAAGAAAATTATAAGCCCCACAAACCTTAATCCAAACCTTAAACCAGAGCCCAACCAGAAAGAGAAAGCAACTCTGAGGATTTAAGTAAAGTCGATGTCAGGAATTGATTCACAGGTGACGAAAGAGCTGAAAGGCTAAATGGGAATGGTTAGGCAACCAGAGATTAGTAACGGCTGGAAGTCACTACCCCTGCTCCCCAGGGAGAAGGCTGGGGACCAAAGGAGGAGGACATATTTTCAGACACCAGGAACCAGTCACCTGCCAGAAGCTGAGGCCACAGTGGGCCCTTCTGGGATCCAGGGCCATAGCAGAGACACAGCCACTGCCACCCAGATAGGGAGAGGAGTGGCAGAGAAATACTCTGGTTTCTCCCTTCCATCCATTAGGCAAACCCAACAGGAAGCTAGAAGCCCCAGGAGCCTGGAAATTACAGACAGGGGGCAGCTCCCCTGACATGCAGAGCTGAGCAGGGTGGCAAGGAACGGATCAAAGGGCAACAGACTCAGGGTCAGCTCACCAGCCTCGGTTCAATGTATAGGTGAAACTTTAGGCCAGAATTTTCTGTAGTACTTTTGAGGAAACTGAGTGGAGAGGTTGCTGACACAAGTACTTCTGAAAAGTGCAAAGCTAACCATTATTGTTCGCCTTTGTCTAGGAAAATAAAGGAGACTAAAAAGGTATTTGCATACCAGTTACCACACGACTTAAATGGAATCTATAATTTTTCTAGATTCTGTCATTGTACCACACTTTTGTCTGTATGTTTACTGAAAAGGGAAAAATGCTTTTCTGTAATAGTCAAAGGTTTGCTTTAATAGTTATCTTCCAAAGTAACCGTGCTACTAATCACCCATCCCTCCATCCCTTTTTAGATACCAGGCGCTGTTATAGACGCTGGTGTCCAAGGAAGAAAATAAAAGTTTCTGCCTCGAGAACTTAAATTTTAGTCAATTGTGCATGGTTGCCATTGGAAACTAAACTTGTTAAAATGTCTACTGTCAAAAACATTTTGATCACTTGAAATTATAAATGATTTTGTTAAGAGAAGGATATCTTTGCTCACAAAACCGATGACAATTAACCCAGTGACTATGGCCTCATTATTCTTGTTATGATATTACCAGAATTTTTAAAATATTGTGTATTTTCTTAATAATTGAAGAAAGTATCTGGAAATCTCCTGCCAGGAATCATTTAATGAAGGATATAATTCTAACTGACTGACTTTGAAGCCTATGTAAATCTCTATTCTTCTACAGTTTCTGATACTTGCCCTCAAGGATTCTTAACTGAGCTGGTCCTTTATTGGCCTTTTGACTGGAGGAAATTTGTTTAACCTTTAAGAGGCTGTTTCTACATCTATGAACTAGTATGATAGTGTCTATCTCTGTGTTGTTCTGAGGATTACATGACATAGGACAGGTAATACAGGTAATTCCTTGGTAAAGATTTTTAGTCAAAAGGAATATTTAAACCAATGGGGGGGGTAAATCCCTTTTTCTATCAGAAACATGTTGGAAATTTTGTATAAATACATTTTATTTGAATGTAAAAATTCAAATACATGCAGCACAAGGGCAATGATCTAGGAGAACTGATACTCAGTCTTGATATCAAGAAGTATTAAGGAGGAGTGGAGACTGGGGTAAACTGGAGAAGTCAGGCTTCATCCAAAGGAGCGGCTTCTCAGACCTAGCCAAGCGCTACCATGTGATATTCCAAGTCCAGATTGGAGTGCCCACTGAGGCAAAGAGATTGTTATTTTTAATCCCACGTTCATTAGGATTTATTGAATGTAAGGGGCAAGGGAAAACAGGTAATAAACAAGTAAATTGTCATCTATCTCTATAGACAGATATACAGATAGACTGTTGGATTGATAGATAGATACTGATAGAGATATTCCAGATATACAGTGTTAGGTGTGATAAGTTCTAAGAAGATGAAGCAGACCGGAAGGAAACAGGGAGCCATTGGGTGGTGGAGGAGGGACTGCAGGATTAGAATGGGCTAGCCAAGGAGGGTCTCTCTAAGGATGGGAATTTGAAATCAGGACCTGAAGGGGTTATGGAAGGTGGCAGGTGGATAGAGGGAACAGTAAGCACAGAAGCCTTGAGGCTGGAGAGTGCCTGGGGCTGCCGCCTGAGGGAAGGAGAGAGTAGTAAAGAGAGGAAGTCAGGCAACCGGTCAGATCAGGGAAAGCAGCGTCCACCAATAGCAGGAGCTTCACCTTATAACTTAGAAATGCTCATCCTCGGCCCTCACCCTAGACGCACTGAGTCAGAAACTCTGGGGTGGGCCCAGCAGTCTCCGTCCTAACAAGCTCTGCAGGTGACTGTGATGCATAAAAAAGTTGGCAGACCCCCGAGCAGGGAGCTTACAGCGATTGATCCCAGTTGTTACTCAGGCACGTGATCACGGTCCTCTTTATTTCATTAGCTGGGCAGGGGACCCGCCCAGCGCTCTGCTGATTTGCCGGGCGCCGACGCTCAGCCGGGGTTCACCCCAAGCCCGCGGCGCCCCGCGCACCCACCCAACTGCAGCCCGATTCGGTCTTCTCTGCAAACCACCCGGGCGACCCGGGGGCGACACGGCTGCCCGGCCACAGTGGGGACCAGACGCCCAGGGCTGCAGGTGCAAAGGCGCCAGAGCCGGGGAGGCCAAACGCGCCGGCCCAGACCGCAGGGGTGTGAGCTGGGCGCCGGCTGCCGCAGCCCGGGGTGCGCATCCCTCGCCGCCCGTGGTCGCCCAACCCGCGGAGACGCGTGTGCGTCATCCGGCTCCCGGGGGATTCCGCGGGTGCAGGGCCTCGCGGCCCGGGCATCGGGATTGGACCGCTGCTTCCCCCGGGAGCCGCTGATGCAAAGGCAGGTTGGGGCGGCTGAGCCCGGCCAGCGCCCTCTAGGCAGCGGAAGTGGAGCTTGCTTTACATCCGTCCTCCCCGCCTCGCAGAGTTGGGAGAAGGAAGGCTGGGGGGTGTGGAAAAATAAAAGGAAAAGTCCTTGCACCATGTAGACCCGCGCCCCCCTACCCTGGCACCCCGGCCGGCCGGGGACCTCCCAGTCTGCGGCCATGAATGCGAGCAGCGAGGGCGAGAGCTTCCCGGGCTCGGTGCAAAGTAAGTGCTTTTCCGGGCGCAGCGCGCGCTCCGGGGCCCAGTGCGCGCTCCGGGGCCCGGGCCCAAGCACGTCTGCGACGCAGCTAGCAGGCCCGGGGCCCCGAAATCAGGGTGACGGCCTGGAACCGGCGTCTCGGGGACCGCGGCGGGCGCGCCGTGCGGGAGGCGCCGGAGGGGGCTGGCGGGGGGACCCCAAGCCGGCGCGGGGGCGGGGGCGTTCTCCAGCCTCCGGAGATCTCTTGGAAGGGAATCGTGGGGGAGGGCGTGCCGTTCAGACAGTCGTCACCCCCTTGGGGCATTCCCCGCCCCCCGGCGGAGTTTGGAGGTACATTCGGGGTAACCGCGGCAACGCTGATGGGAAAACTTCTGTCTCGGCGGCCCCAAATTCTGGAAGTCTGGGGCTCGGGGACTTTCACAAGGTCTGCCGGCTTACTGCGAAGCCTTTTCCACATTAAAGGTGGAGATCTGAATGGGGAACGGGGCCGTGGTCGTTTTGAGTTTGGGGTTCATTTTAATTTTCTTGTTGAAGACAGCCTTTTTCAAGTCCATGGTTTCGCCCGGAGCATTGTTTCCCAAAGTGTGGACCAGGGACTGAGCGCAAACCAGCCACCTGGGAGCTCGAGCGATTACTTAAAAAAAGAAAAAAGGACAAAAAAAAAAAAGAAAAGAAAAGCTCTTTGCGCCCCACCCATCAGGTGGCGGGGTGGGCTTGAGGGGAGGAGGGCGGCCTTATCCTGGGCGATTCTGATGCACATAAAGTTTGAGAACCCCTGGCACCTAGTAAGCGTTTAGCTTGTTTGCTGTTACTGTTTACAAGTTTGGAGACATTGGTTTCCAAACTTGGCTGTGTATTCCATGCATAACTTGTGAAAAGCGCAGATTTCCCGAAACCTCAGCCCGCATTCAGCCCACCACCATTATGACTCAGTATCTCCGAAGTGGGGCTCAGACGTGGCCATATTTAAACAACCCCCCCACCCCCGGCCCGCCCCCTTATTCTGATGTGGAGACAGGTTTGGAGAACTTTGCAAAGGTAAAGGAATTCTTTTTGTTGGTGATACGCACAAATTGTGCCCGTGGTTTGTTACTGGGTCTCAATTAATACAGATTTTCGGAGGGGATACTTTCAAATTCAAATAGGGCACCTCAGTAATAACCTCACCAGGTGACATGCTGGGGGAGGGGATCCCTGTGCTGGCCTTTTACAAGCACCATCTCATTTAATCCTCATAACCATCATATGAAGCAGAAACTTCTCCCCATTTCTTCCTGGGTATCAGTCCTATTTGATCATTAAGGAATCCTCAGCGATGCAATCACTACATCTCTTGATTCCTTGTCTTCCTCTTAGCTTGGGCACCTTAGTAGCTACAGGAAGGCAGTGTTCCAGAGGAGAAGAAAAGTGTCCATTCCTTCCATCCATTGATTTCGGTGTTTGCAAGATGGCTTATAAAACATTACCATGCTCAGCCCAGAGGATCTCTTCATAGCAAGTCAACCAAATTATATTTCTGCACAGAGATGTCTTGTCTTGGTTGGAAGGGGGAAATTGGACGTAAAGCAAATATTTTATAAATTTTCCAAAAAAGATTATGATGCATGGATGCCAACCATATGTGTACAAAGGTAGTTCTCGTACTGTTTAGACTGGGGAAAATTGGGAATAATATACAAATCTTATAGCTACTGAGAAATTATGAGGCTTGGAAAACATGGAATAATGTGTTGTCATTAAATAATTATTTTATAGAGATTTTAGTGATATAGCACAATGCTTGTGTGATAGCATGTGGGAAAAAGATTAATTTACAATGCACTAGGATCTTAAATAATTTTTAACTGAAAATGAATGGAAGAAAATATTTTGTAATGTTCATGGTATGCATGGGTGGAAAGATTGTGAGTGATAGCCCTCCTTGCTTCTTCTCTTCCAAATTTTCTGTTATAAACATGAGTTTCCTTGTAATAAGGCAAAGAAATTTTTTTTTTTTTGTATGTGGGCCTCTCACTGTTGTGGCCTCTCCCGTTGCGGAGCACAGGCTCCGGACGCACAGGCTCAGCAGCCATGGCCCACGGGCCCAGCCGCTCCGCAGCATGTGGGATCTTCCCGGACTGGGACATGAACCCGCCTCCCCTGCATCGGCAGGCAGACTCTCAACCACTGCACCACCAGGGAAGCCCAAGGCAAAGAAATTTTTAAAAATAAAAAGGTAGTCATATTGGTTAGAGACTTATTAATTGTATTTATTTAACAAACATTTATATAGCACTTTCTAATACAGTGCCGGGACTGTAGTAAGTGCTTTGCAAATGTTAATACAGTATTAACTCTTTGTATTATTACTATTGTGAAATAACGTCTCTGTCAGTTAGGAATGAATTTTGGTTACAAGTAACAAAACTGAACTATACTGGCCTATGAGAAGTCTAGAATTGGTTGATTCCAAGGTTGATTCAGGGGATCCGTGAAGTAAGCTTTTGTAGAGATCTTAGCATTTATCTCATGGTTACAGTGTGGCTGCAGAAGGCCCTGGCATCACATCTGCATTCAAGGCCAGAAGAAGAGGTGGACAGTGTTAACCATGTCAGATCCCTTTTTATCATGAAAGCCACACTTTTCCCAGAAGCTCCTCCAGCATTGTGCTGGAGGGGTTCCCAAGTATGTAGTGGACCAAGATTATTTAGACTAGTGGTTCTCATAATGGGATAGGGGGCTGGAATAGTGGGGGCATTAGTTTTCATAATGACTGGGAAGTACGACTACCTTTTAGTTGGGGTAGGAGATGGCTGCTGGTCCTTTGACGTGTAGGGTAGCCCTGCACATTGGAGAACCTTCTCACATAAAATACCACTAGTGCCCCTGTAGGCAATGACCAGGAGCATCACTTGGGTCTGGGTACGTTGCTGCTAGGGCAGAACTGGGATTCTGTTTGCAAGAAGAGGGGAATGGAATAGATATTGGGCCAGCAAATAGCTATGTCTGCCACCATGCCCTTTTTTTTTTTTTTACCATGAATCTGGTTTGTGTTGTAATTTCAAGCTGTTTGGAATTAATCTGTGACTTCCCCTATGTCCCATGGAGTTCCAGGTGGCACAACAGTGCTGGTTGAGCTGACTCCCGACATCCACATCTGCGGCATCTGCAAGCAGCAGTTTAACAACCTGGACGCCTTTGTAGCTCACAAGCAGAGTGGCTGCCAGCTGACCGGCACATCTGGGGCGGCGCCCAGCACAGTACAGTTTGTATCAGAGGAAACGGTGCCTACCACCCAGACTCAGACCACCACACGAACCATCACCTCTGAGACCCAGACGATCACAGGTATGGCTGGGGGATGGGGGAGTCACTTAGAGTTGGCCTGGCTATGTCCCAAACGCCTCCACAGAACTTGTTAAAAATATAGATACTCAGGGCCAACCCCCTAGGGTTGCTGATTCATTATTTTTAACAAGCTCCACTGGGAAGCCAGCTGCCCAGCCAGGTTTGGGACCCGCTAGGTTAAAACATTAAGTGGTAGCAGTTATAAATTGTTGTCATGTGGTAAACAAAACAAACAGACAAAAAACAGGTTTCTAAAACAAAAACCTATATACTACGAAAAAAATACTTGCAGGAAATGGTAAAAAGGAAAAGGTGGTAATTTGGGGTGGTGGGAGTATGTGTGTGATTCCTGAATTTGCATTATTTGTCTAAAGGGACAAAAAAAATGTTTAAATTTTTTTTTTTAGTTTTTAAATCTATAAACAGGCATTGATGCCTCCCCTCCCTTGTGCTACCAACCAGGAAAACAGAAAAGTTCATCCTAGTTCTTGGTTGTGTCCAAAATAAATTGCAAATGAATGTAAAATTTAAATGTGTAGCATGAAACTGCAAAAGTTCTAGAGTAAAAATTATACACACACAGAGACCCAAACACACACACACACACACACACACACACACACACACACACACACACACACACACACACACACACACACACACACACACCACATACACATACACACCCATAGTCACACCCACCCAC
>NW_020838001.1:9577398-9581409 GCF_003676395.1 Aethalodelphis obliquidens
CCTATACTTATACCTATATAATCTGCCTTACGGGACCAGACAGATTACTTTAAAAATAGGAAGTAAGCCATTTTTGAGATAGTTGGTAGACACACTGCTGGATCCAGTGGGGAAATGGAAAACGTATTTGTTAGCTAAAGGCATTCCAATTTTTAAGTTAAAAATTATATTTATTAATACTGTGTCTGCCAAGGAAGACAGGTTGTGGGATCCCTCCCCCAAAAGAAAAAGAATCACGTGATGAGGTTGTAAATAAAGCTACCATTTTTCCAAAGGAAAAACAATGTATAAAAATGTCTAAAGACAACTGGGGAAAAAATAGCAGCGTGTGTGTGACTAAGGCCTAATGTCCCTCATATATAAAGAACTCCTAAAATTCAATAAAAGAACCAAGCGGAAAAGTCAGCAAAGGGCAGCAGATGATGTTCAAGAGCCACTAAACATAAAAGGATGCTCCATTGCCTTAGTAGTTAAAGAAATGCAAATCAAATACTGCTTTCCTTCACTTTCTGGAGATGTAAATTCATATAAACTGGGCAATTTTGTGATATCTTTCAATCTTTAAATCTTACATTTAAAATCTTCTAAATTTTAAAATGTACAGAAACATGTTTACCCAGTAAGTGCACTTCTAGGTATTTACCCTATAAAACTTGATAAACAAATGTACATGGGTATTTGCTTAACTTATATACTGTAAAGAAAATGGAACCTTTGTATGTATATGTCAAGAGGAAATTAGATGAATAAATACCAGAGATGAATAGTGAATAGTAATCTAGTAATTTATTAGATGAATAAATTCAGACAGTGGAATGTGACTTAGCATTGAAAAGAGAAGCTAGATCTCTGTACAGACATAGATTCTCAAGGTAAGTGTAAAAAAGCATATATATGCATACATACTTAGTATTATATTCACGGAAGGCTGCTAGAACAGGAATGAAGCGAGTAATGTTAACGAGAGAAGTAAGCTGTGCATAAGGCATTAGGGAATGGTGAGGACTGTGGTAAAGTAGAGAAAGCTGCTCTTTGGATCCAGTCATATTTGGGTTTTTCTGAGAAACTGAAAAATGTAAAACTTCCGAAATTTTAAAACTTTGTTGGCCAAACAGGATACGTCTGTGAGCCTGATTGAGCACACCAACAGCTTCTGACTTGTTCTCAATGTTTTGCAAGCAGTTAATCTGGAGCCGAGGTGTGGAGAACATCTGAAGTGGGGGTACCAACTTTCGTCCTATCAGTTGTACATTGGTGTGGTGTCTGAATTTTTCAGCAACAAGCAAAATTTTGTGGTTGTTTCCTTAATGCCTCCAAAATAATGTTTCTGCTGAATTCCTTAAGCATTGAAATATAATTGATCACCTCACAAACTTTAGTAGGATTACCTTGAGGTCTTCCCACTTTCTCCCGAATTTATTTTAATTCTCATTTTAAAGGAAGTCACCAAGAAAATGTTAAAACTGAAAACCACCTTAGAGATGAGCCTGGTACAACCTTCTCATTTTACAGCTGGACAAAGTAATGCTGCAAGTGGGTATGAGGCATGGCCAGGGTCCCACCAGAGGTTCAAGACGGTCCTGGGACTTAAGTGCTTTGGCCCTTACCCTCGTGGTCTTCTCCCTGAAGACTCCGTGTTGGGTTCCCTATCCTCAAACACAAACTCCCAGTAACCCCACACACTGGGTGTGAAGCCTGGGACACAAGGCCCCAGCGTGAGGAGACCTCAAGGCCTACACTTTATTGGTGGCCATTGCATCCTTCTGGGTTCCGAGCCTTTGCTTATGCTGTTCCCTCTGCCTAAAATACCTTTCCTGCCTGCCTGACACCAGCTCAACCTCAAAACTTTAAGGTTCATGACAGACTGCACACAGAGGATCTGGCTCATCTCAGGACATTCCCCTCCCCTCTGAATTGCAATAGCCTTGATGATGTCCTTTCTGTTTTCCAAATGTGCCACATTTCCTCAAGCCTGGGAGCCTTTGTATGTGTTGTTCCCTCTGCCTGGAACTGACTCAATTCTTATGCGTGTGTCAGAGCTGGGCTTAAAGGCATTTCCTCAAAGAGCCCCTCTTTGACAACACACATGCATGTGCACGGTTCTCCCAGACCAGGTCAAGTCCCAGTACTTAAATGATTATTTGCAGAACAAACTTCAAGGTCTGTCCCATCACTGAACCTTAAGCACCATGAAGTCAGGAGCTGCACCCCTCGTGTTCACCGTGGATCCCCGGCACCATATTCTTTGTGGAGTGAATGCACAGTTGCCCAAATCTCACATCTATCAGTGAAGCTGACCCCACACCAAATAACTGCCCCTTCTTTTGTCCTAGTTCTTTGCTCAGAGATGTTCACCCTCCTCTTAGCATTTCCACTACCTTGCCGCCATTCACTCTGGCCATGCCTCAGTTTTGCCAACTGCCCTGTACGCTCAGGCCAGGCCTGGAGCCCTCTTTGTGCCCAGCTCATGGTGGTACCTACTGCACAGAGTTGACAGGAGCTCCAAACTCCAGAGACGGACTGCTGGACATTTATCCCAGTCTGCCATCCTGGCCTGTGGACAAGTCGCTTACTTTGCTTAATTTTCCTCATCTGTAGAAAGGGGTTATAATGGTTCTTAATACTATTAGGTAGTAGAATTAGGTTCCTAATTCATACCTAATATCATTGGGTTATTGTGAGGACTCTGCAGTAATCCACGTAAAGGACCTGGGACAGTATCTCGATAAACGACCGCTTTTATTCATGCAGAGATTAACACGTGGGGTGAGATTTGCAGGATACCGAGTCTCTGCCGGATCCAGCTGCTCTCCCTGACTGCGCCTGCATTTCTGCCACAAAACAAGCAGAATCTTGCTTTTTTTCCCTTTCTTTAACACTATTTAGTTTGGTTTTCTGGGCCCAACTTCCCCCAGGTTTGGGCTTCAACGTTGCATAGCCGCAGTTTCCAGACCTACCTATGGACCAGGATCCCAGGGGAGCTTGTTAAAGATACTGGTGCCTGGGCTGCACCTCTGAACCCGAATCGCTGAGGCTTAGGCATCTGCATTTTTAACAAGCACCTGGGGGATTCTGGGCCTCGACCCAGTTGGAGGGTCGCTCACTGCCCTAAGTCACAGTCTGACCCCTCACCCTGGCAGATTCCTCCAGATACCCACACCCAGTTATTGTCCTGGGCAGTTTGTCCCTCTTCAGTCCTTGATTAAACGAAACCCTCCCTCACTCAGCTCCTATGTCTTGTCTCGGCCCAGTAATAGTTGGATGTAAAGTAGAGTTTATTCTCTGCTAGCTTTGAAAGCTGCCTACAGTTTGGCAGTTAATGTAAGAACTTTTCTATAAAAGCAGTAAAATTAGATATTGATGCTGGCAAAAAAAAAAAAAAAAATTAGCATTCTATGTGCATTTTCTAAGTTCACGGCTTAAAATCCTGGGGCTTTGGAGTCAGGTCCCCAAGTTTGGTCTTGGCTGCACAGGGCCTTAGGAGCCGTGTGACCGATGCAAATTATAATAGCTCCTGGTGTCTCGTTTTTAAAGTGGGGACAAGAATAAATAGAAAGGCCGCAGAATTTGGTAGTGAAGAGTCTAAGGTCCTGAGCCAGACTGCCTGGGTTCAAATCCCAGCTGCATCACTTGCTAACCAGGTAACCTTGGGCAGGTGACTTAGGGTTTCAGTGTCTTCGTTTCCCCAGCTGTAAAATGGAAGTAATGGTGGTTCTCAACCTCAGAGGCTCCCAGCCGGGCTGCCATGGGCACCTACATGGAAGACACTTAGAGCTGTCAGGGTTAGCTCTCATTACTTACCCAATCAGGGGCTGTGAAAATTAAATGAAACAGCACACGGAAAATTTTGCACAGGGCCTGGCTCATGGCAAGCCCCCAGCCAATATGAGTTGAATTATCACTGGACCTAGAATGATCTTTCCCACCTCTTCTGCTTAATTCCCACTTTTTTAGGTCCCAGGTTAAAAGTCACCTCCACCTAGAAGCTACCTATGATTTCTCCCTCCCCCC
>NW_020838001.1:9581419-9690321 GCF_003676395.1 Aethalodelphis obliquidens
AAAAGTCACCTCCACCTAGAAGCTACCTATGATTTCTCCCTCCCCCCTACCCCTAAGGTTAGGTTCGTCACTGCTTCCTCGCCTAACACATATCACAGTTGCAATTAATTTGTTATTTCGTAACAAGCAGTCTTTAGCCAGAAAAGTAAATTCAGGTGCTCCTGGGGATCAGGCAGTGGCAGCAAATGCAACAGCAGATCCACTGTGATGGAGCGTGGGCGGGCCTTTGGACAATAAGCAGAGGAGGAGGAAAGCAGCCCCTGAGAGCCAGGAGGCAGCATCAGCTGGGCCTTGGTGTTGCTGGGAGCTGGGCTGACTCTCGCTGGTGGGTCGTGCTGTTCTCCTGGTGAACGCAAACAGGTTCACAGAATGTCTGCAGGAGACAGGGCCACTCTGACTGTGGTGGGACAGGATGAAGACAGAACCCCTCTGTCATCACACCTGAGCCACGGAATACCAGACATCCCCTCCTCCCCCACTGAGCTGAGTGACACTGCTGCTTTACCTACTACGGCTTTACCTTCTGTGCTTCTCAGTAATAGTCACTAAGATACCAAATCATAGACTTGTCCCCACCTCCTGACAGCCTCCAATGCAGGCTTCCGTGAACTGTCCCCCCAAAATCATCTAACATGAGCCCCAAACCTCTAATACTCTTTAGGTCCTTTCTAACACCCTCTTACCGAGACCCTCCACGGCTCACGTGGTATGAGGTTTCCTTCGTTATAATGACTAATCAACCTATCCAACTACAGGTGTGTCCCTGGTGGTCTTTGGCCAGAGGTCATTGACCTAGGGAAACCCACCTAGTTGATTTTGAAAGCCTTAAAAAAAAATTCTGAGGGCTCAGTTTGGCCTGTGGGCCCCCAACTAGTAGTTTAGTATCTAGTTTACTAGACTGTAAATCTCCCTGGAGCAGGAACTAATCAGTCTTGTTTTCCTGCCACCCAGCACCAGGCCTGGCACATCCTAGGCACTCAGTAAAACAGTTACCAAATGAATGCAGGAAAGGGCAGCTGTAAGGATTAACTTCATTAAATGTGCATGAACTTCATGGCATGGCACCTGCCCCATCATCAGGGCCCCGTGAGGGCAGCTCTGGGGCTGTCGTGTGCCAGATGCTGGAGCCGAGATAATGGAGATGCTTCCCGTGGAGAATTCCAAGCTCATCAGGGAGGGGAGGAGAATTTAGTTGTAAGACATACAAACCCAGCCATCTGTGACAAGTACAGCCTTGTGCAGAGAGTTCATGGAGTAGATTGGTCCCAGCGGGGAAAGCCAAGGGAAGAAATGATGAGTGAGATCGAATGTATAATAGGCCTTGAAAACCTCACCTGCCTTGGGGAGGAAGATGGGGGGGCACTTCCTCCTGGTGGTCTGGAGGTGGAGAAGCTGATCTTGCTTCTGAAGGCGAGATCTGATAACAGTGGCAGGAGATGACACGGGGAGTATGGGGTAGCAGCCCTGCTTTGATCTGGCCTTTATTGTGAAGAAGCTGGGGAGCCGTTGAAGGTTGCCGAGCGTGTGAGTAATTAGTAAGGCAAACGATGTAATGATTTGCCGGGAGAATCTGGCAATAATAATAATAGCTAATTCTCATGTACTGCTCATTATGTGCCGTGTACTTTTTTTTTTTAATACTTAGCCGCGTTGGGTCTTCATTGCTGCACGTGGGCTTTTTCTAGTTGCAACGAACGGGGGTACTCTTTGTTGTGGTGCACGGGCTTCTCATCGTGGTGGCTTCTCTTGTTGCCGAGCACGGGCTCTAGGCACGTGGGCTTCAGTAGTTGTGGCACGGGGGCTCAGTAGTTGTGGCTCGCAGGCTCTAGAGCACAGGCTCAGTAGTTGTGGTGCACGGGCTTCGTTGCTTCGCGGCATGTGGGAACTTCCCGGGCCAGGGCTTGAACCCGTGTCCCCTGCATTGGCAGGCGGATTCTTAACCACTGCACCACCGGGGAAGCCCGCCATGCACTTTTTAAGTACTCTATATATGAAGTAGTTTTTCACGACTTAAATTGTTATGAATTTAAATTTTACGTTTCATTTTAAAAATTAACTTTTCACAACATAAATTAGGTACTAAGAATTATTATCCCCATTTTACCCATAATGAACTAAAGCACAGAGGAATTAAATACCTTGACCAAGGTGACAGAGCCAGAAAGGGGCAGAACGGGGCCTGAAAGCCAGGCTACCTGGCCGAGGAGTCTGCACTTGACTGCACCACATCACCCCTTAGGAAAGTCCTCATTGCAGTGTTTCTCAAAAGAACCACATGGAGCTTTGGTGAAAAATGCAGACACCCAGCCCCCTCCCTTAAGCGTACCATCTGGGTGGGTCTGAGCAGGGTCCTGGGAATCTGGACCAGCCAGTGAGGGCTTGGGTCAGTTCAGATGCTTTTGGTTGCTCTTAACAGCACTAAACTACAAGAGGGCTGGATTGTAAAACATTCCTTACCTCAGGACAAGAACGGCAGGGCAGACCCCAGGGTCTTTGCATCTTCTTGCTGTCCTCGGCAGTAGTCCTCCTCATGGCCACAAGGGGGCTGCTGCTGCTGCTTTCAGCCTCAAGTCTTCACTCAGCCCTGCCCATGGATGGGGAAAGGGGCAGCTTCGCTTTACCAGAGAGGAAATGCTTCTCCAGAAATTCTAGATCCCATTGGCTAAGATGCCCCGTTCCACTGTCTTGGAAGAAGCCAGGCCAGCAAGGGACAAGGAGGAGGGGCTTAGCAGTGGAATCCAATCCCGAGGCCCCTCTGGACAGCCACACTCCTGCCACTACCCTGTTAGAATAGTCTAGAGCAGGAGTTCTCAAAGCTGGTATGCAGAAGAATTACGTGGAAAACTTGTTAAAAATCAGCTATAAATATACCCAGACTATACCTAGATCTCGGCATCAGAATCTTTGGTACATGATCAATTTTGAGAACCACTGGACCAGGAGGAGAAAGACAAGAAAGGATGGAAATCTTTCAGTGGCAGTGTCAGGCGCGTAGGTGCTTCTTTTTTCAGAATGAAAGTCCACGTCAAGCCGCGTATCTTCGCCCCAATTCCTAATTCCAGGGCAAGGGGGTCTGATTGGTCCAGCGTTTGTGCAGGTGTCTGCTTCCTAACCAATCAGCTGCAGCAGAGAGAGGGGGTGAGGGTCACCCTTGGGACGGGGGACAGATGGGCTGATGTGCTGGGGCAGGTGTGGACCACATTCAGGAAAACCCTTTGGAAGAACATGAGAAGACTTTTCCTTACAGAGAGAGGTGGATTTTTCTCCCAGCAGGTGAATTCTGAGTTTGCATTTGAATCAAGGCCCCTAAGTGTGAGTCCTAATAAGCATGGCCTATAGTGGAAGAAACAGGAACAAACAAACGATAGATTTGACGATATGACAATGAAGCAATTTCCTTAATCTGTAAAGATCGGGTCTTCCCCAGTGACTTAGTGGATAAGAATCGACCTGCCAATGCAGGGGACACGGGTTTGATCCCTGGTCCATGAAGATCCCACGTGCCGCGGAGCGACTAAGCCCGGGTGCCACAACTACTGAGCCTGTGCTCTAGAGCCCGCAAGCCACAACTACTGAGCCTGCACACCACAACTACTGAGCCTGCCCTCCAGAGCCCACGTATTGCAACTACTGAGCCCACGAGCTACAACTACTGAAGCCTGCATACCTAGAGCCTGTGCTCCGCAACAAGAGAAGCCACCACAATGAGAAGCCCATGCACCGCAACAAAGAGTAGCCCCCACTCACCGCAACTAGAGGAAGCCCGCGCGCAGCAGTGAAGACCCAACGCAGCCATAAATAAATAAATCTGTAAAGATCATTTACAAGTCAATGAGAAAAACGTAAAAATTCAATAGAAAAAAAAAGAGCTAATAGCATGAATAGGCAGTTCATAAAGAAGGTATATGAATGAATAAAATATGGTGGAAAAGAGATTCATCTTCACCAATTATTAATGAAACGCAAATTAAACTAAAATGATCTCATTTTGTCCTGTCAAATAGTCTGTGTGATAGCCAAGGTGAAGGGGAGAATGTACATTGAGGTAGATTTTCTGGAAGGATCTCATAATTATGAATTATGAATTCATAATTCAATTATGAATCACCAATTATGACCTTTCCATTTTGACCTGATTCTTCAGCTTACAAGGAAGGTATCGAGAGAAACTAGAGATAAGTTAAAATTTTTGGATAGGTATTATTTATAAAGGTAAACACCTAAAAACCAACTCATTGTCCAAAACGGGGGAATGGTCAATTTAACTGTGACAACCAACATGATGGCGTATTATGTAGCCATAAGAAATTGTGTTTTGGGTGGATGATAACGTGGCAGAATGCTTTCACATAGCAAAATTGTTTAATAAAATTGCTTAATTGTTTAATAAAAAAGAAAAGAATACAAAACAATTTAAGCCATGACTCCAGTTTTATACTTTTAAAATCTATATACAAAGGCTACGTTAGCCATTTGGTCCATCATTAATTCAACCAATGTTCTCTGAGCCCCTGCACTGCCAGCGTCTGTGTGAGGTTCTGGGAAACAGTGATGGAGAGAAACAGGTGTTGTCCTCACCTGGCTCATCCAACCAAAGGAGGAGAGGATGGTCATTAAATACTTTCCCAAATAACTATTTAATTACAGTAGAGATAAGTACTTTGGGGAAAAAGTACAGTATTTAATGAGCATATCATGCAAGGGGGTATACTGCCATATGGGGACAGCACTGGGCAGGTTTTCTTCTCTACACTTTTCTGTACTCCCTAGATTTTCTACCATTGGTGTTTACTTTTGTTTTGAAAAAATAATACATTTTTAATTTTAAAAAAGAGAAAAGGTTTTTAAAAATGGAGTTTTTAAGTCAAAGAAGAGAAGCGAGAAGCAAAGTGGCTTGGGAGACGTGGAATCTTCAGCTATTTGAAGAACAGTTTTGTGGGAGGAGCTACAGTTGGCCCATGTGAGCCCAGCGGGTCTAGGACACCAGTGGGTCCCAACCACAGAGATTTTGGTTCCCTGTGAAATTCATGTGACATTCTTACTTTTTAAGCAACAACATGAGTGAATAACTGAACACCCAAGGTGCTCCTGCTACAGACCAGGACTGCATAGAACAAACCGCGTGTTTCAGATACGCACCTGGGCACACGGGCAAGCCAGGGAGAGCCCCAGGGGCAAAAACAAAACCAAAGGCCGGTGTGAGGCTGTGAGCTGCTGGGGGTTGTTGGGGGAGGGCTGGGGGAGCTGATCTCACTAAGCACTGGACTTGATTATAAGAGCCATTGAGAACATTCTCCCCTGGGGATAGGTCATGCCTCTGCTGGAAGCAGTTCCCCCCTCAGCAGATCTGGGTGCTTGGGGTTGACCCTGCTGCCTTCACTTCTGCTGGACACTCAGATTCCCCAAGGCCACTGCCACTATTTATGCCAAATCTGAAGACAGACAAGGACCCCCCCCCACCAATTGATCCCTGCATTTGGGTGCCTGACTCCCTATGCTTCCTGCCGCCTCCCTCAAGACACCAAAAGCACAGGCAACAAAGGCAAAAATGGGCACGTGGGACTGCATCGAACTTCTGTGCATCTAAGGAAACAACCAGCAGAACGTAAAGGCAGCCTACTGGATGGGAGAAAATATTTGCAAACCATATATCTGAGAAGGGGTTACTATCCAGAATACTGTCGTGTTTCCACTTTGCCGTGACTCACCACGAAAGGGATGCTGAGGCTTACGGTGGAGGGGCAGGTGGACAGTTAGGGGACGAAGCCCCATCGATCTCCCTGGAGGGCGGGAATCCCAGGCTCAGGATCATTCAGGACCCAGCACTTACCTCCCCAGGAGGGTTACGGACTCCACAGCTGAGCTGAGCCGTAGGGAGGGCCTGGCCACTGTCACAACCCCTCCCCACCCCAGCGTCTTCCAGCCTTTTTTGTTCAAAAAGTGGTAGAGCAGAAAGTTGGGAAGTCATGGTAGCGTGAACAGCAATCCTAGTTTTAACACTGAAGGTCCTGTATCCCGGGGAACACTCAGTCCCAGGCAAACGAAGGCAGTTGGTCTCCCTGAGTCTTGATCATATTCCTGTTGAAAGTTTGATGCCCAGTTCTGCTCAAGGGTAGTAACTCACATTTATTAAGACTCAGCTGTGGACATATCCTGTGCTACTGATGCTCTCATGAAACTTTGCAATAACCTTATGAAGTGGGCACAGTGATTATCCCCACTTACAGGCAAGAAAACGGAGGCTCAGAGAAGTCACGTGACTGGCCTGAGGTCCCACACCTAGGAAGTAGCTGAACCTAGACTTTTATCAGTTCAAAGATACATTGTAACATCTGAAATGGGGGTGCACCTTGGAATCAAGGAGATAGCTGCCAGCCAAGAGGCAGTCACCAGAAAATTGTCTTCGCGCGCTGGGAAACCTTGATTGCATCGTCATTGATCACTTTTTTTGTCACTTTGGCAGAGTTGTGTGCATTTTTTGGTGCTACATTTGTTGGGTTTCATTGCTGTTTGAAATGTCTTCTGCGATATTGCAGGATGATTCAGATAGAAGATGAAAAGTAACTGTGCCCAGAAGGATCTGGAAACAGTAGCAGCGGGTCAGTTTGATATTAATGAAGCAAATATTTGTTGCTGGAGGAACAACTGTAGTTTTTGCAAAGCAACAACCAAGAAAGATGGAGTCCCTCAATTAGACAAAGCTGGGTTAAGGTTTGCTGCTGAGATGCCTGGAAAAGGATCCCTTACACCAGTGGTTCTCAAACTTGAGCCTGTATCAGAATCACGTGGGCAGCTTGTTAGATTGCTGGGTCCACCTGAGAGTTTCTCATTCAGTAGGTGGGGGTGGGGCCCGAGAATTGCCTTTGTAGCAAGTTCCTAGGTAAGTCCAGCGCTGCTGGCTGGGGACCATGCTTTGAGAACCAAGCAGAGCAGAGGAAGCAGGAGCAATAGCTAATCCCGCAGAGTAGATGAAACATCTCAACAAGAGGCAGGTGTGCTTGGTTAATGCATCAAAGAGACTTGGTGTGAAGATGGAACATGAGTTTGTCAGACTCTTTCGGCCAGCTTTAAACAAAAGCCACTTCCCCCGACATATTTCAATTGAGGAAAATGGAAACCATGATTTTGCTCAAATACCAAATACTGATAGAACCCAGCTATTCTTTGACATGCATTGGAATGAAGTTGTCATTGCCAAAGGTGCCCAAGGAGTACAGGTCAGGAACCTGAGTTTCCTATCAAGTATCCGAAGAAATCTAAAAGAATTCATTCAACGAATACTATAAAATGTCTAAGGAATATCTATACATATATAAATACCTAAGGAATATGAAAACATTGCATTATAATGTGTTGAATAGACAACTTTTAAAAATTTATTGTGTGTAAAATAATGCTGCATCTTACAGTCTATAACATCTTAGATTCAAAGAAAAATGATGTTTGTTTTAAGAGAAACTGTAATTAACACCTCAAACCTGTGGAGGGAGTATTACTGCTTCAGGCAAAGCCAAAATAGGGAGTAATGTCAGGCCCAGGTTGATTTAAAGAAGTGTACTCTGTAAGTACAATGGCAGAAATGTCAAAGGTGGTGCCTCAGTGACTGAGGTTTGGAAACAGAAGATGACGTTGGCTCTCAAAGCCATCATTAGGGCCTGTCAGCCTGACAAGTTCATCTAATGAACAGGCCCCGTGGTTGTATTTACTCCTATTTGAAGCCACATCTCCATGTGACGATTACATGTAATAAAGGAAGAAAGAAAATACATATTCCCAAACCATAAATTTAATTAACAGAGTAGTCAAAAGAACTATGATTGAAAAAAAGAAAAAAGAAATTTGAGACTGCCTGTTTTACCTGTTATAATGACAAGGTTAAAGACAAAGATGATAAAGATGTTTGATCTCCTTTTTATTCTTTTTTCCTCAAAATTTCAGTAAGAATACAAGGTTTGTTTGTTTGTTTTAGGAGTACTTGTGTTAAAAAGTATTTATGTTTAGAGAGTATTTGTAGTTTTGCCCAGAATTCCTTCAATCAGTTCCTTTCCAGTTGTTTGTTAGGATTTTGTGATAAAGCTTATGAAAGTAATGCTTTTGGCTGAAGTTAACAGAAAACCTACCTGGTAAATGGTAGGGACATTTCTTTTTTATTTAGTAAGTCTAGATTTGAATGGTTTTCAGGGCTCTGGCTCAACATCTGGTTTTCTTGCTCTCCCTTTATGGTTACAGAATGACTGCCACAGATCCAGACATCACGTCCTCACTCCAGCATGTCCAAAGACAGAAAGTGGGGCAACCAGGGCAGCAAGAATGAGCTTTCCTCAACTACCTCTCTTTCTGCCCCCACCTTTTCTTCAAGTCAGGGAGAAAATCTTTTCCAAAAGCCCTGCAGCAGATGTTCTCTAGAGTCTCATGGGCTAGAACGGGGTCACATGATCACTCCTAAGCAGCAAGGGAGACTGGGAAAGCAATATTAGCATGTTCATTCTCTACAAAGGAAGGTGGGCAAAGGGAATATCTATTGGGTATTCATATTATGAAAATTAATAATCATCATATCTTTTAGTTTCAGCTCCAGAATTTGTTTTTGAACATGGCTATCAAACATATCTGCCCACAGAAAGCAACGAAAACCAGACAGCCACTGTCATCTCTCTCCCTGCCAAGTCACGAGCCAAAAAGCCCACAGCCCCAACTGCTCAGAAGAGGCTTAACTGTTGCTATCCAGGTAAAGGCAGCATATTGTCCTACTTTTGTAGAGAATGTGATATTTAACAGGTCCAGGACTCGAACTCGTGAATTCCTGACAACTGGACGTAGGTGTGCTCCAAACTGCTTGGCTTAAAAAAATCAACCCACAGCATTTGCATCATCACATATGACCTGTCTCTCACTGTCTCTGGTCACCATGCACTGGGCTCTAAGACTTTCATAGCCATGGGCCTTTCTTTGAATGGGACTAGTGAAGATTTAAGATTACTGTGAATTTTTCTTTCTGTGCTGTAACTTAGGAAGACATCCAGAAAAATTATTCCTTCCTTACTTTAAAAAAAAGAAAAAAGAAACCTTTAGGGGGCTTCCCTGGTGGCGCAGTGGTTGAGAGTCCGCCTGCCAATGCAGGGGACATGGGTTCATGCCCCGGTCCGGGAGGATCCCACATGCCGCGGAGCGGCTGGGCCCGTGAGCCATGGCCGCTGAGCCTGCGCGTCCGGAGCCTGTGCTCCGCAATGGGAGAGGCCACAGCAGTGAGAGGCCCGCGTACCGCAAAAAAAAAAAAAACCTTTAGGGAAGGCAAGGAAAATTTCAGACTTAAGGAAAAGTTGCAAAAATAGCACAGAAAATTTCTGTGTACCTTTCGTCTCGATTTCCCAAATATTAACATACTATGTTTGCTTTGTTATTCTTTCTATATATACATATATTTCCCCCAAAGTTGCAGACATGATGTCCCTTTACCCCTAAGTACCTCAATGTACATTTCCTAGAAACAAGAATATTCTTTTATATAACCACAGTACAATCATCAATATCAGGAAATTAACATTTATACATACTATTATCAAACTGCTGACCTTATTAAGATTTTACCAGTTGTCTCACTAATGTCCTCTGTATCAAAAGGAAAACTGGTCCAGGATCCAGTTCATAATACACATTGCATTCAGTTTTCATGTGTCTTTAGTTTCCTTTAATCCTAAGCTTTTGTCTTTCGTGACCTTTGACAGTTTTGCAAAGCACAGGCCAGTTATTTCATATTGAATAAAATGTTCGTCACTTTGGGTTTGTCTGATGTTTCCTCACGATCAGATGTAGGTGAAGCAATTTGAGCAGGAAGTACAGACGAGATATTATGTGCTTGGTGCCTGGTATCAGGAGCATACTGATACCTGTTGGTCCCATTACTGTGGGATTAACTTTCATCACTTGGTTAAGGAAGTTTCTGCCAGGCTTCTCCATTCTCAAGGGACTGTGTTTCCCTCTGTCATTGATTTTTCCTTGCCTTTTCTTAAGGTTGCCAGTTCAAGACTGCCTATGGCATGAAGGACATGGAGCGTCATTTAAAAATCCACACAGGTAAGTGGTTCACACACATCCCTTCTCTGTGCTGGGAGCTGGGGATCCAGACAAGTCAGACACATGATATGATGCAGAACCTCACTGGTCATCATGGGAATACAAACACAAATGAAATAAAAACGAGATGCTGTTTCTACACGTGATTTTGGCAGAAAATGTTTAGAGCAATAAAATCCAGTGCTGGAACAGATATGAGAAAACTTAGAAGTGGAAATGTGAACTGGTACAGACACTTTGGAAATTGATCTGCCAGAATTAATTTAAATGCACATATTCTTCTCATTTGGAGGAGATGATCCTGTAAGTAAGTGTGTGTGTGTTTGTGGTGTGTGTAATGACTGGTAAACAGAAGAAGGAGGGGGAGAATAGTGACTTTTCATTTATGTATCTTTACACGGCATCATTGGATACCTGAGTGTGTTTTGCAATTTTGAAAGGGGAATTTAATAAATACTTTTTTTAAAGGAGAGAAAAAAAGGATTGCATGGAAAAAGAAAAGTGTGATTATTTCTGGTGATTTTAATTTTCTCTAATGTATTATTTTTATGTCTCCCAGACCTTCTGCATGGAGAAGGAATTGCTTTTAGACTATTTTTCCTGAAGTATTAGATGCTCATAATTCAGATGATACAGTCATATATAAATTCAGTGAGTGTCAACGTGTATAAGGGAGGGACACTGAAATTTGGCGTGGGCATCCCTAATTGCCCAAATTCTGCTACTTAGCCTCAGATAAAATATCTGGAAGATAAAATAAAGAACATAAAATATCTAGCAGTTATCTCTGATACTCCTTGGCCACGGCCAATGATTGCCTTATTGCACTGGGATCACCATCATATCTAATCAGCCTCACGGCGTCATGTCATTTGGATTTCTTCTAGTTATCACAATCTGAAGTTATTAAGTTTTAGGTATTGGTAAGCATTCTCAATGTAACAAGCAATGAATCTCTCCTGGTGGGTGCCCTGTGTTGAAGTTCCATCAGTCACACGTAGCATATTCATCATTGTAAGAGTAAAGTGCTGTCATTATGCATGATAACTGGGGAAGCATTATAAAAATGTAAGTGAGGACAGCACCATGGAGTCCATCGCTGCAAATCTTCAGGAAGCATCCTCTACTCACAGTTAGCCACGCTTGGGTTTGTAGGATGATTTCTGCATAACTGCAGCATCTCCGTCAACATCTTCAAGTCAGAGAGTTGACAAGGTGTACTTACCTTAGTTACTTTCGGAGAAGAGCTCATGGCCAGGAACAGCAAGAGTGGGGCTCTTTACCAGCAGAGCTGGCCGTAAACCGTCCAGCTCCACCGACATCCGGCATCTGCTCGGTGTTGCACATACACAGGATGGTGCCCACAGAAGCTGTTTAGCAGCTGTCAGTAATGAGCAATTATTGTTCCTGGATTTTTTAATTTGACTGTGAACATTTTTAATAGTAAAATTACAATCTTGGGCTTCCCTGGTGGCGCGGTGGTTGAGAGTCCGCCTGCCGATGCGGGGGACAAGGGTTCGTGCCCCAGTCCGGGAAGATCCCACACACCGCGGAGCGGCTGGGCCCGTGAGCCATGGCCGCTGAGCCTGCGCATCCGGAGCCTGTGCTCCACAACGGGAGACGCCACAACAGTGAGAGGCCCGCGTACTGCAAAAAAAAAAAAAAATTACAATCTTTAATATACTTCTAGATGTATTCTTAAATCCCAGATGTTTGTTCTGTGAGGATAGTGACCAACTTTGGCTGACAATTGATTTTACCACTTAGCTATTTAGGATTTGGCCAAAATACATGTTTGATATGTAAAGTAAAGAGTGAAAATCCTGACTCACAACCCACATCCTTCTTATCTGACACATGCCCAAAAGTCACCAGTGTTAATAGTCCAGTGTGTCTCATTCTTAAATTTTGGCATGTGTATACCAGGCTTAAAAACGCACAATTTACTTTTTCCATCTCTTATTAAGTTAATAATATATACACTCTCTGCAACTTTCTGTTTCTCCTTTAATGCTGGATGTCTTTCCATGTCCGTATGCATGTATCTGCTTCATTCTTTTCGATGGCCAAGTAGGAAATTGGTTCAATAATTTATAGTACATTTACAGTATTGTACATATAATACTTCAGCCTTAAAAATCATGTTGTAGAAATTTAATGATGTGAAAATGATTGAAATTATTTTAAGTGCAAGAAAGTAGTCAGTGGAGAGGCAGTGTTGCATTTGGCTAAGAAAGCAAGACTGTCCTGGGTTCTAATCCCAGTTGTTGAGAGAATTAAGTAAAATCATTCAGAGGCACAGTACCTTCCAAAAAATAAGGGTTTAAATTGATGTTGGCCAAGAAGGTTTTTGTACCCCAAAATGTGCACACACACATACAAGATAATTGGAAAAGTAGATATCAAAAAATTAGCAGTTGTTCACGGGTGGCAAGTTGACAATGTGCGTTAGTGAGTACAGTTTAAGCTGCTGTGTAGCAAAACAGCCCAGCACCAGCTCACACAAGGTGAGGGTTTATGTCTGTCTCACGTAGCTGTCCAGAGGTAAGCAGGTGGTCTAGGCAGGTAGGCAGCTCTGTCCCCATCATCCAGGGACTTAAGTTCTCTCTCTGTATTACAGTACGTTAGGTTACGTATCCACCGTCTGCAGGTATGCTGTCCTCACCTGCTTGTTCACCCTCATGTCTTGGTAACAGCTGGCAAGACAGGTGGAAAGAGAAAAAGTAAAAGGCAAGCCATTTCCTTTCACGAAAGGGACACATTTACCTTCTCTGCCATTTGATTAATGAGGACTTCATCGCAGAATCACCCCTGGCTGCGAGTGAGGCCGAGAAATGTATTCTTTGGCTGGTCAGACGTGAGCTGTACTAAAACTTAGAGATTCTGAGTTTTAGGGTGTGTCTGTTATGAAAAAGAAAAAAGAGCTAATGGGTATGAGACAATGTTTCTTATTTTACTTAGCTGTACTTTAAAATTTTTGAGTTGCCTTCTATTTTAAATTGATAAAGAAAGAATTCATCTTCAATGTAGGAAAAATTAGAAACTACTAATAAACAACATAGAAGAAGCAATTCCTCCTCTCCCAAGACGTTAGCTCTTTGCCCGTCATCCGTGTAGTTTTGGGGCGGGGGGGTTCTAAATATCCTTGGGTGACTGTGTCTTAAGCTTTTCATAAGGCAGTGGGAAATAAGCCTTTTTCCCTTTTCATCTTGTTTCCTGATGCCGTGTGTGCACGTTTGAAGGAGACAAACCCCACAAGTGTGAAGTCTGCAGCAAGTGCTTCAGCCGGAAGGATAAGCTGAAGACCCACATGCGGTGCCACACGGGCGTGAAGCCCTATAAGTGCAAGACGTGTGACTACGCTGCTGCGGACAGCAGCAGCCTCAACAAGCACCTGCGGATACATTCCGACGAGCGGCCCTTCAAATGCCAGATCTGCCCCTACGCCAGCCGCAACTCCAGCCAGCTCACCGTACACCTCCGGTCCCACACAGGTACGTCCTTCATGTGGTCCTTACGCTGCGCTCCCAACTGCCTGTTGCCTAAATCACCGGCACCTTCAAGCACTGAGTCACAACCTAAGTAAAGGACCTGGGCACGTTAGTTCATCCCGTGGTTTGCAGTTTTGCTTTTCATCTGCTCAGAAGTCGCTTTCTCTGTAAAATAGGGAAGAACATCAAGGTTATAACTTTATACACATCTTTATGTAGCTTTAGACCCTATTCACTAGTATTTACTTGAGGAGGTGCACTAAATGAAGTATAGATATAAGCAATGCATTTTTAATCAGTGTCTGCATAACGTATGGTTAGGCATTTCAGTCGTCTTTTGAAGTTCAGCATGGGACAGCTTGATGAAAAAACTCAGCTGAGTAGGTAACTTAACAAATGATGTATGTTTTCCTTTTAGCAAGTGTGTCTCTTCGCTTTCAATACAGTGGTACTGTGTAACCACCACACAATCTCAGCAGCATATTATAAAAGCATTTGTTGCTCACGTACTTCAGGTCAGCAGGGAGTTGGCTAGACATTCCATTGATCTTGGCTGGGCTTAATCACATGTGTGGGAAAGGCTGGGTGTCCGCTGACCCTGGCTGGGGATCTGCTGGCTGTCTCCTAGCCTTGGCTGGGGCAGTCTGGCTCTGCCCACATGTCTCATAGCCTCCCTCTGGGACCAGTGGGCTACTCCAGGCTTGTCCTTCTCGTGTCAAGGGCAGAACTCTGCATGGAAGGCAAAACAAGTATGCCCCAATGTGTAAGCTCATTTCAAGCCTCTGCTTGCATCCCATTGGCTAAAGTAAGTTAAATGGTTGGGCCTGGTGTCAACGGGTGGGGCTGAACTCACTCACAGTGGAAGGTCATCCCAGGGTTACATGGCAAAGGCCATTTTTGCACCAACCATCATTCACCAGTTCACCCCACCATCATTCACATCTCTCTGACATGCAGATGCATTCATGGCCTCCCAAAACCCACACAAGTCTAGCCAATCATAGGATCAGGAACTTGCAGTCTCCATCAGGTATAGATATGGCTTCTCTTGACCTAGAGCCTTCTGCAATAAAAAGACAAAGCTGTCTGTCCCCACGCTCCCAGCGTGCAGCGGTGAAACGCAGCCAGGATACTTATGATATTCCTCCTGTTCCAAAGGGGAAGAACAGGAGGCGCTTGGCAGTCACTGGTGCACAGATTACTGAAATCCCTCTGGGCAGGTGTTTCCAGGTCCCCCCACTCTGGGAACAGGGAATGTTTCTTGATTAGGCGTTGACTCGACCGTGTGCTTTTTGACTCTGCTCCCTGGAGCAGCCTTTCATCACCTCCCTTAACCACTTCTGAAAAGGAGTGGAAAATGTGCCTTTGAGAACCTTTCTCAGCCTGCCTCCTGCCTAACGAAAGTTGGGATCTTTTTAGGTTTTATTTTAGTCTAGACTGACAGCTTTGCTGATAGATCTATCTTAAAAACGTTGTGAGTTTCCTGTGTATCTGTGTGCCAAAAGCCACACCCATAATTCTTCTGGAGACTTGCCTTTCCTCTAAACTCAATTATAGGCACTTTCGGCAAATAATGTTCTGTAGGTTGAAGCCGGTGCGACTTTTAGGAATCCGTGTCCAGCTGAGAGGACTTACTTGGCACCAACTTTATTCTTTTGGAGATTTTGACAAAGAACCTTGTGCTTACACCCTTCATTTCTCATTCGTTCTTCCCTCTGCGATCAGTTCCCTGGATATGATCTTTGTTCCCAGGCTTTTGTCGTACTTTGAAAATCTTTTGCTGGTTGAAGATGGGAAACTTCATCTAACCCAGCACATCTTTGATTTTCTGTATTCTCGCTAAATTCCATTTTGAAAATGGCCAGTTCTTTTGTCTCTTTCTTGTGGGACCTTATCATATGCAGCTTGTAAGACACTTTCACTGTTCTGCTTAGAACTAATGAATCTCTTTGCTCAAGTTCAGAATTCAGTGGGTACATTTTTCTATCTTCTAAGTTACGACAGGTGACAGTTTTCCCAAATGCTTGCCGTGAAATGTGTGCACTGCCACTTTTCCAGCCTTTACCTGCCCCCCCAAACCCAAAGCTACGTATTTTGGTTTTCTGTTACGGCAGCGCTCTGTTTCTCGATGCCAATATGTATATCAGTTATCTGTTGTCACAATAATGCAGTATAACAAAAAACCCCACAGAACCTCAGTGGATACAACAACATGCCTTCTCTGTTCATGTTTGGGGATCAGCTGGGTGTCATCTGGGCAACTCTGCTGGTCTTTGCTGGGCTCACTTACAAATCTCAGAATCTGCTGGCTGTGGGCTGGCTGTCCACTGGCCTTGGCTGCAACAATCCAGCTGTGCTCCACGTCTGTCGTCCTCCTCCTGGGATCAGCGGGTAGGACAGGATTGACCTTCTCCTGGCGATGGATGACAGAGGTACAAGCGAGCAAACCCCGATTCACAAACCCATTCAAGCCATTACTTGTATCAAGTCTAGTTAACATACCATCAGGCAAATCCAATGACGTGATAGAGCCTATTTTATTAGGGGTCGTGGCAAGTCATCCTGTCCCTGTCGGGCGAGCATGCATAATCACATACATGGCAGAGGCCATGGCTACAGGGAGCGATAGGAGGTGGGGAGGTCTGGGGACATTAATCTGCTACAGCAAGTTGAGACATTGGCATAACTGGCGCCCATCTGATTTTCTTCAGAAATCTCCTCAGCCTCAGTTAGAGGCACTGAAGGATTCATTTAGGGAAGTTGTTCAGAATCGTCTTAACTTAGGAGGGTAAACTTAACCATTTCATTTATAATAGCATCTTTAAGTTGGTCTAGAAAAAGTATATTTTCTAAAAATTTAAATGTATGCCATTTATGCAGTATCTCCATGGAATGTTCATTTCCCTTTTATGAATCTGTGGCACTTGTAAAATTTTACAGATTGTAAAATTAATAGGATTTTGTCTTTACCCTTCCATCGCTTTGATCGACTATATTGTCTCGGTGGCAACCTAAACTCAAGAGATCTGTCAGCTTAAATATATCAGTTGCTTGTTCACAGAGCAACATTCATTAAGTCCTCACCAGGTACCAGACACTGCGAGGGTCAGGTAGTGGGCAGGAATGAACGTAGTCATTAGCTTTGGGGAGCTTATGGTCCAGTGGCACTGGTACTGACCAGTCTGCCTCATTTAAGAAATAAATCTGTGGTGAAAAGGAAAAAGAAGAAGATAATGATGATGAAAAGATTTAAACCCTTTGCCTTCACGTCAAAAAGTGTTGTTAAGCTCTGCGACTCAGCTGTGAGATCTGGTTATCTGGTTTTTCTGGGTTTGACCTCTGCTAAATTGCTTTAAAAACAAAAAAAAAAAGGCAAACAGATCGTCACTAATTTGGGCAGTGATGTAACTGAAGACCTAGCAGAACATTCTAGAGCAGTGATTCTTCCTCTGAGTCCACAGACACCTCCACCCAGGGATCCATGAGTAGAATTTAGGAGGGCCCTGAACTTGGATGAGGAAAAAAATTACATCTCCATTTTCACTCATCTTACTGAAATGTGATGTGTCCTTCAGTTATGAAAATAGGCATCCAGTCTGATTACAGTGCATGTGAACTTGTCGCCAGTAGAAATCACAGATCTTTTTATAATGTGTTTTTGATAGATCAAAACATCGTTTACAAAAAAAAAAAAAAAAAAAAAAAAAAAAAAACATCGTTTACACTCTTCTCTATTTAGAAATTGGTGTCGTCACTAGACCCACCGCTAGAGCTTGTTACTTAATGCACACGCATTGCCAAATCACAATTTAATTATTTAATAATTTTCAGTATAATTAGTGTGTTTTGTATTCCTTTTGATTTTTATTTTAGTTTACTTTGTGCATTTAAACATTACCCCGAGAAAGCGTGCATGGGTTTCACTAAACCGCCAGAAAGGGGTCCGTGGCATAAAAAAGGTTGAGAGCAACATTCTAAGACAGAAGTCAGCCAACTTTTTCTATAAAGAGCCAGATAGTAAATATACTTTAGGCTTAGCGGGCCATACAGTGTCTATCACAGTTTACTCACCTCTGCCAGTTGTAGCATGAAAGCAACCAGAAACAACACACAACAAATGGACATGGCTGTGTTACAATAAAACTTTATTTACAAAAACAGGCTGTGGGCTAGATTTGGCTCACTGTGTATAGCTTACCATTCCTTGTTCTAAGGTTTCACGTGAATGATCTCAGTGGCATTTAGTCATGCAAAGCATTGTTTAGTTTGGGGCTTCTTCCTTTTCTCGAAGCTTGTTTAATTTGCTCCATCATTAATTGCATTTATTAAACAGCTCATTGTGATGTTATAGGTCTTATACCAAAAAGCCAGAACACAATCCCACTCTTTTGAGCTTACGGTAAGAAAGCAAACATTGGTCATATGTACAGATAATCACCTAGCATCCAAGAATACCAGCTTTGGCTACATACTCTAAGATGTTAACCAATATGTGACATTCTGGAAAGGGTAGCACTATAGAGACAATTAAAAATATCAGAGATTTCAGGGGTTCCGGGAGCGGGGTTAGGGGTGAATAGGTGTAGCACAGGGCATCTTTAGAGAAGTGACACTATCCTGTATGCTACTGTAATGGTAGATATGTAATAGTATACATTTGTTGAAACCCATAGAAATATACAAAACAGAGTAAATCCACATGTCAACTGGAGTTTAGTTAATAATAATCTATTAATATTGGTTCATCAGTTGTAACAAATGTACTGCATTAATGCAAAATGTTAATAATAGGGAAACGACGTGCAGGGGAGAGAAGGAGCGAGCATATGGGAACTCTTTACTTTCTGTATAATCTCCCCAAACCTAAAACTGCTCTAAAAAAGTAAAGTCTTTTAATTACAAAGAAAAAAAAAAAAGAATACCCGCTTTGGAATCAGCCTGGGTTGGAATCCAAGCTCTGCCATGTACTACCGAGTGACTGGAAACAAGTGATAGAGTCGCTCCAGGCCTCAGCCTCCTCATTTGTACAGTAGTGTTGGGAATAATATTGATAATAGTACCCACCTCATGGGAATGTCGGGATCATCAAGTGAGACCATTCTTGTGGAATGCTCAGCAGGGCGCCTGCCGTCCGGGAAGCCACCGAAGAACCTTAGCTGCTGTTGTTTCGCTTGCTTAAACAATATTGCAATGGGCGGGGTCACCAATTTGCTTGAATTATCAGATGATTGGGACTTAGCGTTCACTGAGGAAATAAACTTGGAATATCATGTCCTTTCAGATGTTGCAATTTCGCTTTTCCTGTTCATCTTTCACCGAACATGAATTAAAAAAAAAAAATCAAGCAGCTGGATTTTGTAACTTCACAAGTAAAGAGCGCAGCTGGCAATGTGGGATAAATAAATTGTGCGCAATAAACACGTCTTTATTAATAAAAATCTGCATGAAGTGTAAGCTGGGCGTTTCAATCATTGTAAAAAGAATATTCTGATGAGTGAGCATGGAGCTGACTGATTTGAAAATGTGCCCTTGAATCTGTTACAACATGTAACTCAACCAAAATCAACGGATTATGCAAAATTATGCAACTGTGAATGGTTCCCTAGCAGAGTGAACACAATAACCGTAGGAACGATAGCTTGATTGTTTTCAAGGATATACTAAGTGTATTCGCAAATCTTATTTTTTTTTACTGGGGACAGTTAAATAGCTTGATTTTCAATCTCCGTTTTTCTTCTGGGTGTTATAATGGTGGTGGTGGTTTAAGTTTGGGAAAAGGAGAGAAGCCCCCGACCCCTCTTTTTTTTTCTCCCAGGGGCTGCTAGGAGCTGCAGTTAGAAGGTCTCCACCCGCCTGCCTTGGTATAAGCGATTTTCTGGTGTGTGCTTCGGGGGGATCCGCTATGGTTGTTGCCTGCCTGTTCTTATCGAAACTCACCTTGTGTTGACAGGGGACGCCCCCTTCCAGTGCTGGCTCTGTAGCGCCAAGTTCAAAATCAGCTCGGACTTGAAAAGGCACATGCGCGTGCACTCGGGGGAGAAGCCTTTCAAGTGCGAGTTCTGCAATGTCCGCTGCACCATGAAGGGGAACCTCAAGTCGCACATCCGCATCAAGCACAGCGGGAACAACTTCAAGTGTCCGCATTGCGACTTCCTGGGGGACAGCAAGGCCACACTCCGCAAGCACAGCCGGGTGCACCAGTCCGAGCACCCCGAGAAATGTTCCGAGTGCAGCTACTCCTGTTCCAGCAAGGCCGCCCTGCGCATCCACGAGCGCATCCACTGCACCGACCGCCCCTTCAAGTGCAGCTACTGCAGCTTCGACACCAAGCAGCCCAGCAACCTGAGCAAGCACGTGAAGAAGTTCCACGGCGACGTTGTCAAGACCGAGGCCTCGGAGAGGAAAGACACGGGCCGGCAGAGCAGCCGCCAGGTGGCCAAGCTGGACGCCAAGAAGACTTTCCACTGTGATCGGTGCGATGCCTCCTTCATGCGCGAGGACTCGCTCCGCAGCCACAAGCGGCAGCACAGTGAGTACAATGAGAATAAGAGCTCGGATGTGACCGTCCTGCAGCTTCAGATCGACCCCAGCAAGCAGCCCGCCGCGCCCCTCACTGTGGGGCACCTCCAGGTGCCCCTCCAGCCCAGCCAAGTGCCCCAGTTCAGCGAGGGCAGAGTCAAAATCATCGTTGGCCATCAGGTGCCCCAGGCAAACACCATCGTCCAGGCTGCGGCGGCCGCAGTGAACATCGTACAGCCCGCCTTGGTGGCGCAGAACCCAGAGGAACTGCCCGGGAACAGCCGGCTGCAGATCTTACGCCAGGTCAATCTGATCGCCCCTCCTCATTCCTCGGGGTGTCCGAGCGAGGCGGCGGCGATGCCCCAGCCGGCTGTCCTGCTGACCACTCACGACCAGACGGACGGAGGCACTTTGCACCAGACCCTCATCCCCACGGCCCCGGGCGGCCCCCAGGAAGGCTCTGGCAACCAGACTTTCATCACCAGTTCGGGCATTACTTGCACTGACTTCGAAGGCCTGAACGCTCTGATTCAGGAGGGGACCGCTGAAGTGACTGTGGTCAGCGACGGAGGCCAGAACATCGCCGTGGCCACCACGGCTCCGCCCATATTCTCCACCACCTCTCAGCAAGAACTACCCAAGCAGACTTACTCCATCATCCAAGGAGGCGCCCACCCAGCTTTGCTCTGTCCGGCGGATTCCATACCAGACTAGTGCTTATAAAACAAAAGAAAGGGGGAAAAAGGAGTGACCAAAAAAGAAGTCAGAAATGGAATTCTGTGAGAGGTTTGCCCTTAATGTTTTTAAGGATTGTTGTGAAAACACCCCACCCCCATAATAAATGGTAATTTTATACTGCTTACTGAAATTTTTTTATGCTGCGATAGTTGTGAGACCTCTGGATCGCGGTGTTCTAAGTGCTGTAGAATCTTAAATACTACCAAGACGATCCCGATTAGGGCTTGGAATGAAGTGAATTGAGTCGTGAATACATTTGTTTGCTTCCAACTTGATTGGCAAACTCTAATAAAGGTTTTTTCCACCTCATTACATTTGTGTAGTAGATGGTGCTTCTCAGCCTCTCTTAAGACCCCATCCTGAAATACCCCCGTGTTTGGGGGAATAGTGTTTTAATACATGGATACAAATCTATCGGCATGAAGGACCATTTTCTACATAATGTTACATGGATTTTTGATCACAAAGAAAAAAGTGTAGCGTAAATGAGGGGAAAAAAGGAACGGTTTCCTCATAAATTGATGCATCATTAAAACATAACAAATGTTAGTGATTCTTCAGAGTCACAGTATGATTTGGGTTATTGGGGTTTGAATTATCTAATTAAAGAGAACTTGAAGAAGCAAAGCTTCTTAGTCCTCTCTCATAAATAGCATATAAATGCCTTACCTTCTTCACAGTCAAATATGTGTGGTGCCTAAGGTGACCCAACGATCATTTTTATTTTGAAACTTCAGTGACAAACCTGACGTTTCTGTTTAGATGCCGATATAATTAACCTTTAGTTTAGGTTAATTATAATATTAACCTTTAGGACAGTTTTCTAGGATGGCATTGTTTTAGATAGTAAGATACGTGCAGTCCCAGGGATCAGATGAGAGGGATTGGAAAAGCACCTAGGTCCAAAGCATGGGCTGTACTGACGAGAGGGAAATTTCAAATTTGTCTGTTTTGAATTGAAATGCTGTGTAATCAGTAGGTGGCGCCAGAGAGCGATCTCAAATTACCCGTGCTTGGATCCAAAGACCTGAATTTGGGTCTTCATCTCTGATTTCCAGCTTCTAGCATTATCTTCAACTCAGGGTGGGCTCTTAATAAACACTGCATAAATGAAACATGCTGTCACAGAGCATGAGCAAGGATTGGTGAGGAGGGGAGGTTACTCTTGTGAGAGAAGCATATTTAAAATGTGAGAACACTTTAGATACATTTTTACCAGAGTAATCAACATTTTAATTTTATTCCCTAACACACAAACTTATTAAAATTCTCATGCATATCAATTCACTTTTACATTAAGATATTATTCCCTCCCCCCCTTTTTTTGGTAATAACAAACTAAGGAAATATGGAAAATGGTGATGCTGAAAACCTTGAGAATTGCCTGTTGGAAATAGAAAGTCAGCATCCCTTAGGATACACATACAGGGACTTCCCCAGTGATCCAGTGGTTAAGACGCGGTGCTTCCAATGCAGGGGACGCGGGTTCCATCCCTGGTCGGGGAACTAAGATCCCACATGCTGCGCAGCGTGGCCAAGAAAAAAAAGAAAACACATACATATATATATATATATCCTCAAGCTGGGCTTTGTCTTCTTTCTTTTCATTTTTGATCCTTCTTCACCAGAAATGATTTTTGTATCAGCAGTGATGATAATGCGTCATAACTATGGTTTGGTAAGAAATCAAACAAGCTTGCAGCTTACTCTGTTAGTATTTTATCACTTTAGAATTACTGCTTGCAGTGCTTTAGGAAACTATTCAGCCATTGGATTTTACCTGGGAAACTTCTATTGTCATGAACCTGTGTTCTACATCTTTTTTCCCAGTGTGCCCCTAGTTTCAACTTTTAAATGATTTTTTTCCTGATTATAAATGTAATGTGTATTCAAGATAAAAAATATGGGAAACACGTTATAGATCTTCCTCGACGTACGAACGGGTTATGTCCTGATAAACCCATTGTAAGCTGAAAATATCATTAAGTTGAAAATGCATTTAATACAGCTAACCTACCAAGCATCATAGCTTAGCCTCACCTACCTTAAATGTGCTCAGAACATTTACATTAGCCAACAGTTGGGCAAAATCTGCCTATTTTAGAAGAGAATATTGAATAGGTCATGTAATTTATGAATACAGAAAGTGAAAAACACAGATTGGAGGGGTACAGAATGATTGTAAGTGTATCAGTTGTTCACCTTCGTGATCCCATGGCCGACTCACTGCCACTGCCCAGCATCGGGAGAAAGAATCAGACCACGTAGTGCTAGCCCAGGAAAAGATCAAAATTCGAAGTATGATTCTATTGAATGTGTATTGCTTTTGTACCATCGTAAAGTCAAAAAATTGTTAAGTTGAGCCATCGTAAGTTGGGGACCATCTGTATGTATATTAAGAAAAATTTAAAAGTCACTAATAATTTTACTATCCAGGTGTAAAAATTGTGACCATTTTAATGGACTCCCTTCAAATCTTTTTTTTCTATGCTTGTGTATGTTTTCTATTTTTAAAATTTATTTTATTTACTTATTTATTTATGGCTGCATCAGGTCTTAGTTGCGGCATGTGGGATCTTTCATTGTGCTGCGGGCTCTTTGTTGTGGCACGTGGGCTTCCTTCTAGTTGTGACGTGCAGGCTTCTCTCTAGTTGTGGCGTGCAGGTTTTCTCTCTCTAGTTGTGGCACACGGGCTCTCTCATTGAGGCGTACGAGCTCAGTAGTCATGGCACGCAGGCTCAGTTGCCCCACGGCGTGTGGGATCTTAGTTCTCGCACCAGGGATTGAACCTGCGTTCCCTGCATTGGAAGGTGAATTCTTTACCACTGGACCACCAGGGGAGTCCCGTATGTATGTTTTCTACTCCAGTTACAGAGTTGGGGTTGAATTGAGCATACTATTTTCTTTTTATATACTATATTTCTCTTTATATCATTATATCTCCACGGAACTGCTGCCCTCCATAGATACGTATAATGCATATACACACACATGCGTATTTGGATTTTTTTAACGAACTACAACAGCAAAACTTGTTCCTTGTGATAAACTATATAGAGAATTGTACAAAAACCAAGCCAATAATCTCCAGCCTATTCTCATTCCACCCAAGGTAAGTAAGGTCTCTGTGTTCATACCAACTTAAAAGATAACCTAGAAAAGGCTTTCCCTTATTTTTATAGTAATTGTATCACACTATGTACATTTCTCTCTACCTTGCCCTTATTATTCCATTTATTAACAGTACTGTGTGTCAGTACAGCTATGCCTTTTTTTTTAAGCAAATGGTAGACTATGACTTACCATGTTATAAGCACCATGCTTTATTCACCCATCTCCATCTTCATGGGTATTTTGGTTGTTTGGGGGTGTGTTTGCCATTACAAACTGCCACAGTAAACATCCTACGTAGTTCCTCTTATTCAGTTGTGCTTTCTTTTCTTTCTGTAGGTTAGAGTCCCCAAAGTGCGTTTCAATGAGTTTCTGTAGTTTGTACTTGCATAGATTCAGATGAGTTTTTCAAAACGATAGTCTCGTTGGTGGTGCTGGTGGTGCGGGCTCCAGCTATCACGAATCTTGTTATCCATCTTTTGAAGTTTTGTAGGTCTGATGTGTGAAAATGGTAATCTGGTCTTTGTGCGTTTCCTGAGCTGGTGTTTTGATCTGCATCTCTGTGACACCTCTGCATAGACTTGTTGATTATTTGCATTTTTCTTATCTATGAACTTTAAACTCATACTCTTATTTTTTTCCTTGGGTTGCTGGGCACCTGGGGATGTGAACCCCATGTCTGTCAAATGGTGCTGAGTTTTCTCCCCTCCTATCCTTTGTCTTTTGACTTTCCTCATGGTGCTATTTCCATCTAAAAATAATCATTTTGTATGCAGTCAGATTCTTCTAGTGCTTTATTTGTGGCTCCTGTATTTTCTAAGAAAGTCCTCCCTTCCCCTGAGGTTTTTTTCTTTAATATTTTCATTATTTGTTTTCAGTTTCTGCAGCCAGAATTCATATTTATGTGTGTATGGTATAGGAGTTTAGCTGCCCAATTATAACCAGGACCATGTGTTAAACAAAATATTATTTTCCTTGGAACTGAAATCTTAATTTCACCTTTAGATGAAGTTCCCAAATATACTTGGCTCTATCTCTAGAATCTCCGTTTTGTCTCACTGATCCTTATACTTCTCTGGGTTGCCAACATTACACATTTGATTATATTAGCATTAAGGTAATCCTTAGTATCTTTTAGACTTGCAAAGCCTCCCCGTAGCTATTATTTTCCAAAATTTTCTTAGCAATTCTTAACTATTCATATTTCTAAACGAACTTCATTTTGTCCATTACCCCTCCCCCCATAAAAAGTAAACCTTTTGAGGATTTGTATTAGAATCGTATCTGTATGGTTACATGAACTCATGAAAAGAATGACTTTAAAAACTGTTAAATCTGGGACTTCCCTGGCAGTCCAGTGGTTAAGACTGCACACTTCCACTGCAGCGGGCACGGGGTTGATCCCTGGCTGGGGAACTAAGATCCCACGTGCCACACAGCGCAGCCAAAAAAATAAAAAGTAAATGTTAAATCTTCCACCCAAAAACTGTTTTTTAAACCCTGTTGTAATATATAGTTTTCTTCATATACAGTCTATTCTTATTAAATAGGGCCTGTATTTTCTTGTTGTTTTGAATTCTATTGTAACTGTAAATAGGATTTTTTGTGTTAAAATAATTATTTGTTGCAAGCATAGGGAATAGCTATATTTGGTATATTTGTCTATATTGTACTACCTTAGAAAAAAATTTTTATTCATTGACAGTATTTATTAGAAACTCTTGGTCGCTGATAAATATGACATGATGGTTGTGGTATAGTCACCTCATTCCCAGGTGTTTTTTTCTCGTCCCTTGCAATACTTATACTACTTATTTTGCAGTCTTGTCCTATTGTATTAGTCAGAACCTCCAAACAATGTTGAAACAGCTGGCATCCCTGTGGCATCTCTGATTTTAACTTGAATGGCTTTAGAATTTCCCAATTTAATATAATATATGCTATTCCTTGGGTGGCAGTTTTTATAGTACTTAGTCATTTTCTTCTCCCATTTTCAGAGTTTTTATCAAGGTGGGTTGCTGATTATTGTCAAATATCTCTTAACTATCTCTTGACATAAATATTTGGGTTTTGTACTTACATATGTTGATATGTGAATTAGTGTAGGACATAGCCTGGTACTGAAGCCTTTTGCATTCCTGAAACAAACCGTCTAGGTCATGTTGGATTATTCTTCTAATACATTCCTAGATTTCATTTACTAATATTTTCCTTGAAATTTTTATAACCGTATGTGTAAGTGCAGTTGAATGCTGGTTTTCTTCTTTGTTCTCTGACTTTGCTTGTTTGTTTGTTTTAGGTTATGTTTCTCTGAAAATAAATTGAGGCTCTTTCCTCCTTTTTCAGTGACCAGCAATAGTTTGTTATTTCAGGAATTATCTGTTTATTTTCTGGGCTGATACCCTTTTTCATTGTACATTCTTAACAAACTTTACATTTTTTTCTGTAATTAATGGTCTATTTGGACTTTATGTCTCAACCTGATAAATTTTGGTAATACATACTTTGCAAAAGAAAAAATCATTCATTTTGCTCTGTAATTCCACTTAACATTCTCCTAAAATTGTTTTAGACTCTTTGGCTTTTTTTTTTGATCTAACAGTGCTCTTGTTACTTTTTGCGGGGGGCGGTGGTTTTAGGGGAGTTTGGGGTGGGTTGTGTTTTATTTGTATTTTCAGTCTTCTCCTTAGGTAGTTTGCCAGGAGTTTATCTGTTTTGTCATTTATGTAAAAGTAAAGCTTTTGCTTTTATTTATTCTCTCTCTACTCCTCCATTTTATTCATTTCAGCATGTATCTTTATTTCAGCATTATCTTTATTAATTCTTTCCCCTGCTTTTCTTTCCGTTTATTTTGTTAGTCTAATTTCCTGTGTTAAGTTCACTTATTTTCAGCCTTTAATAATGGGGAAGTATTTAAAGCTGTGTATTTTCCAGTATGACTTCACCTATGTTAAAAGATCATTTTTTTCAAAGTTAAATCATGACTGCCATACAAATATAAAATGAGCATGTGTTAGCAATTTTATCTAATTCATTAATTAATGAGGAAATCAGTAAGTTGTTACAACAGGTTTGAAGGGGAATTCAATGAATGCTTACACAGGCAATCAGGAATGCTGAAAGAAACTTACAGACAGATGCAAAACTGGTTGGGGTCTACAGGGCAACCATCAGTTGCATTCCACCCACAAGGTGTGTTTACATTCTTATATGTTTTTTGCATTATGATATGTTTCTGTAACTCACAAAGTTGTAAAATAGCTCAAAAACGCTAAAAGGCATTGACCGCTATACGATTAGATAACCCAGAGCTGGGATATGACGGGACAACCAGTAGTCTTTTTTGCCAATTTCCAAGTCTTTCAGAAATTTTCATGACATCCATATCCCTATAGATTTTTATATGAAGTGTCCTTCTTTCGTAAATTTCTAGATACTTCGTTATTTCAGTTTTAGGGTTGGTTGGTTTGTTCCGGAAGTCAGGGGGATAAAACCCAAGAGTTATATAAAGGTTTATGTCTTATTTTTCAAGTAGTTACAGTTTGTGAAACTATATTTTCATTTTTGGTTTCTGATATTAATGAGTTTTGATCTGAGAATATGACCTGTAAAATACGCGCTTTTTGTAATTTATTAGTTTTCTTTATAGCCATGTACATGACCAAGTTTTGTAAACGTTTGAGGAGATCTATGAATCAAGTATGTTGACTTTGTTATTCAGATTCTCTCAGTTTTCGTCTGCTTGATAAACTTTGAAAGAAGTATTTTTAAGCCTCTTACTGTGGCTGTGTTTTTTTATCGTGCTTTTCTTGTATTACTGTGTTTCATTTTATTATACTTTGTCATATGTCGTTTGATGCATGTGAGTTTGTGGCTATCATGTGTGTGTTCTTTGTCAATTTTACATTTTACCCTTTAGTACATGCCTGATCTTTCTATTTAATAGCTTTGGGCCTTAAATTACACTTTATTTAATAACAGTATTCTAAGTCTTATTTTATATTTTATTACATTTGCTTGGTTTATCTTTCCCATTCAGTGGTTTAATATCTTCCTGTAATAGCATGTCTTTGTCTTTGGTTGGAGAAGTCAAACTGTTTGCATTTCTCGTAGTAACGTATACTTGGTATTATTCATTTCTGTCGTATTTAATATTTACTATTTATTAAACTTTGTAATTTTCTCCTTTTTCTTTTCTAACTTTTCACTATGTTCTTGAAAGTTCTTATATGTTTCCATTCTGCTAATAGTTACTTTCTAAACTCTAGCGATTATTTTTAAATCGATTCCTCTGTTGCTATATCAGATATAAATATCAACTAGGCCCAAACCTTTCATTAAGAAGTCTCCTCCTCACAAGAGGAGGCCGTTGGGCCACATCTCTTTCTACAACCCCTCTCTCCAAATCCTGGGTGTTGCTGAGGTAGCTTGTGAGTTTACTTCCAGGCTTTTGTTAAGTCTTGCCCTACAGTATGTCTCTTATGTTCCAATTCCCAAATGACCACATCAACTGAGATTTAACCAAAGATTACAACATTCGTTGTTCACCATAATTTCTTAAACTCTTCTTCCCGTATTTCACATCTTTACTCTGAGTTTATCCTTATTCCATTAATTTCTTGAGTATATTCCGTAGAAAGGGCACATAAGCTGGTATTTCTTTGGCCCCAGCAGATGGATGATACCTTTGCACAGCGGATTCTTTTCTCTTCAGTAATCTTTAAATTCTGTTCTCGTGGAGATGAGAAGTTTGATACTGATCTGATCCATTTCTTGAATGCCCTAGATCCAGCGACCAGCAAAGTTGAGACAAAATGGTAGTGTTGCCAGGAAAAAAAGTTGGGAGGTCTCTTACCTCAGCCAGGTCAGGTTGAGAGAACCCATCTCTGAAATTTCCAGAACAGAGGGAGGGGACTGAAAACGGCAAACATTACTAATCTTGAAAAATTTTTGTTGTTCATTTCATCCCACTACTCAGCAACAAAATTATAGTTCTATAAATTGAAACACATTTTTATTCCCTTTGACTGTAGGGCTCCAAGCTTTAAACATTTCTTTTACATCAAATTATCATTCAAAACAACTTTTTGTTGTTGTTATGTTGTAAACTACATGAATATATTACACATTTTTGATAAATAATTAAAATAAGCAAGAATATATCTTAATGAGTTTGATAGGCCTAGTTTTTAATCAGTTTATATATCTGTGATGATATTACTTAAAAAAAAAAATTTTTTTTACCAACTGCTAGAATGAGATACAGCTCTCTTTCAGTTATAGTCCCAATTTTCTTTTTTTATTGATGTAAATGCTGAGACGTCTCATTCGCATAAATAAGGATAGAGACATAGAAAGTGTAATGCAATGCTTCTCAATTATTTTAATTCCTTCTGAGATAAATGCCAGAAAATCATACAATGATCAATCATAATTATTTGGGTCAATTTCGTTAAAAGCAAAGAAATGAAAACCACCTGGGATTTCTTTCCCAGTCATGGACCAATTACTTTCTCAGCCTCGGCACCATGAGTCACCTTCTGGGTGTACTCTTAGATGATCAGTTTTAGGGAAAAGTACACATCAAAGTTGAGGATCTGAGAATTGATTTCCTCAATCATGCCCATACACCTCTTGAGAAATCTTTGTATATTCCCCAAATACAAGAACCCCAATTGAAGGCCCTTGCCCTGGAGCAGGGTTCAGCAAACTTCTTCGGTAAAGGACCAGGTAGATGCCGCGCAGCAACTAAGCCCGTGTGCCACAACTACTGAGCCTGTGCTCTAGAGCCCACGTGCCACAACTACTGAGCCCACGTGCCACAACTACTGAAGCCCGTGCACCTAGAGCCTGTGCTCCGCCACAAGAGAAGCCACTGCAATGAGAAGCCCACGCACCGCAACGAAGAGTAGCCTCCACCTGCTGCAACTAGAGAAGGCCCGTGCACAGCAGTGAAGACCCAACATAGCCAAAAATAAAGAAAAAATAAATAAATAAATAATTTTATTTATTTCCTTTTTTAAAAAGGACCAGGTAGAATATATTCAATATTTTTCAGCTCTGTGGGCCACATGGTCTTTATTGCAGCTCTTCACCTCTGCTATTACAGCATGAAAGTAGCCAGAGACAATAGTAAAGGAGTGGGTGTAGCTGTGTTCTGATAAAACTTTATTTATGGATATTGACATCTGAACTTCACAAAATTTCCAAGTGGCACAAACTATTATTTTTCTTTTGTTTTTTTCCAACCATTTAAAAAAAAAATGTGAAAACCATTCTTGGCTCGCAGACCACATAAGAACAAGTGCGTTGGACCGTAGTTTGCCAGCCCTTGCCCTGGACCCTGCACATAATAGGTACATAACAAATATTTATTAAATAAATGGTACTAATGATTTTCAGTGATAAAAAGCTAACATTTATTGACTCAGGATATGCCAACACAATGCTAAATGCTCTACCTGATAATGTAATCCTCCCAACATCCCATGAGGGAGGATTACTATTATTACCCACATTGTGCAGAAAAGATATTTCCCAACTTTCCTGGTTTAAGAATCACCTGAAAAACTTGTTAAAAATGCCCACAGCTACAGCCCAGCTTTGGAGATCCCAGTACAGCACATCTGGGTGGGACACCTGAGAATCTGTATTTTAAATCTAGGACTCTGGCTATTTTTCTGATCCAGACAATAAGGGGAATACCACAGTAAAAAACCAGAGGCTCAGAAAAGGTAAGAGATCCACCCAGGGTCACACAGCGATTAGGTGATATTTAAACCAGGAGCCAACACTCAGATCACCTGCCCTCGTTCTAATCAGCATGTTTTCTCTAGTCATGACCTTCACCCAACTTGCTAAATCTGGGCTTCTTTGCCGGAATTCATTTCCCCTCTACTCCCACCCACCCCTGGATCTCCCTGGAATGTTAAGTGGGACTGGGCAGGCCTTGCTGGGGTGCCTGCCACGCCCACCCCCAGATGTGAGTTACAGGCCTGTTTTGTTGCACGTCAGTTTACCACTGTAATTTGGGGAGTTCAGAGTTACTGTCTGTGCTCTGAGCTTTTTTTTTTTTTTTTTGCGGTATGCGGGCCTCTCACTGTTGTGCCCTCTCCCGTTGCTGAGAACAGGCTCCGGACACGCAGGCTCAGCGGCCATGGCTCACGGGCCCAGCTGCTCCGCGGCATGTGGGATCTTCCCGGACCAGGGCACGAACCCGTGTGCCCTGCATCGGCAGGCGGACTCTCAACCACTGCGCCACCAGGGAAGCCCTGCTCTGAGCTTCTTATACACACCAAAATATTTCAGTTTTGTGTCCCACATTATTCTGCGGTGCTTGATCTAAGAGGTCAAAACATAAGCCTGCTAGCATCTAGTTTTACATGGGTTTTCTTGGGGAAACCAAGAATTCAAGAGTTGTGTCCTGGAACAGGGTTTCTATATTGATACTTCTTGGGTGGGTCTTGTTTGTTTTCTTGGCTTCAGAAGGATTCTCTGAGCAATAAAAACTGAATGCTTACAACTGAAATTGATCTTCGGTTCATCAGCCAGAATTGGATCTCCTGGAAAGATTTCAGTTGAAGATCTGGAATAAAAACGATGATAGCTTCTCTTCCCTGCCCTTCTGTTTCCTTTACTGCTGTGACACTGTCCTGTCTTTAAGAGGCTGTGTGAGGAACTAGATTTGACCCAGGGGACTGTCCACAGCGAGACTGCCTAATCTCAGGCAGGAACTGCAAGGCCCATGACTACAGCCTGCAGAGACGGTGAAGTCTTGCTTAAACCAACCCTTCGCGCTTTAAAATGCTCTTCCGCACTTTCAGTGACATGGGGAAACAGAGCAAGAAACAGGTCACGTGACTTGCCCAAGCTCACTCTGCTGGTC
Organism: Aethalodelphis obliquidens; assembly: GCF_003676395.1. Classification (NCBI taxonomy): domain Eukaryota; kingdom Metazoa; phylum Chordata; class Mammalia; order Artiodactyla; family Delphinidae; genus Aethalodelphis; species Aethalodelphis obliquidens. Next base: position 9,613,238 of record NW_020838001.1, read on the forward strand.
ACTGGTCTTTGCTTTTGAGCCCAGGTCCCTACCTCCTTCCTTCCCTCACCCCTCCTTCCCCCAGCGCTGAGTGTCCGGCTAGTGGGTAATGAACAGAGGCAAGAGTACCCATTCCATTTCCTTTGGTTTAGTTTTCTCATTTAGCTTGGTGCTTCCGACTTCATCCTGGCATCATGAGAGCAACAGAGGGTGCCCACGAGTCCCCAAGCCAGAGAACAAACTCTGAGAAAAGGCTGTGGTTTAGTATTGAATTGTGGGGAGCCAGCAGGGTCCCACTGCCACTGTCCTGGACTAGGGGCATTTTTGCCCATTCCTAAACACACACAGAAAAGAATTTTATATATATATATATATATATATATATATATATAGAGAGAGAGAGAGAGAGAGAGAGAGAGAGAGAGAGAGAGAGAGAAACTTACATTTTACAACTGTGTGGGCACAAGGATTAATATAATCTAAACTGGATTATATTAAAATTTTTTTCTTCTGATTTTAAAACAAATTAAAGCTCTTCCATGGGCCCCTAATTGGAGATGTCAGCCCCTGGGGATGGGGAGATTATAACCAAGACATGAGGAATGTTAAGAGAAGTTTTCATTCTACACGGAGAAGAGACAGGTTGGGCAGAAAGTTAATTACTTATCTTGGTTTTGCCTAGTTTGTTTTTTTATAACAGCTTTATATTGAATTATACTGAGATATAATTCAAATGCCATAAAAAGACTTATATTCTTTTAAAGAATATAATTTAGTAATTTTTAGTATATTCATAAAGTTGTGCAACCATTACCAGCATCTATTTTTTTTTTGGCGGTACACGGGCCTCTCACCGCTGTGGCTTGTCCCGTTGCGGAGCACAGGCTCCGGACGCGCAGGCTCAGCGGCATGTGGGACCCTCCCAGACCGGGGCACGAACCCGTATCCCCTGCATCGGCAGGCGAACTCCCAACCACTGTGCCACCAGGGAAGCCCCATTACCAGCATCTAACTGCAGAACATTCTTATCACTCCAGAAGGAAACCCTGTACCCGTTAGCAGTCACTTTCCATCCCCGCTCTTCCCAGCCCCTGGCAACCACTAATCTACTTTCTGACTCCGTGAGTTTGCCTATTCTGGGCATTTTATCAATACATAATTGGAATCATACCATATGGGATCTTTTGTATCTGACTTCTTTTACTTAGCATAATGTTTTCCAGGTACGTCCAGGTTGTAGCGTGTATCACTACTGCATTCCTTTTTATGGCCAAATAATATTCCATTGTGTGGATAGACCACATTTCATTTATCAATTCATCGATTGATGGAAATTTGGGTTGGTGCCATTGTTTGTCCTAGTTTTAAAGATACTCGTGTATTCAGGTTTTTGGAATTATTTGTGAATTTTTGTGATGATACCCACTACCTAATGAACAGTTACTCTGTGTCACTCACATTAACTCTTTGAACATCCCCATCGGCCCTGTTCAGGACCTCTTATTAGCGTCATCATTTTAGGGTTGGTTAGGCTGAGCAACAGAATGGGTGAGCAGCTGGCCCTGGGTCACACAGCTAGTCTAGTTGATTTGGTTGGACTCACACAGTGATTAAGATCCTGTTCTAGATTCTGATCCTACCAGAATCCCGTACTGCAATCTAGTAATGGGCGGGGCACATTCATCCATCTTTGCAGGAAGACAAAGACAAAAAGGTTGGTTCTAGCCCAGGGATCAGTATGAAAATAGTCAGGCACGGCAGGAAAATGACACACTCTCCTCTCAGATAAGTAGCAAAGGTGGAGCCTGGCCAAGGAGCTACTCTGTTCTCTTAGCAAACTAACGTTTATTGAGCACTTACTACACACCAGGTATTTGCTAAGCATTTAACTGCTGTGCCTCCTATAACCAGCTCTCAAGAAACCAAGAGTGGACCAGAGGAGAACTCCGAAATTTCTTCTGACCCAGTATTGGCATCCCTTAGTTCTCAGGAAACGCATCCATCCATACATATATCACATTTACCTTTTTTTTTAACACGTATATATAGATATGTACTTGTATTTTTAAAACACGATTTCTTAGGATAGTCAAAATGTTTTGCAAATTATAAGTAAAATAGTACTTTTGAATATTCTTCCTTGAACCAATCTCTTTATTTTTTTCCAAAAGTGCTAGCTATAAAATTGTAAAAGAATTCCTGTAGTTAGTTGTTCAGTTTTTTTTTGTTTTTTTTTTTATTATTATTTATTTATTTTTGCTGTGTTGGGTCTTCGTTTCTGTGCGCGGGCTTTCTCTAGTTGCAGGGGCCACTCTTCATCACAGTGCGCGGGCCTCTCACTGTCTCGGCCTCTCTTGTTGCGGAGCACAGGCTCCAGGCGCGCAGGCTCAGTAGTTGTGGCTCACGGGCCTAGTTGCTCCGCAGCATGTGGGATCTTCCCAGACCAGGGCTCGAACCCGTGTCCCCTGCATTAGCAGGCAGATTCTCAACCACTGCGCCACCAGGGAAGCCCAGTTGTTCAGTTTTTAATGCTGATTTTGTGGTTCTTAAGCAGTGATGAGAGTCACTTATCTTGGGCTGTATTCTTCTGGCATTATCTTTCCCTGAGCATTACTTCGCTGAATTTTGAGGGTGGAATTGGGTGATATTTAGTTATTAGGGAAAGGGAAACAATAGGGCGAATGTTCTGAATGCCATCAGCTGCTTTGGTTGTGTGAGTTGATTGGTAGGTTCACTCCAGGTAGGTGTAGAGAACGTTCAACAGGGCCCACGGAGCTATGAGGACACTAGATGCTGTGACTGAGCCACTGCCTTGAAGCAGCTTATGTCTAGATGCCACTGTTTCTTGTCTTGTCGTTGCCTCTACCAAAACTGTGGATCTTGAGGGCTCCGACTGGTTCTAACCGTGCTAACCCCTGGAAGGAAGTGTTCAGCAAATGTTCACTGAACTCATTCACTCATTCAGTGTTTCTTGAGCACCTCCTCTGTGCCAGGTGTGGTTCTATAAACTTGGGAGGTATCAAGAGCAAACAAAGAGTGATCTTTGCCCTTGTAGTCTACCTTCTAGTGTGGGGAAAGAGACAGTACATAGAGAACAAAACACATCTGTACATTTTACAGTGTCTTAGAAGGATAAGTGCTGTGGCATGGGGGGCAGGGTTTGATAGGGGAGAGGGGTTGCAGTTGTATATAGGATGGTCAGGGAAGGCCTCCCTGAGAAGTTAAGACTGGAATGAGGGAGGGAGGGAGCCATGTGGATATCAAGAGGGAGAGAGTTCCAGGCAGAGGGAACAGCCAATGCAAAAACCCTAAAACAGAAATGTGCCTGGGGTGTTTGAGGTTAACGTGACCAGAGAAAAATGAGCAACAGAAAGAGAAACTGGTAGAAAGTGGGGTTGGGAACAGTATGATTCTGTTTTTTGTATTCTGCCATATTTTAAAATAAGTAAAACAATTAACAACAGTTGCATTCATTCAGCAAATACTAATTGCATATGATGGTAGGGACACAAGGCAGGCCGGGTCCTTGCCCTCTGGGATCTCACAGACTAGTAAGGCAGATGGGCAAATAAACATTTGTCACAGTATATGAATGCTCTATCAGGGGGACATAGCAGGATGACAGGGAACCCATATAACCCAGGTTTGAAGGGCCCAGGGGAGGCTGCTATGGAAAGTCAAAATGATCATTGAAATTGGGAACAGAGAAATGGGGGGTGAGCATTCTAAGGTGGGCTGGAACACATGAAGCCCTGGAGGAGAGAGGTCATTTGTAATCGGAGCATTTTTCTAGAAAGGAAAAGGCAAAAAAAAAAAAAGGTGCTCCTTGGAGAATGTTAGCTCCTGGGAAGGTTGTTTATTTCTAGAGAAGCAGCACCACATTTATACCATTTATATAAAGTGATCATATAGTCCATCATCCAGACTGGGACACCTTTGAGAGTGGGGTGGCAAGCACTATGGGTAATTATGCTGGGAGAGCAGGTATAAGTAGCCTCCAGTATGCCCTTACCACCCTCACCGATGGAAGGCCCAGCCCAGAAGCTGTAAAATAATGCCTAATGCTTCTCCCTAGTGGTGGAATGCAGCAACACAACACAAGTCAAAGATCAGAGTTTCCTATCCCATGAGTCAGTTTTCCAAGAAAAATAACGAGTCACATGCCACAGAGCTGATCAGAGTTTGGGTTTTGACCTAATGCTTTAGAGATAAATTTATTACTATAAATGTATCAAGTCTTTATCCATCTGTTTATTCTTCGCTGTGTGATTGTATTCCTATTTTCAGTGTTAGTGGCTGTGGTAGATTAGATTTCTGTTTCCAGCCCAACACTCCCTCCCTGGTACAGAATCATACTTATCAACCCTTGCACATTGGTATCATGGTGGGTAGAGTGGCTTCCTGGCCCCATTGACTTTGGGTGAAGCTGTGTGATTTGCTTTGCCCAGTGGAATACAGTAGACCCAATGGGAAGAGGGGTTTTAACTGTGTCTATACAGTTTGGCTCATCCTCTTGCTCTCACGTGACCTGTCATGAGAAGAACATGCTGTGTGTAGCAAAACACCCAAGGAGACACAAGCAAACACATGGAGTTGACCTCAACCCAATCCAGTAGAGCCACAATGACTCACAGACACATAAAAAATAACATAAATATTTGTTGTCGAAAGCCACTGAGATTTTGAAGTTGTTTGTCACGCAGCAAAAACTGACTAATACAGGAGACTATTAGTAAACGTACTCAACTTACCATTGTCTACTGAATTGCCATTTCCAGTGTTTAGCATTTACTTGAATGCGTGAAATAATGTTTTCCCTGCAGTACCACTTTAAAATCACTTTCAACACAAGTATGATGAAAAAAGTATTTGTCCTTGTAAAATCTGGATGCAAATCCAGCAGGTCTCTTCTTCCCATCTTGTCTTGCATCCTTTTTCTTCCTTTTTTTTTTTTTTTAATTTTTGGTCAGTTCCCTTTCATAGGAGAGAGAAAGAAAACCTGCCCAGAGGACTCCCCACCCAATCTACCCAAGACCTGTTAGTCTCCATAAGGGCATCTTTTGTTAGAGGCAACATTTTCCTCACTGGCTCTGAGACTCAGTGTCTTCCAAGAGAACATACATGGGAGGAATAAAGTGCTGGAGATGCCTCAGCTTTTAAGAGACTTTACACCTTTTCTTAAATAGGATTCCATTCACTTTGAGCTAACTCTAAGTTACCGTGTGTCTTCAGAAAGATTCGCAGAGTTCAGATTAATTTGTAAGACTGGTATGCTGAAGGCTCAATGAGAACTTAAATTTTTTTTCAGCATTAAAGTTCTTAATGCAAGAAGCAAGTTAGCAAATCGGCAGTCATCTTTACAGAGCTTCCTTCCACCTAATCCAGTGTAGACAGCATAGATACACCCAGATTACCTGTAAGCAGGTGAGTAAGTATTGTCATTCAAAGACCTTGCAAGCCTGGGTTGTACAGCAGGCCCATGGAGAAGTGGAACAGTGGATGGTAGTGGTTAAGAACAAGGGCTCTGGAGTCAGAAGAAGGTGGGTTCAAATCCCAGCTCCATATTTTCCCAGAGATATGACCCAGACAAGTGACCCAACCTCTCTGAACCTCAGTTTCTTCTTCTAGGAGAAGCAGGTATATAATGGGGATAATAACAGTTCCTACCTTATAGTGTTGTAAAGAAGGATTAAATAACACATGTTAAATAAAATAATGCATGTTAAGATACAGAAAACAAACTTGTGATACCAAAGGGGAAAAGAAAGGGAGGAGGGACAAATTAGGGGTGTAGGATTAACAGATACAAAATAAAATAGAGAAGCAACACAGATATTCTGTATAGCACAGGGAACTGTACCCATTATATTGTAATAACCTATAATGGAATATATCTGCAAAAACACTGGATCACTATACTGTATACCTGAAACTAACACAATATTTGTAAATCAACCATCCTTCAATTTAAAAAGAAAAACAAAAATAATAATACAGGTTAAGTACATAGCACATAGTAGGCAGTCAATTAACATAGCCATATAGGTAGCAGCGCTAATGACCTGCTTTCTCAGTTTTTCTGTATCTTTGGTTAAGCCGTTAATAGCTCACCTTTGTCATCATTAGGGCTGCTCAGGATCCACCGGCTTCCTGTGTAGAAGGCATCTGTCACTGTGCTCATCCAGGTGGAAGGCAGTGCCCTACCCACCACTGTACAAGCTGGTGAGCATCAGCTACTCCCACCACTTCCTTGCAGCTTGAGGACACGCACAAGCCCTGGGCTTGGCCAGTCAGGTATTCCTGCCTGAGACCAAGCAAGCAGCACAAACCACAGGGAGGTATTAAAATTCATCCACAATAGCAGCGTTTCAGCAGAGGTTTAAACAGTGTGATGACAGCAGCGGCGGTTTCTGGGAGCAGTGGGGCCCAGCTTCGGGGTTTCCAGCATCAGCATCAGAGATGTTCCCCTGCAGCATCCCAAACAGACGTCCTTGCAGGGCACCTCGTTCTGGCCTGCCTCACTTTCTGCCCATCACCTGAGCTGGGCTCTCAGGTCCCTCACATGCTCCAGTCAATCAATTCCTGTTCTGGTTCAACTGGCCAGCAGTTTCTGTTGCTTGTAATCAATGAACTCTAATTGATACACTCCCAAAGAGGGAAGCTCTGATGGGCTCTATTGTCATTGACCCATAGTGAGGACTCCAGTTTGGCAGAATTGGGAGCCATATCAGCGTAGAAGTCATTGCTTTAGACTCAGCCTTTGCACTTAGCTAAAAAGCCAGCTCAGGGGCTTCCCTGGTGGCGCAGTGGTTGAGAGTCCGCCTGCCAATGCAGGGGACACGGGTTCGTGCCCCGGTCCGGGAGGATCCCACATGCTACGGAGCGGCTGGGCCCGTGAGCCATGGCCGCTGAGCTTGCGCGTCCAGAGCCTGTGCTCCGCAACGGGAGAGGCCACAACAGTGAGAGGCCTGCATACCGCAAAAATAAAATAATAAAATTATTTTTTTAAAAAAAGCCAGCTCAGATGGTTTCAGTCTAATAGTGCAACGCTTGGCACCTTTAAGCAGAAAGATGCCCCTACCACCACCATGGGAATTCTCCTTCCTTCTGAGAGCCTGATGGGCACCAATGCTTCAGGGCTGGCCTTTGACTTCATTATAGAACGGAAACTTCTTAAAGGAAAAATGTCCAACAATTTTTTTTCCATAAAACATTACAAACATACAGCAAAGTTGAAAAAAAATGTTTGGTGATCACCCACATTCTTTCCACAAAGATTCTGTCATTAACATGTTACTCTTTTGGCTTTATCATATATCTCATTATGATATTTTTAATTGAAAAGCTAATACATGCAAAGAGTGGAAAAATTCAAACATTCCAACATGGTATATGATGAAAAATTATTCTCCTTTCCACATCAGATCCCCAACTAACTTCCCAAAAGCAATCACGTGTTTACATATGCTTATATGTATAGTTTTTGTTTCTTCTTTTTCCTGATTTCCTTTTAACGGCCCGTTACTCAACTTACCATCTTGTCGTTTGCCTTTCTTTTTTCTTTCATTTAACAATATATCTTTCATTCAGGATCCATTCATAAAAGCTTATTAAGCACCTACTCTGCTGTACCAGACACTTTTTCCATAAACCAGGCACCCTGAATGGGTGGAGTAGTTCTGCTCTCCTCCCTCAGGGCCAAAAATTCAGAAATCATCCCATGTCACCTCATGTGAAACTAGTTCATTCTTTTTTTTTTTTTTTTTTTTGGCTGCATTGGGTCTTCGTTGCTGCGCAAGGGCTTTCTCTAGTTGTGGCAGGGGCTCTAGCAGGGGCTACACTTCGTTGCCGTATGCAGGCTTCTCTCGTTATGGAGCACAGGCTCTATGTGCATGGACTTCAGTAGTTGGGGCACACAGGCTCAATAGTTGTGGCTCGTGGGCTGTAGAGCTCAGGCTCAGTAGTTGTGGTGCACGGGCTTAGTTGCTTCACGGCATGTGGGATCTTCCCAGACCAGAGCTCGAACCTGTGTCCCCTGCATTGGCAGGCGGATTCTTAACCACTGTGCCGCACCACCAAGGAAGTACGAAACGAGTTCTTTTTTTTCTCTTAATAAATTTATGTATTTAATTTTGGCTGCGTTGGGTCTTCGTTGCTGCACGTGGACTTTCTCTAGTTGTGGTGAGCCGGGGGCTACTCTTCCTTGCAGTGCACAGGCTTCTCATTGTTGTGGCTTCTCTTGCTGCAGAGCACGGGCTCTAGGTGCGCAGGCTTCAGTAGTTGTGGCTCGCGGGCTCTAGAGTGCAGTCTCAGTAGTTGTGGCACACAGGCTTAGTTGCTCCGCGGCATGTGGGATCTTCCCAGACCAGGGCTTGAACCCATATCCCTTGCATTGGCAGGTGGACTCTTAACCACTGCGCCACCAGGAAAGTCCAAAACTAGTTTATTCTTAAAGGGACTTTTAAACCAGGGCTTAAATGCCTATAAGACCCAGGTGACAACAGAAATGTACGAAGGTATCTGCAACACAAAACAATAAACATTTGGAATCCCTGGCGGTCCAGTGGTTAGGACTCTGTGCTTCTACTGCAGGGGGCATGGGTTCAATCCCTGGTCAGGGAATTAAGATCCCGCATGCTGCATGGCAAGGCCAAAAAAAAAAAAAAAAAAATTATGATGTAACAATAAACGTTTGACCACCAGGTGTGCAGGAGATCAGAAGTTGGAACTAAAATGTGTTAGTTCTGGGAATTCTTGGGTATTTTCTCTGCTATAAATGAAACTCAGCTATTCCACATTTGGTTGATTGGTTGGTTTCTTCCTTTTGCTCGGCCCCTTGCCCTCTATTCTGTGTCTTTTACACACCTCATGGTTTCTCCTTCCATAGGGTTTTCGCTTCCTCCTGACTTTAGGTGAGGGGAGGTCCTCTCTGGCCTTTCTCTATAGCTCGCCCACATTTTTCCAGCACTCTGTTGGTTACAAGGAACAGAAAACACACTAAAACTAGCAGAAGTAAGAAGACTTCCTGGACAGATACTAGGTAGTTTCCAAAATCGAAGAAAGAAACACAGGGTTCAGGGCTGCTCCCCGGACCTTGAGACCTAAACCAGGGAGATGGTCGTGTGTAGCGTCTTTTTTCACGATCGTGCTCTTCACTGCTGGCCTTTGCTTGTTCTTATTCTTTCCTCCTAAGGTGGGTTTTGTAAACTTGCTAGAAAGTTATGGGCACAGTTGGCAACCCCAACTTAACATCAGCCAATGCGGCAAATCCAGAGGGTAGTCCTTCTGTCTCTGCTTTTGGACATAAACACGCCAGGAATGGTGCGCCCAGTGCCAGAGCACATCTGTGGTCAGGCAGACACAGTGGGTTAGGCTGAGCCCATCCTGGTCGGTGGCCTACTCATCTGGCTATCAGTGGCTTTCCATAAGTGGCACCCCTACCAGAACTAGTTCCCCAAAGGAAGGAGGGTAGCATGGTTACACAAAACCATGAATATTCATTGCCAAGGCCCTGAGCCTCGGACCCCTCTGCTAACTACCTCCTTCTCTGCGCATTTTCCAGACTTTCCTTGGGGATCCACTCCACCCCCTCTTTCAGCCTATATGCTTCAAATGGGGCTAACACACCCCCTTCATGAGGGGAGGGCACGTATCCCATGCTTGGCCAATCACAGTACCCCGTGACCTTGGTCAAGGTTATAAGTCCAAAAGCAAGGGTTAGCAAGTTTATTCTATAAAGCAACAGAAAGAGTTGCTGGTTTCAACAGAAATAATTGATAGTAAATAGTTATCATCTCTGTTGTAGCTCCTCAGTTCTGTAGTTCTAGCACAAAAGTAGCCATGGATAACATATAAATGCATGATGCTCTGTTCCAATAAAGCCTTATTTACAGAAACAGGCAAGTGGGCCAGATTTGGTCCACAGGCCATAGTTTGCCAAATCTTGGTCCAAAGGATGGGTATATCTGTCACTCAAACCAGTCAGGCACAATGTAGGTATTCAATAAAATATAGAATAATGGTTATTACATTTTAATTAGTTTTTAAAGTTATTATAGTGTAAGGGTAGTAGGTAGGTGGCAGCCAGTAATAAATAATAATAACTAATAAACTTGATTCTTTACTATTTGTCAATCCCTTTATATATATTTCCATTTTAATACTCAGAAAAACCATTTGGGGTAGGTAGAATTATTATCCTCATCTTACAGATGAGGAAACTGAGGCTCGAGGAGGTTAAGAGACTTGTTCAAAATCACACATCTCTGAAGAGCTGGACTCTGGTGAGATAATATATGTAAAATATGTTCTAAAATGCTACTCAGCACACGGTGAGCCTCTGTGAATACTCACTCTTCTCATTGTCATCGTCATAGTCATCACTACCACCACTGTTGTTGCGTCTCAGGTTAGGAGAGGTTGAGTAACCTTCCCAAGCCAGGCCTAGGATCTGCCTCTGGATGTGTCCAAGTTTAAAAGGGAGAGAGGGGAAAGGAGAAATAGGAAATGGTTTAATTATACCCTTCTTGCTATACAAAGCCTTTGCATCTACTCCCTACCCATGTCCTGTCTCCAGCACTCTGCCCACCTCCAGCCAGACCGAGGTTCCTCAAAAGTGCCACAGCTGGTCTTTGCACAAGCTATTCCCTCTGCCTGGGACCCTTCTCACCTCATTTCTCTGTCTGCCCCAGACCTGCTCTTCCTACACCTCTGGGGTTATGAATCTGCCTCTTGCAGGAAGCTTTCCCTGACCACTGTGTGAGTCCTTTTTTTCTTTTCTTTTCTTTTTTAATACAGCCTGTGTGAGTCTTTATCACACTGTATTGTAACTGTTTACTTATTTTTCCTCTTGATTACTCTGTGACTTCCTTGAAGGCTTACTGTTGCATTCCTAGAGGTTAGTATCATACCTCACACCCAGATAGAACCCAGTTAATATTTGTAAACAAGTGAATGGTTCTGGAACAAGCCCTGGTAGAATATGTCAGTCAGGGAGACCGTATGCCATAGATATGGAACACGAAAAGAACCTGAAAATGACAGTTGGTCTGGGAGATTTCAGTGTCACCAGAAAAGGATTGGAAACTCATTTTTCTCAAGAGTAGGTAAGACAACTGACCAGCTCAGGCCTGCCACACCCAGCCGCACGTCTAGAAGCTTAGAATTCCTATTCTTGGATAACATTCCTCTACAGTTCAGGAACTTCCAAATCTGTAGGTGTTAGCAGGTGAATTGGAGGCTGTTTTCACTATAAAGGTCCTGATCCACATTGTTGCTTACACAGTATCCTCTTCCAGTATTTCATCTCATCATTTCAAATTCTAATCCATGAAGGGAAGGGGCTGCAGTGGGGGAGGAGAAGGGAAAGAAGAGGAAGAACTGAGGGTCTGTATCGTGGTTATTTCCATTTTCAATTAAGACTGTGCCCTAGTGACTTTTTAACTAGCTTTTTTTTTTAATTTTAAAAGTTAATATGCTGATGGGAATATAAATTAATATGGCCACATTGGGATAGAGTTTGGCATTTCCTAGGAAATTTGAACGTAAGCATATGCTCCGATCCAGGCATTCCTCCCACACTGCATTTCTCAAACTTACCATGCGTGAGAATCACTAAGGGATCTTGTTAAAATGCAGATCCTAGGCTTAGAGAAACTTACACATGTGAATCAGGAAAGCTGTGCAAGAATGTTCATAGCTACCTTGCTCTTAATTACAAATTGGAGTCCACCCACTGGCAATGAAGGTGTAGATGAAGTGTGATATAGTCACAGGGTAACGATGAATGAACCACAGCTGCCTGCAGCAACGTGTTGACTCTCACAGGCTTAAAGGAGCAAGTGAAGGAAAATTAGTCATACTGTTCAACAAGTGGCAACACTAAGCAACATAGGTGACAAAACTATTTTTAAATAATTATTACACAAAATTAGCAATCGTGGAAGAAGGTGGCAGAAAGAAGGAGAAGCTGATGGATAGGAATATGTGAAGGGCTTCTTTAGTACTAAGAATGTTCTGTATCTTACGGTGCTGATGGTTACTCAGGTGTTGTTCCTTAAATTGCACGTTTATGTTTTATACATTCTTGTATGTGTGCCAAATTTTCAAACTTAAAAGACTGTAAAAAGGTATATAGCAAGATGTCCGTCACTCAGACAACTGCATCACAAATACTGCTGTCCTGTCCCCAGAGCTAACTCATGTTACCAGCAACCTGGTCTCCTCTGCATTCACAAGTTTGTGTGTGTATGTGTGTAGATGTATATATGTTAAATTTGATATAGAGAGATGCTGTTACATATATGTATTTACATACATATATACACATACACACAACAGCATTACTTGTGTTCTTTTCTGTCCTTTAAATATTTCACCTAATACATCCTGAAAATATTCCATCAGTGCACAGAGAAATACATTATTCTTTTTATAGTCATAAAGAATTTATTCTATTTTATGACAGAACCATAATTTAGTAATTTTAATGATTAATTTTTAACCATAAAGTGGTATGTGAACACACTCCCTATTTTTAAAAAATGTTACTAAGGATAATGTTCTCTTACGCATACCTGTGGAAGTTTTAGGTTCTCCAATCCTTCCCCTCTGAATCTACTCCCTGCCGCCACCTTGCTTAACTCATAGCCGGTGTGCATCCTGCCAGGACTTTCGTCCTCTGGATTTTCATTTTCACCACTGAAAACATATGTGGGCTTGAATATGTGTTTATGTCTATGTAGAACTTACTTTTCCTCTTCAATGCAGTATAGCTGGAGCTCTAGCCATCCCTATAAACATAAAACTGGCTGATTACTTTTATTTGCTGCCTGGTATGGCTAAACCACAGTTGAATCTAACCATTCCCCTATTGTTGTACACTTAGGTTGTTTCTCAAGTTGTTTGCGATGACAGTAGTGTTGCAACAAACATCCCTGGACTCGTCCCCTTGTGCACATGTGCAAGCATTTCTCTATAGGAGATGGAAAGCAGAACTGATAAACCCTTAGGAGGGCATATCTAAAGATTGATGGCCAGATTGCCCTCCAAAGTGGCTATAACCGTTCACACTCCCACTAACAATGCATTAGAAGACTAATCTCCCTTCACTCTTAGTAAAAGTAGATGTTATCAGCAGTCTTAATTTTTATTGAGCTGATAGGCGAAAGAAAGGACGACTTTATGGTGAATATTCATTCCCTTATAGTTAGTGATGCTGAACGCCTCTTATAAGTTTGTTGCCCAGAATCTGCATTTAACACGATCCCCAGGTCATTCTTCTGCACATTAAAGTTTGAGAAGCACTGGAGTCAGAATCTGTATCTTAACAAGGTCCCCAGTGATGCCCATGCACAGTGTGAGGAGTGCAGTGGGGGAGGAATAGCTGGATCATAGCATACGCTCACTTTTACTAATATGTGTGGGGTTGTGTTTATCTTTTCTATTCAGACAGGATATAAAACAGCGCTTCAATGTATTTTTAACTTGCACTTCTTTAATCGTAAGTGAGCTTGGACTTTTTTTTTCAAATTCTTACAGGCATATTTTTCTTCTCTGGAAACCAGGTAGTCACTGAATCTTCTTACTTTGCTTCAAACACACGAAAGCTGATCTCCTGGGGGCTTTTGCTGTTATGGTTTTCTCTCCCTTGGAACGTTCTCTCCCTGATTCTTCCCAGGGCTGCCTATTATATTCAGGTTTTAGCTCAAAGGTCACTTCTAGCGAAACTCAGGTACCGCCCCTACTACCACTCTTCATCTCGCCACCCCGTTTCACCTTGACCGTGGCCCCCACCCCTATTTGAAATGACCTGCACACTCGTTCTTTCCTTCCTTCTCTGACTGCCCTGCTGGATCTTGTGTGTCTTGCCTATCTCTCCATACCCAGCACCTGGAACAGAGCCAGGCCACAGTCTAGACTCAAATTATCGTCAGATGAACAAATAAATGAACTCTCGGCAGATGAAGAAATGAGATTTGCTCCTGTCTAGCTTTACGCCCCACTGAGGCATCACTTTTACCTGGATAAACATTTCTTGATTCATTCCTGTATCCACAGCGGAAAATACTAGGTGGTAACGACAGAAGTCCAGTGAGGTAGCTTTAGGAGAACACGACCCGAGCAAGGTGCTCAGCCCCACGGGAAGCCCAGGACAATCAGAGAGACAATTATGTTTTTATCTATTTCTCTTAAAAAAGAAAGCAATTACTTGACCAGTATTAAATAATATTATAGTGCTCATTTAGTATATATAGAGAAACTGGTATAAAGGCATGGAAGTCTGCAACTCAGAAGGGTTGGGTAATGCCAGTACAGGCTTGTGTGCTTCCAGTTTATTCCCACGTAAAACAGAATATCTGTCCCAAGTTCATTGGAAGCACCAATTCTTCTGTTTTTTTTTTTTTTTTTGGCTCTGCCGCACAGCTTGTGGGATCTTAGTTCCTCAACCAGGGATCGAACCTGGGCCCTCAGCAGTGAAAGCGCCAAATCCTAACCACTGGACCACCAGGGAATTCCCGGAACCACCAATTCTAGATGAGCATCAGCTATTTTTACAGATAACTGTAACTCTTACCCTACTCTTATACATAACATTTACAGAGTGCTGCCTCTGTAGTAGACATTGTTCCATGTACTTTCTATATATGTATTCATTCATCCTCACAACCACCCTGGCTGTATTAGCATCGCCATTTTATTGAAGAGAAAACTGGGGTACAAGGCAGCTTTCTCAAGGTCACATGGTAAAAGAGCCAGGATTCTCACCCAGGCTGGCCCCAGTCCATGTGCTTCGTAATGACATGATACTGCCTCTGGAATCTTTGTAATGCTTTGTAAGATGTCGAATGACCGGGAGAATCTTCTGTATAATTCAGAGGTACACTTCACCTCTTGGCAAAATACTTAAGTTATGAAAGTTACAAATATACTCCGTTTTTCTTTTACAAAGGGACAAGCATTGAAAATTTATTGACTTTCTTTTTGAAGAAAGGGAACTACCTAACAACCATTAAAAAAAAAATCAGGATACAGGTGATATACATATAAAGAATGAGAAAATGCTTTCCAAGAGAAACATGCTATGGAGTGAGTATTTGAAATGCATGTTTGGCCATGATTCCCTTGTGAGGTGATTTTGTTGCTGAAAATAATGAAAAGTTGTCACCTGTAAAGACCTCTATCTGCGTGTTTAAATTTGGCAACAGAATTTCCTAATCTGTTTAAACATCTTCCAAATAAAGAGCTTCAGTGGGTTTGAAATCCAGTTGTTAAAGATATAGTTTAGGGTTTCCCTAGGGTTTCCCTGGTGGCACAGTGGTTGAGAGTCCACCTGCCAATGCAGGGGACACGGGTTCGTGCCCCGGTCCGGGAAGATCCAACATGCCGCGGAGCGGCTGGGCCCGTGAGCCATGGCCTCTGAGCCTGCGCGTCCGGAGCCTGTGCTCTGCAACAGGAGAGACCACAACAGTGAGAGGCCCGCGTACTGCAAAAAAAAAAAAAAAAGATATCGTTTAGGTTAAGCTCTTCAGGTTAATTTGTAGAAGCCCCAGGTTGATTATCAGGGGAAATGAAAATTTACGAGCTGGATTTCAAAGAAAATAGTCAATTTGTGTAACTGGCGAATGGGATTAAAAAGGGAGAACCATGATTTAAGCATAGCCAATGATACTTTGTTTTTTTCTATATATCCTGTGAGGTTTTTTTTTTTCTCTTCAGTTTTTCAGTGATAACCCTTGAAATCAAGCCATTAAAACCAAACATGGTAATAAACTTAATTTAGGACCATAACATTGAATGGATGTATTATAAAATACTAAAACAGTGCCTTCAAAAAAGGAAGCAAGTTTTAATCTGTTGCTGTCATTATATTTGTAGAAAATATTGATAATTTACTTTGCCTTTTGTTGAAATATATTCAAGGAAAATGCAAATCAAAACCGTAGTGAAATATCATTGTATGTCAATTTGATTGGCAAAAATTAAGACATCTGACAATACGGAGTGTGGTAAAGGATTTGACTCCACGGTACCTCTTACCTTGCTGGGGGAAGTGTAGACTGGTGCCTCCACTGTGGCATCATTTCTTACATAGTCACTTACAATCCAACCAATGTATACATTCATTTAAGAAACTGACACTTTTTAGAAAGATCATAGCTGCATTATTCACGTGGCAAAGACAGGGAAACAACCCAAGTGCCCATCAACAGGATGGCAGATGAACCAACTGTGATATTTTCACACCATGGAATATTACACATCAGTCAAACTGGTTGAACAACAGTGATAATTTGGATGATCTTAGCAATATAATAAATGCGGGGGAGGAGTAATTACTGGAAGATTACATACCCTTTTCATGAAGTTCTTTAAAAATTAAAATTTAAGGAATACATGTAGGTGCAAAAAAGACTTGCTAAGAAAAAAAAAAACAAAGGAATGAAGAATGAAGGGTTTAGGTGGATGGCTATTAAATTCGAGGAGGGGATGAAGGGGGATAGATGAGAAATGCAGGTTATGGTTAAGGTCCTAGCTTGGGTCAGTGAGTTCCCTGGTATTAATTATATCTTAATAAGCCAAGCAACAAACAACCAACCAGACAAATACAGGTCAGCGACAGATCAGGGATGACAACGGGTCTTGTACCAAAGATTGGTTAATCCAGTTGTGTGCACCTGAACTGAAGAAATTATTTCTATCCATAGCAAATACAAACACAGGTACGCACCTCAAGTAGTAAAAAGCGGGTATCAGATGCCTCCCAACCTCCCGGCTGGGTGCTTTTCCTTCATCAACTTCCCCAGAGGCAAACATTGGCCCCTAGAGATCCTTCTGAGACATTCCAAAAGGTCACACGATAAACAGAAGCACACACGTATGTTTTGAAATGGCTTTACATATATGTGTACCTAGACACATATACACACAGACCAAAGAAAACTTCAAAAGTTGCTTTTTAAAAATTTATCTCGAAAATTTAACCTTGAGTGACTTCACCTGGCTTTACACAAACATCCCTACAATCAATTCACAACTTGAAAATCAACGGGAAGTTTGAGGAAAACAGCTCCTTTTTAAAGAAATATAAAAATGCTCTTCTTGCAGACAGTCCCCTAGGGTTTGTCAAGGGTAACCCCACAGAAGGTGAATTACAGGACGCTGCGAAACCCCACAGGGCCGGAGCAAGCCACGGCAGAAAAGCTCACCGCGGCGATGTTAGAAATACGGATTCCCAGTCCCCGCCCCACGGATTCAGAGCTGAACACGGGTCTTTTTTAACCAAGGCCCCCACGTGACTCTCAGGTTCGGGCAAGCTTGGGGCACAGCCCCGCCTTAAGTAACTCCCCAATGGAAGAAGTAAACATCTGGGGCTTGTAGGTGGCTTTCTTGCTCCCTGTTGGATGTCGTTTACCTGGTGCAAGGAGGGGTCCCCTCGGGTCTCATCAAGGGCCCAGCCAGTCTGAGCACGAACGCCAATTAGCTCAACCCCCCCGAGGACCACGCCTCAGTCGCCTGCTGGGCGGGGCCCGCGCCCCTGTCGGCCCCAGGCCTCTTTCCTCCGTGTGGTCTCAGACCCCGGGCGCCGGGGGCTGGGGGAGAGATGCTGCATGGAAATAGAGATGCCTGGGCTCCGCCGCCTGAAGCCAAAACTTCCGGAATCTGCATTTTTAACCAACTCTTCCAGGACCAGTAAGTTCACCCTGCCGTTGGAGACGCACTAGCCTCATTTAAATTTTAAATTCGAATATGCAGCCACGAGTGGAGGTCGTGCTTCTCAACCTTGGTTGCCCTTCAGAATAACCTGGGGAAGCTTTTTAAAATATATATACACCAATGCCCAGGTTTCAGTCCAGACCAATTAAGGCAGAATCTAAAAGCGCGGCCTCTGCGGCAACAGCCGCAAAGGCATCACCTGGGAGCTCGTTAGAAATACAGACGCTCAGGCCCCACCCCAGACCCACTGAGTCAGAATCTGCATTTTAACGAGATCCCCAGTGATTCGCGCGCACATTAAATTGGAGGGGAGCCGTGCTTATAAAATTTTAATGGGCAAACGAATCACCTGGGGATCTCGTTAAAATGCAGATACGGTTTCTCAAACTTAAATGTGCATGCGAATCACCTGGGGAGCTTGTTAAAATGCAGATTCTGATTCAGCGAGTCTGGGGTGGAGCCCGAGAGTCTGCATTTCTAACGAGCTTCCCAGGTGGTGCGGGCTTCCCGGGTGTGGACCGCGCTTCCCCTGGAGTCCCGCGGTCTTGGCTCCGGGCCAATCAGCCGTCAGGGCTCTTGATAAATCGCCCTGTTCGGCTGAGGAGCAGAATTGCCGGGACATGCGCGCTCCGGCCGAGGGAGGGGGTAATTTCCGAACTCCGGGAATTGGTTGTGTGAGGCTGGCCGCTCGCAGGGACTCGCCAGAGCCCTGGTCCTCACGCCATGTCGCGGCGCAAGCAGGCCAGGCCCCAGCATCTCGGCTCCGAGGAGCCGCAGCCTGAGCGCCAGGAGTTCGCCGAGGCGGCCCCGGAGGTGCTGGGGGAGCCGGGTGAGTAGTGCTGCGGACGTCCGGCCCGGGGGGCTGGAGGCAGTTTCTCGGACGTTCCCCAGAGCCGCGCGGGTGCGAGGTCCCGGCTACCGGGCGTGGAAGGGTGGGTGAAGCTTCCAACCCGAGTTCTGGGTCTCGGGCCTTGCTGACCCCACCTTGGTAAGTTACACCCCCCCACACACACACACCTCGTAAATTCACCCTCCTCGGGTAAATTACGTCGCTCCCCGAGGGGATTCCTGCATCCACTCCCCTCCCCCCAAGCGCTGTGAAATGACGGTTCATCTCCCGAACACGTTGGAAGGATGCTCTGAGACCCCTTTGGAGGCTGTCTTCGGGGTGCGCCGGCACCCGGGTGCCGGACCTCCTTGGCGCTGGGCTGGAGCTGAGCGCCTGGAAGCTGGGCGCTCCGAGACCCGCGCCCCAGGCGTTTTCTTGAGGGATGGGGGGAGATGTCTGTAAAATGTCTGAGCTTCTGCCGGGACCTGGGGCTAGGTGCTGGAGAGACACAGCAACCAACAAGGAGGATAGAATTCCGACCCTCCTGGAGCTCATGGCCCAGTGGAGGCGAGAAAGATGGCACGTGAGATAAAGCGGCGGAGCGTGAGGTGTGTTAGCGCGGAGCGCCGGCCTGGGAGGGGGTTGTCCCGGGAAGGCCTCTCTGTGGAGGGCAGCCTCGAGTAACACTCTGGAGGTTGTGAGGGAGCGAGCGGTGGAGATGGCCGAGGGAAGAGCACTCAGGCAGAGGGAACAGCACGTGCAGAGGCCTCGGGCGTCAGCGAGGCTGGGGCTTCGAGGCGCGTCCGATTGAGGTTTTGAGAAGTGACGGGAGCCCCGGGCTCCGATAAGGACTTTGACTTCTACTGTGAGCGAAGTGGAGCCACGTTGGGGGCGGGGAGCGAGCAGGGTGCCGCGGTGGGATCTAACAGGCTCACCCCGGCTGCCACCGGGCTAGAGGTGGTCCGGGAGAAGCCTAGGGACCCCGGCCTACCCTAGGCCCCCGGGTCAGTATTTCTCACCCGGTGGGCCTTGGAGACTCTGCTTCTGAAGAGCCTGCAAGTAGGGAGCTTCGAGAACTCGCCGAATTCTCAGGCTCCCACCACCCCCTGCACTGCTGTAATCTCAGGGGTGGGGTGGAGTCGGGGACTCTGCATTTCTAAGGCGCTTCCCCTTCTGATTATCTTGCACTCAGGTAAGACAATGTAGGTTCTTACTTGACGGTCCCTCTACCCGCCACCTTCCCTCCCGCCCGGGGGTCGCTGCTGCCTTTTGCTTAGCAAGGGGGTAGTGAGAGGAGTTTTAGCAGAACTTTCTTCTCTTCTCTCCCTTCCGAGCATTTTCCTGGCTCGGAAAGGGAGAGGGGGATCTAGTCTCTTCTGCCAGAAGGATCAGACTTCCAGCAGCAGGTCTGTCTGGTGGGCTTTGCTACGCTCCCGAGGAGGTGGTGGAGGAAAGCAGAAGCTTAAAGTCACTCCTAAGCTAATAGTTCGGCATCACGCTTTAGTTTTAAATACAGTCCTAAAAATAAAACCAAAGAAGACCAACCCTTTAGATAAATAGCTAATTAAACAAAATGTTTCAAGAAACTCTTAACATTGCCTTTGGAGGGAACTGGGTAGCTGGGGAGTGGGGTTGGAGACTTTTCACAGTAACTTTTGGATTATACCTATTAAGGCTCTACTACCTATTCCAATAAACAAAGTTTCTTTAAAGAAAAAAAAAAACCTAAAGCTTGGCTGGATGGAACTCCTATAACCAAAATATCCTGTCTTTGTGCGCAAGGTCTAGAGTGGCGATAGGTGGGTGGAACCGGAGTGGGGTTCCACCCTAACCCTAGGGTGGGGTTCCTGCGGTGGGAGCAAGGCTTCTCCTGATCCTCTGTAAAAGAATTGGGGAGGTATTGGGGATGTTGAGTCTTTGGGGGAAGCGATCATAAAAGACAATTCCTGAGTAAACCCGGGCTGTTCAAAGTGAGTGCCATGGGCTGCTTTTTCTTCCTGCAGACAGCGCTTGGAGGGCACCTCCTGGAGCCTTGCCCTGTGTTTGGAGGGGTTGGGGAGGGTGCTGTGTGTTGTGCAGCACTGTGGGTGCCAGGGCACCCCAACACCAGCCGCCGCTGGGGGGAAAAGCAGCCTTGCAACTGATGTTCCCCTTCCATGCGTTTTAGGTCTGTTATGATGCTGAGTTAGAAGCCCGCCTTTTTTTTTTTTTAAGGTTGGGCCACTCTTAATTTGCAGATGGCTTTGCAACTCACCTAGCTTTTGGAGGAGACAGAACAGAGCAGGTCAGTTGGTAGACTTCAATCATAAGAGGGGCAGGATAACAACCTTACCAAAGGAACATCAACAAAGGGTTAAAATGGCCGCAGTGCTAAACTGAGTTCTGTCAGATGTGGCCCCAACCCCATCTTTCAGACTAGAAGGGCCTCTGCCCTTTCTCAGGAGAGAAGGCTTCTGACCTTCCTTGCTTTCCTGGATGCTTAAAATTGAAGGAGGAAGGCGCCTTTAGAAGCTCTGCATGCCTCTGCCATAGTGACCCTTTATAGCCTTGGGCACAGTTTTCTGATAGCTTTAACCCATCCATCTCCCTTCTACCTTCAAGCCCTCAAACTTGCATTGCTCAGTGTGTTTTCCACTCCCTGAGAATCCGGTGGCTCGTGTGTGTACACATCAGTGAATAAAACCAGTTACGTTTATACAATGCTGACTTATGTATAAGGTTCTTTTACGTATATACATTAAAGAACTTAACCTTCATCTAAACCTGTGAGATGGGGGCCATAATCCTCACTTTACATATGTGGAAACTGAGGAACAGGGAAGTTGAGTAACTTACTCGGTCACACAGCCAGTAAAGGATAGAATTGAAATTTGGAACTTATCACCTGGCTTCCCAGTCAGTTTGCTAAATCATTGTGCTTTACAGCCTCTCACTTGGATTTCAGCTTTTCAGTCTTCCTTGGTTTCTGTGGGATTAAAAACCCTCAATAGTTTAATGGCTTTCTTTAACATGTGAATTGCTGAACAATGCTAGGTTTTGTGTCTTCCTCTGAGGGGCAGAGCGATGGACTTCACATCTGGCGAGTGTGGGTTCTAATTGGCTGAAACCATCTAGCCCTGCGGCCTTGAGCAGCATCTCTTCCGAGCCGGTATCTCTTCTGGAAGAGCAGAAATTCTCAAAATGTGGTCCCCAGACCAACAGCATCAGCTGGGAGCTTGTTAGAAATGAAGCATTGCCAGCCCCACTCCAGACCTACTGAGTCAGGAACTGCAGAGGCGGAGCCCAAGCCACCTGTACCTTAACAAGCCCTCCAGGTGATTGTGATGCACAGGTTTTTTGAGTAGTGCTGGCTTGGAGTTACACTTCTGCCACTTTAATGAGCATAGGCGTCACCTGGGGATCTTGTTAAAGTGCAGATTCTGTAGGCCTGGGACCTGAGGTTCTGCATTTCTAACAAGCTCTCAGGTCACGCTGATGTTAGTGCTCTGAGGACCACCGTTTGAGTAGCAAAGGCTTAAAGAGCAGTATGAGGATATCACTTGGAGTGCTTTAAAAATGCAGGTTCCTGGGCCCACCCCCAGTTAAGTCTGGATGAGGCTTTGGAAACTACATTTAAGCCGCAATTCAGGTGATTCTGATGTGGGTGTGGAGGCCGTCCTGTGCATCATAGGATGTTTAGCAACGTCCCTGGCCTCTGCCCACTAGGTGCCACTATCGCAAACGTGTGCACATGATCATGACAATCAAAAACGTCCCCAGGTATTGCAAAATGGCCCCCAGTTGAAAGCTATGGGACTAGGTCAGTTGTTCAGACCCTGTCAAGGGGCTTCAAGCACCACAGCTACTTGGATGTGATAGCTGCAGTCCTTTACCTGAAGCCCTGTAATAGCATTGACTCAGTGGAGGCCGGGCGCTGTACCAAGAATTTACATTGTTCATCTCTTAACTCTGAGGCAGGTCAGTGATACCTTTTTACAGATAACCTTTCTGAGCCTCAGTTTACTTAAGTTGCCCATAGTCACACAGCTAGCACGTGGCTAAGCAAACCCTATGCTTGGAACTGAAGCCCTTATCAGTGTGTTCTACAGCTTCTCATGGTAAGAAGGTTTACCTTAACAAACCTAGCAAGAAAGATGGAATCCACCTTCTATAACTGGGGCCAAAAGTCCCTGACCTTGGCCTGTAATTCATAAACTAGTTAATATATTCTTTAAGACTTAAGATTGTGCTCCGCAACGGGAGAGGCCACAACAGTGAGAGGCCTGTGTACCGCAAAAAAAAAAAAAAAAAAAAACCTTAAGATATTGACAGCACCTCTTTTTACTTTGGTCTTAAATCTACTTGGAGAGAAATCACTTTACAATCTTCTAGGAGTACTTAGGCTTTGTTATAGAAATTTTTAAACCTGCACATTAGATTGAACCCTATGAAATTATCCGATCATTTTGGCCCACAGAAACAGCAGTTTCACCTAGCTTAGCCTTACTAACAGAGAGAATGATACAGTGAACTTCGTGGACTAGATGCTCAGTTTCAACAACTAGTTACAGTGGCCAATCTTGTTTCTTCTGTGCAGCCATTCCCCTCCCTGGATTATTTTGAATCACATCAGACATATGCAATTTATAAACAGCCATTTGTAAACTATTAGAATGCTTTTTAGAACTTTAATTTCATCTTCACACCTTTATTAAAAAAAATTCCCTTATCAAACTTTCAGTTAGTGTTTGCACTTCCCATGGTCTTAAATGGCTTTTACAATATGTTTAAATCGGGATCCAAAAAGGTCCTGATACTACAGACCATCTCAAATCGTTTAGTCTCTGATTTTTCTTTCTCCTCCTCCATCTTTCAAGTTGAAACAGTGGCATTTTGTCCTGGAAAGCAGTGGCACTTGAAGTGTGGTCTGTGACCTGTTACTGAGTTAGGTCAAAATAAATTCGGAAGTGGAGAGTAAGCACTTAAAGACAGCTCGACATCCACCTTTCTGTCATATCTAATAATGTTTGGGCTTTTGTCTTATTCCACTTTTCTCATAATTTGTCTTTATTTTATAAAAAAATACTGGTCTGGGCTTCCCTGGTGGCGCAGTGGTTGAGAGTCCGCCTGCCGATGCAGGGGACACAGGTTCATGCCCCGGTCCGGGAAGATCCCACGTGCCGCGGAGCAGCTGGGCCCGTGAGCCATGGCCGCTGAGCCTGCGCGTCCGGAGCCTGTGCTCCGCAACGGGAGAGGCCACAGCAGTGAGGGGCCCGTGTACAGCAACAACAACAAAAAATACTGGTCTGACGGATTGGAAATTATTCTATGTACCAGGTCTTCCCCACGTTGTTCGAGAAGCACTGCTGCAAAGTTTTGCAGTCTGGATCTTGGCAGTTGGGTCCCTGTCACGATACCGTGTTCCTTTGTCCCCGGTACTTCCTGGAAATTGGTAAAGAGGAAGAGGATTATTAAGACCAGAGTGTGCATGGCTTCTAACTTGTGATGTTTGGGGTTTTGTTTCTGTTTTTTTTGTGGGGTGCGGGGGGTGGTAGGTGAAATAAGCCCAAACCTGCTATAACACTTACCGTGGTGCTCATATTTGAGAAATTAAGTAACACTTCTTATTGTCTCAATTTCAGCTTCAGAACTAGATAATGATGTTCCAAAACCAACTTGTCCCTCCGCTGATAGCAGTGATACCCAGAAAGCCCCTGTCACAGCTCTTCCCTCTGAGTCAAAGGAACAAACAGCAACCCTTGGGGAGAGGACCTTCAACTGCTGCTATCCAGGTAAGAGTAAACTCGAGGCACTGAACCCTTCTCTGTACGGGGCTCGGTCACAGGAGCTTAGCATCCGTTCGCTCACTGACTCAGCACGTGACTTGCCAGAATTTCAGATTCCTAGTAGCTTTCCTCTTTGAGGTTATTTATATTAAGGGAACCTGTTTTTCTTTTCTAGGTTGCCACTTCAAAACTGTTCATGGCATGAAAGATTTGGACCGCCATCTAAGAATCCACACTGGTAGGTATCCATTCATTTGTTCAAAACTTGAGTGTTAAAAAAACCCAAGGATGTGGATATGAACGAAGTGCTGGGCGTATAGTGGCAAGCAGGACAGAAACAGTCTCTCTGCCTCATGAAACTTAGTCTAGTGGGAGGGTCTGGGACCTAAAAAGTCACGAAGGCAATAATGGTAACTAACAGGCAAGGGGAAAAGTACCAGGACTGTAGTAGGGGATTTGATCCAGGCTGGTCATGACAGGCTTTTCGGAGGAAGAGACTCTCAAGTTAAACTTGAGAGATGGCTAAGGGACTTGCCGGGCGGTCCAGTGGTTAAGACTCTGTGCTTCCACTGCAGGGGGCGCAGGTTCTATCCCTGGTCCAGGAATTAGATCCTGCATGCTGCATGGTGAAAAGAAAAAAGAGAAAAACAGAAAGATGGCTGAGTAACCAGATGAGGAGAAGGAAGGGTTCCAGGCAGAGGGAACCGCAGTGCAAAGGCTTGGAGGGAGCAGAAGCAGGATGGGTGTGAGGTGAAGTTGGGGAGGCGGGGAGAGGCAGGGGAGGGGGACACAGAGGCCCTGTGGCCATAGGAACCTTAGATAAGAGCAGTGAAGTTGCTTCTCGAAGGTGCCTTCAGAGCAACCAGCTGCTAAGAATACAGAGAAACCATACGTGCTGGAGCAAAGGAATGCGTGATCACGAACCACGTTCTGCACACTGCGTACGGCCTGTTATCGTGTCCATTTGTCTAACTGTTATCTGTGGCTGCTTTGTTACCAATAATGTAACAGTAAGCCCATTACATATTAACAATTTTATGAAAAATAACTTTTCTGGCCCTACAGTGGGGTTATTGAGTAGTTGCTGGGGATTGCATGTTGCACAAAGCCTAAGATGTATTATACTCTCTGGTTCTTTCCATAAACTTTGCCAACCTCTGGTCTCTAGTGTAGACTCTATAGTAGCCTGTATGAGTTGGGATACTGATGTCTTTGCTCTCAGAGAAACCAAACTAAGTGACTGAAACACAATCAGATTTATTTCTCTCAAGTACAATTTAAGAAGTAAATAGTCCACAGCTGGTGGAATAGCTGGCAGCCTAAACATACAGCTTCGTCTCCTGGTCCAAGGCAGCTGCTCTAGAACTCAGTCTCTCAACCAGTGGAAAAAAGAAGCAGGAGGAAGGGCTCACAGCGTGCCTTCCCTCAGGTCATGCCCCAGAAGCAGCATCCCCTGTGACTTAGCGGTATAATGAGCAGACTCAGTCGTGGCCACATCAGGCACGGAGGGGGGCTGGAAAATGGCTTCAAGAAGGGCAGCCATACGCCCAGCTAAAACCCTGAAGCTCCATCATTAAGAAGACAGCTTTCTGGACAACCAGTCTGTACTGGAAATGGGCGTCGTGCTATGGAAACTAGAGAACAAAGGGTCAACTTTGCCTGCGAAGGGTGGATCGTGAAAGGCCTCCTAGTGAAGCCTTGAAAGGCAAGGTTGCCAGGATGATGCCGGTGAGAGCACGCAGACTGTGGGAGCCATTTGAACAAAGATGACCCCCCCTTCCTCCCCAGCAGGGTGGCCTGGCTAGGCAACTTCAAAGTGGGTGACTCTGCCCTGAGGATAACTGAGCAATCCTCCATTGGGGCGGTGCTACTGCCATCTAGTGGGTGGGGGCCAGAGGTGCTGCCGAAATCCTGCAATGCACAGGACAGGCCCTACAAAGAACTGTCAGGCCCCAATGTCAACAGCACCAGGTGGACCTAGAGAGCTAGGCAGGGGCTGGATTGATGTTTTATCGAGGTGATACAGAGCATGATGGGGATACAGAAAGTATAAGGCAAGGCCCTGTCCTTGGTGGGGTTCACTGAGTCAGGGATGCATATGTAGGGCAGACCCGTGCTTCTCTGGTAGGTATACACTTGAGCTGCTTCTCTGGATCCAAGGCAGTTGCTCTACTTCTCTGAATCTCTTACCCAGTGGAAGATAGGAGTGGGGCCTGGGGGGCTCACAGCATCTATCCCTCTGGGCATGACCCAGAAGTAGTATCCCTTATGACTCATGGAATAGTGAGTAAGCAACTAAAGGTTGCATAAAAGCAAAGTATTTCAGTCCTGTGACAGTCCAGGCAAGGTGGCCGGGCCCCATGGTTTCAGGGACTCGGTCTCTTCTTTTGTTGCTTTGATATCCCAGTGATGTAGCTCTCATTGGTGTGGTCTGAGGTGGCTTACTGCACCTTAAAGGCACATCCTAGAAGTTACACACATCATCTGAATTGACGCCCATTTGGCCAGAACTTAGTCACATGGCCACTCTTAGCTGTGGAAATGAGGGCCGGGAGCTTGAAATCTTCAATCTGTGTGGCAAGTGCCCAGCTACAAAGAGAAGGTTCTATTACCAAGAAAAAGAACTTACATAGACCCAATGCCATCTCTGCCCCAGCTGTTAGTGGGAGGCAAGGATGGCAGTGTATGTGTGGCTCATCACTTAAGGACCTTGGCCAAATGGGTAGAACATTGGTTTCCCAGCCACTGCTTGAGATCTTTTACGCTTCAAAACTGAAGATCCCCAAAGTGGTTTTTTTTTATCGACAGTTACTGCATTAAAAGTTAGAACGAAAACTTTAAAACATTATTCATTTAAAAATAACAGTAGACGACTTCCCTGATGGTCCAGTGGTTAAGACTCCACGCTTCCAGTGCAGGGAGTGCGGGTTCAGTCCCTGGTCAGGGAACTAAGATCCCACATGCTGTACCACGTGGCCAAAAAAAAAGTAAATTATTTTTAAAAAACAGTAAGCTCATTATATATAAACACTTCTATGAAAAGTAACTATTTTCCAAAACTGTGATAAGTAACATTGTATACACATTTGCACACCTGTCTTAATAGCTGGATTCTCATCCCTCTATTTGAGTATACAGTCTATTGCCATGTGTTCCTTTGGAGGATATGAAGAAAATCTGGCCTCTCATATAATGTAACTGGAAATGGAGGAGGTTTTTTTTTGTTTTTTGCGGTACGCGGGCCTCTCACTGTTGTGGCCTCTCCCGTTGCGGAGCACAGGCTCCAGACGCGCAGGCTCAGCGGCCATGGCTCACGGGCCCAGCCGCTCCGCGGCATGTGGGATCTTCCCGGACCGGGGCACGAACCCGTGTCCCCTGCATCGGCAGGCGGACTCTCAACCACTGCGCCACCAGGGAAGCCCTAGAGGAGTATTTTGATAACCTTTTCAGATAATACTACACCAAAATACAACAAATGATAGTTCGTTAAAGACTAGTTGCTGTATAGAATTTGCAGTCATATCCATAAATTTTTCAAACTGTTAAGTTAAAATCCATTCATTAGTTTGTTTTCCACTTTGAATGGCTCCTACCCAGGCTTGATTTGACATACACTGGACGTCTGGGAAAATGTAAGTTTTACTAACTTGTATAATTGTTCCAAATGTTGACCCATTTCATTGTAACATAGGAGAAAATCACATTTAATATTACCAATCTCATCAGAAGTATCTAAGAACTAGGATGCTGCGGGCCCAGGGTAATGGGGATATATGTTCTGAAATCCGAACTTTTCTTTTAGAATCCAAAAGTTAACCTCACAGTATCATCAGTAACGTTCCTTGACACGACAGTCTCAGTTAGTTCATATTTTAGAAAACATCGGCCAAATACCAAATCTGAAAATAATCATGGTTCTTCAGTTCTTTCAAGTCAAAATGGTGCAGCATAAGAAAAGCACCCAGTTTTCAGTGCAGTCGTCCCACAAGCACTTGTTCTGAAGCCAACTAGCATAGTTTGGTTTACAGCAGACTTTTTTAAAAATATAATTGACATTTTTAATAGGGAAATTTGCCATTCAGATTTCAAATATACTAAATAAGTTAAATATTAAAGTATATGACTTACTGGCAAATATAGGAGGACAAATTTATGGGGGGAGATAGACAGGCAAAAACAATTAGCAAAGACCACAAAGAAGGCAGATTAAATATGACTAAAGTTAAAGCTTACAATAAGATACGATTAAGGAGTTAAGACAAGTGTCCTACAAGAAATGTGCAATGTGGGGCAGAGTTCATCTTCAGAACACACAGGATGCCTACAAATCAAAGATCAGTCCAACGGAAAAGGACTTGAACAAGCAGTCACTTAAGACGTAGAAGTGCCAATATTCACATGAAAAGCCCACAAGGAGTAAAGTCCAAAAGAAACGAGTGCTGTATTTCCTCAGTCGGCTAGCTGGAAAGTTCTAAATTAAGACCGTGAGAGGGAAGAGATACGGGAACATATGTATATGTATTTAAACATAATAAAAGCACATTAAACTATATTTAAGTACAGTTGGCTGTCAAACTGTTCATCGTGTGGTATTTTAATACACTAAACCCTCGCTTTTCTGAAGTGTGGTACAGACCAGAAAGGTCACCACCACCTGGGAGCTCGTTAGAAACACAGAATCTTAGTCCCCACCCAGGCCCACTGAATCTGAAACTGCATTTTACTTTGTTTCTATGAGCTCAGCTTGAGAAATGGGGAGATGTTGGTCAAAGGGTACAGACTTGTAGTTATTAGAGGAATGAGTCCTAGGGATCAAATGTACAGCATAGTGACTGTAGTTAACAGTTCTGTGTTATATACTTGAAAGTTGCTACGAATGGATCTGAAATGTTCTCACCACTAAATGGTAACTGAGGTGATCGAGGTGTTAAGTAACCTTATTGTGGTCATCATTTCTCATGATATACATGTATTAAACCATCACATCGTATACCTTAAACCTACACAATTTCATGTATCAATTATATCTCAAAGCTGTGAAAAAATCTGCATTTTAATGAGACCTCACCCCCAGATGATTCGCTGGCACAGGAGCACTGAAGCTCTGCAGTTAATTTTCAGATCCAGTGGCTGGTCTACTATCTTAATTGTGAAGTAGTGATGAGCATAAAGGATACTGAGAACTACAGCAAGTAGAATGTGGTCTGAACATGGCTCGTGTCTATTAATGGAGGTCTCGGGTACCATTGTTATGGTTTATTGACTACATCCATAATTGGAGGAAATGCTAAATTCCAGTTAGAGGTAATGGAGATAAAAATTTAATCCTTTCTCATGCAAGGTCTTGGATCCCCTAAATTGTATCCATGAGGCCCAAAATAAGAACCCCTGCTCTGGTTGAGAATCCGCCTGCCAGTGGAGGGAACACAGGTTCGATCCCTGCTCCAGGAAGATCCCACATGCCGTGGAGCAACTAAGCCCATACGCCACAACTACTGAGCCTGTGCTCTAGAGCCTGTGAGCCACAACTCCTGAGCCCACATTGCTGCAGCTACTGAAGCCCACACACCTAGAGCCCATGCTCCACAACGAGAGAAGCCACTGCAATGAGAAGCCCGCACACTGCAATGAAGAGTAGCCCTCGCTCGCCGCAACTAGAGAAAGCCCGCACGCAGCAACGAAGACCCAACAGAGCCAAAAATAAATAAATAAAGTAAATTCATTAAAAAAAAAAAAAAAAAGAAACCCTGCTCTTCACAGGGAATAAAGCAAGCCAATATTTTATAATAACTATAAGTGGAATATAACCTTTAAAATTGTGAATCACTGTTGTACACCTGAAATATAGAATATTGTACATCAACTATACTTAAAAAAAAAAAAAAAACCTGATCTGGAATGTTACAGGTCATCTTGGGCAAGAGAAGCGAGTGTAGCCAACCAGACACTGGCTGTTTTTTGTTGTTTGTTTTTGTTTTGTTTTGTTTTGGCCACACCGAGTGGCTTGCAGGATCTTAGTTCCTGTACCAGGGATCGAGCGGGAGTCCTAACCATTAGACCACCAGGGAATTCCCAAGGCACTGGCTCTTAAAAGCATTTGCCTAACAGTGACTCATCAATTTTGCTCCTCTTCCATTGGGCAGAGCCAGTCACATGTCCAAGCCTGCAGTGGTGGGACCATGCAGCATAATTCTCCTGGGAACGACAGTGACTATTTGAACAATAAACAATTTACCTTGGGGTACATCTCTGACATAGCAGTTTTTCTAAATGTTATTGCTCCATTTTCTTTCTTGATTCAGACTGTAATTTTATATCTTCCTGGACGATCACCATTTTATTGAGTCTTCTAAACTGATTGGGGTAAAGGCCTGCTTAATAATCATGATTGAGTTTGTCTATTTCTTGTCCACTTCTCCTTTCCAATGTCTATTAAAATGGTTCTCAGCCAGGTACAATTTTGTCCCCCTCCCCCCAGGACAGTTGGTAATATCTGAAGACATTTTTGACTCTCAGAACTGGGGAGGAAGGTGCTACTGGCATCTAGTGGAAAGGGTCAGAGAATGCTGCTAAACATCTTAAGTGCACGGGACAGGGCACAGCAAAGAATCACCTGGCCCCAAATGGTTGTAGTGGCGGGATTGAAAACCCTGGCCTATTGGTACCTTTTCTTTGAGCAAACCTTCCCCTTTTAACAGCCATTTTTTGTTTTTATTGATCAGGTGCTGTTCATTTCTTCTAGTTTCTTGAGTTGCAAATGGTTCGCTTGCTTTCAGCCTTTTATTTAAAATGACCTGAAGTTCACAGACATTCTTCTGGAAAGTGACTAGGCTATGGGCTTTGATACATGGAGCTCCCCCTGTTCATCTCTTGGGAGTTTGTAATTGGATTTTGATTCTTGAGCAAAAGTTGTTTTAAAACATATCCTACAATTTGCAAGCTTTTCTTTGAAAAACCTTTTGTGAAACCGTGTTAGATTCATAAGTCTGATTCACATCTACTTAGTGAGTTCTGTCTCCTCAGTATAAAATGTTTAGTGGCTTTCACCATGATTTGTTTTGCCTAATATTGATATTTCTGATGTCTTTTAGCATTTTCCTAGAGTATTTTTCTATCATTTTCTACTTCTCTGCCATTTTTATTTGGGTATCTTAAGAGCATTAAGCTGATTTTTTTAATGTAATTGACATTTTTAATAGGAAATTTAATCCATTTGTTTCTTGTACTAAGTGATGTTTAGTTTGATTTTTACCTCATTTTGTGTTCTGTTGTATCCCTTTTTTTTTTTTTTTCTCAGTACGCGGGCCTCTCACTGTTGTGGCCTCTCCCATTGCGGAGCACGGGCTCCAGACGCGCAGGCTCAGCGGCCATGGCTCACGGGCCCAGCCGCTCCGCGGCATGTGGGATCTTCCCGGACCGGGGCACGAACCCATGTCCCCTGCATCGGCAGGCAGACTCTCAACCACTGCGCCACCTGGGAAGCCCTGTATCCCGTTTTTTTTTATGATTGGCTGTCTTCCGTGGTTTGGAAGCAGTACTTTCCATTTCATTACTTAAAGCCCACATCTTATCCACTTACCTTTTTGTTGTTCTGACGTACACGGTTCAAGTGTGATAGCCTGCGTCATCTGTCAACTGGCTTTATTTTTTCTTCCCATGGAATGCTAGTTCAAGTACAGGATATCATTTCTGTGGAACTTTGCAGATACTGTTCCCATCTTGCTACCATCCAGTGTTGTCTGAGGAGTTGTGTGCTCATCTGGGCATTTTTTTTTTTTTTTTTTTCTGAAAGCTTTAAGATCTCGTCATTCCTAGGCTTCTGACACTGTACCACCATGGCTCTAGGTAAGCCGTCTTAAGACACATGTCTGGGGAATTCCCTGGAGGTACAGTGGTTAGGATGTGACACTTTCACTGCTGAGGGCCCGGGTTCGATCCCTGGTTGGGGAGCTAAGATCCCGCAAGCTGGGTGGTGCGGCCAAAAAAATTTTTTTAATTAAAAAAAAAAAATCCATGTCTGTTTTTAGTGTTGAAATAATTATTTTCTCTAACTTCAGGTTCTTGAATTAGGCATGTCTTTCTGTTCTGGCTTTCCCCAAGCATTTGGTTATTGGGTAGACTTTTATTTGGATATGATCAGTCTGGAGTGGTTATGTGGTGGCAATGTTCTGGGCTTGGGGTTCTCTGCTCTCCAGGGTACCTCTAGGTACTTGGGGCCTTTAACATTGTTTCTCCAGCCTAAGCACGCTCACTTCCTAACAGCCTGGGAGGAGGTAGAGACCATTGCTGCTTGTGGTTTAGTACAAGTAAGGGAAGGGTCAACCTGACCATTCTCCGTGTGTTTTATCAACTAGTGAGCCAGAAAGCTGTTCTAATGCCCTTCCACCTGCCCCCTCTGATCTTGAGTACTTCTATGACCACTCTCGTTTTCCCAAACAAGGTTTGGCCTATGATTTTCTCTCAGTCTGATATTATCTCTGTTCCAATGTGCTAATCTAGACCTCAGCGTCTTCCTATCTCTGGGTATTTGGTGAGAAGGAAGAAGCAGACCCCTATGCTCAGGCTACCACCTTGGTCACATCTCTTTGCAGTCATCTTGGTAGAGAAAACCCTTAAAACCCTGACTCTTCTTATGTGTTTGAAGGAGACAAACCCCACAAGTGTGAGTTCTGTGACAAGTGCTTCAGCCGGAAGGACAACCTGACTATGCACATGCGGTGCCACACCAGCGTGAAGCCCCACAAGTGTCACCTGTGTGACTACGCTGCCGTGGACAGCAGCAGCCTCAAGAAGCACCTGCGGATACATTCCGACGAGCGGCCGTACAAGTGCCAGCTCTGCCCCTACGCCAGCCGCAACTCCAGCCAGCTCACCGTACACCTCCGGTCCCACACAGGTACGTCCCACACCTCGAAACCTCGGTGCCTCCCTTGTTCTCTAATTCCTTAGCGTTCATTTAGTTAAAGCACAAGCAACTTAAATGACTTCAGGGTGTAAGTAAAGAAGTTTGGAGCTTCTCTGTTGATGGTGAAGTTTGTGATTTCTTCTACCGGGGCAGCAGCTTTCAGTAAAACATGAAAGTCTGACAGCTGGGTTCTCTAACTTGACTACATAGAATACCACTGGGGATGATAATCCAATTCAGCAGTCAGGAAGCAAAGGATGTATCTCAATAAAAGTCTGATGTATAAACTAGGTGTTTCTGTCATTTAACTGAAACTCTGATTGCGTGGCTTAATTCAGAAATGTGCAGCAAAATCACCTGGATGTAACTGCAAGTCACAGACTTCTAGATCTAGAAGTTAGACTTTGCAGAAAAGCTTTTCCTTCCCTTCTTTGTGAGACCCTGTTGAAATAACAAGATAGAACCAACCAACCCCACATGGCCCAGAAAAATGGGCATGGGGAGGCTCATAAGGAGAGTCGTAAAATGAGAATTTCCAGTGAATTCATGGAAAATGGCAAGCAGACAGGCATATACTGACATCTAAAATTGAGTAAAGAACACTGTGTCCCAGCAGACAAATGGGAGGTAGCTATAGTGTTGGGAGCCAGTCTTTCCAGCCAATTTCTGTCTGCGTTGAGCGTTCTGGACTTGGAACTGGTGTGTAGGCTGCAAAGGTCAGAGTTCAGAGGAGAAGCTGAAGCCTGTTAGCAAAATGGTCTGAACTATCCAGTAACAGGTAAAACCCATGACGCCTGTGTCTAATCCTTAAACCAGTCTACTCTTCCTAACTGTAAAATGTCAGCTGTGGATTATCTCATCATCTGCAGAAAATGAGTGGTATGAAATGTGCCAAATCTAACAAATAACAAATTCTGGAGATAACAGAGTACTTGGGTAACTTACAAGAATTTTTCAGTTTTCTTTGGTATCTACCCACCGGCAGAAATGTTGCATCCAAGAAGAGTTTTATGAGCAAAGGTAGTCAGAAAAAAGAGGTATGAATTGAAACTAGGGTTGCTGGCTATAAAGTTAAACTTTCCAGAGACCAGGAAAAAAGTTGGAGAACTAATGATAAGAAGATAGAAGTCTGGTTTCTGACTAGGTCTAGGAAGAAAAGAGAAGTGAGAAAATCAAATGAGAAAAATTTTTCAATTCTCGGGGGCCATGAGAGATGAAAGGGCTTACAAGAAGCCACACAGGACAAAGGGAATGGCTGGAGAGATCCATACCTAGAAAGACTTTTCAGTAATATTGGCTTCTCGGAGATAGTGGAACAGTGCCCACAAAATTAAGAAATGATTTGGTATGTAGACTTCTATACCCAGCCAAACTATCTCAAGTGTGAACGTAGACTAGACAACAATGCACAAGGACTTGAGACTTCACTCACAGCCACCAGGCTAGTGGAAGTTACTGGAAGATAAACTCTAGCAAAACAAGGGAGGAAACAAAATTTGGCATGAGATATTTGATATGTGAAGATCTGAATGAAGCTGACTGGGGTTGTAATAAAGGGAAATATCAGGATGATACTTATATGGAAAGTTAAGAGGAAATTCAGCAAATCAGAAACTCAAAATCCATAAGAAATTCCATGTAAAATGTTACATAATTAAGAGACTGGATGGCTTTTGAGATGATGGTGAGATTCTTTTTTCCCTCAATGCACAAGCCAAGAAGCAGGATAAAATGTGACCCCCAAGTGAGCATGTAAGAAAAGAGAATCAAGGGAAGGGCAAGATAGGGGTATGGGATTAAGAGATACAGACTACTATGTATAAAATAAGCAACAAGGATGTACTGTCCAGCATGAGGAAATATAGCCATTATTTTGTAATAACTTTAAATGGAGTATAATCTATAAAAATATTGAATCACTATGCTGTATATTTGAACCTAAGATAATATTGTAAATCAAAATACTTCAATGTAAAAAGAGAACCGAGGTGAACTTGATACTAGCCACATGATCAACTGGCCCAGGTGGAAGTGGACGTTTATCCACTATAAGGAAGTGGACGTAATCCCAGTGCAGAATTTGGCTCAGATGAACGTCACATACCCAGTCATGATATACATTACTTGTGGTTTGTGTCTAAAGTTTAAAGCAACTAGTTAAAGCATGGGAATTAAGTCAGAATGCAAACCGAACTTAAATGTAAAAATCTATTTCTCAAGCAGGGAGAAGGTAGTGTGACAAAGAGAAAGGAATCCTTAAACCTCTCAAGCTGATGGACTAAAAGTTGAAGCTATTACTCATTTTAGAAAGTAAGGCTAGAAGAGTCAAAATCACAACCAACAATGCAGGAGAAGTTTGGGGAAAGGATGGTTATGTAGGATAAGTAAGAATCTCATCTTTTCATACAGTCAACTGACAATGATATTTAAAGTAACAACCTCCAAAAGAACTAAACCCTTAGCAGTGCCTCCAGGGAGTACCGAGGAGGCTATGGCATTTCATGATTTGTCTTCTCCTGCTGCCATATTCATGAGTTAATTTTATAAATAAAATTCATTCTGCCATCGTGAAACTACAAAACTTTAATAACACAAGCCAGTTAACTGATGTAAAAATACAGGTTAAACACTAAACTGAGCACATCTGTAAGTCTTAACTTGATTTGGAACAGTTGTGTGTAACATAAACCACACCTCTTCCTTCCATGTCCAAATTTGGGATGTCAAGTTAAGTGAGTTTAGATCTGAAACGGAAGTGTCCTGAAGAGTGTGGACTTGGATGCCATGATGCCTGGATTCAAATCCCTGCTGTTTGGCCATGGTCAAATAACTTGACCTCTCTGAGCCTCCGTTACCTCATCTATTAAAATGGGGGTAGTAGTACCCACACGTAGGATTGTCGTGAGGATTAAGCGAGTTAATATACGTGGTAAGTGGTGGTGTTACGAGGTGACAAGTCATTGGAGTTCAAAGACCCAGCTACCTCTCCGCGGCCAGGTGTTCTGAGGTGTGTTTGGGGGGAGTTCTGTGTTGCCTGCCTGCTCTAATGGAAACACACCTTCCGTTGCTAGGGGACACCCCCTTCCAGTGCTGGCTCTGTAGCGCCAAGTTCAAAATCAGCTCGGACTTGAAAAGGCACATGATCGTGCACTCGGGGGAGAAGCCTTTCAAGTGCGAGTTCTGTGACGTCCGCTGCACCATGAAGGCGAACC
The DNA here is from genome assembly GCF_003676395.1 of Aethalodelphis obliquidens. Classification (NCBI taxonomy): domain Eukaryota; kingdom Metazoa; phylum Chordata; class Mammalia; order Artiodactyla; family Delphinidae; genus Aethalodelphis; species Aethalodelphis obliquidens. The sequence continues at coordinate 9,649,643 of NW_020838001.1, forward strand.
TCAAGTCGCACATCCGCATCAAGCACACCTTCAAGTGCCTGCACTGCGCCTTCCAGGGCCGGGACCGGGCCGACCTCCTGGAGCACAGCCGGCTCCACCAGGCCGACCACCCCGAGAAGTGCCCCGAGTGCAGCTACTCCTGTTCCAGCGCCGCCGCCCTGCGCGTGCACAGCCGGGTCCACTGCAAGGACCGCCCCTTCAAGTGCGACTTCTGCAGCTTCGACACCAAGCGGCCCAGCAGCCTGGCCAAGCACATCGACAAGGTGCACAGGGACGAGGCCAAAACAGAGAACCGGGCCCCGCCGGGCAGGGAGGGGCCCCGAGAGAGCGGTGGTGGGCAGCACGTGGCCCAGATAGTGACCCAGCGGGCCTTCCGCTGCGAGACCTGCGGCGCCTCCTTTGTCAGGGGCGACTCTCTGCGGTGCCACAAGAAGCAGCACAGTGACCACAGTGAGAACAAGAGCTCGGGCTTGGTCACCTTCCCGCCCGAGAGCGGTGCCTCGGGGCAGCTGGGCACCCTGGTCTCCGTGGGGCAGCTCGAGACGTCCCTGGAGCCCAGCCAGTGCCTCTAGTTCCGCCGGAGAGGGTGGGCAGCCGTCCGGAATGCCAGACACGCGCCCCTGCCCGGCCCTCTGCACTCAGGCCTTCGAGCCAGACTTGAGTCACCAGCTGAGGGGACACCTGCTCCAGCGAGGCCATGGCCCCAGTCACCGCGGCCTGAGGGCAGGCAGGCGCCAAGGCAACGCTGTGGAGACCCTCCCCCATCCGTGTCCCTGTCTTCCCTCCAAGAATCGTCTAAGCAGGTTGTCTCGGTTCCAAGGTGGGGGGCGTCCACCGAGCACTGCTCCCTCCAATAGGGATGGTTTCTTCGCGATGGATTCCAGTTCTAAAACCAGTCCATCTCCGATGGCATTATGAAACTAATTAGACCGCATGGAAAAACTAATACTACGCTCATCTGTAGAGCGGGAAAGGTGAAGGTGATGGCGGGGTACCTGGAGGGTCTGGGGCGGCCGGAAAAGTTCTATTTCTTAACCTGGGTGGTGGTTTATGAGTATTCGCCTTCTGCGTTTTTTGTGTGGTTCCTTTTATCTGTTGTCTTATAATAAAAAGGCAAGCTCGTCTGTAGAATGGTGTAAGAGGGGCACTCCATTTTTATGGTCTTCCACAGACAGGTTATGGTGTGGGGTTCTGCGGTGCTGCCCCGGCCCCATAGTAATTTCTCTGTAAATGCACGTAGGAGATCTGTGTCTTAGTGCTGTAGCAAAGCGAAATGCAGTTTGATCTGTAGGTGGCGCCAAAGATCAAGCTGACGCTAGCTCAGCCTGTAATTGTGTGTGTTGTGAAATTCAACCTTGGCCTACTTGGGTTCATAAAAAGAGATGAGGGGCCCAGTGGGTCCTGGGCTTGGTTCTGGGACATACGATGCGTGGGAAAGCCTGAGACTAGTGTCTTCATCACGGTAAGCCCTTGGTGTTTGCTGAACCAACAAACGAGAAACCCCAAACCTCTTGTAAATGGACATTTCACTTGACGGAAACTTAGGACGCCATGGAATGCCAGTGGATATATAATTTATCCAAAGTTGCTTTGTTCTTTTCTTCAAATACAGTCTTTGTTTAATACAAATTCTTGTGTGCTCTCATCAAGCTAAACATCTGTGCTTTTAAAACATTGAATAGATCCATTGTTTTTGATACACTAGAAACAAGGATGTGAAAACATTTTTTTATAGATTGTATGCAGGGGACTATGTCACTTATGAAATAGAGGTACAGAACTTATTTTAGAAATTTTGTTTGAACAAATCTGATTCCGTTTAAGTCTGACTTCGGGCGAGTTAGAACGCACTGTTGGATCTTTTTGTGAGAAGAAAAGATGGAAATGATAGCAGAGAGAATTAATCATTTCTTTGCTCTAGAGCTATTTTTGGTTGTTCAGAAGTGTTTTGTTACTGAATGCTGGTGCATTGTACAGATTCTTTAGTCACCTTTCTGCCGTTTGTCAAAGAGTCTTATCTGTGTTTCTGTTCCAGTATCAGAAGGGCTGTTGACCTTTCAAGTGGGAACCGATAGATCGAAATCGTATAGACGTTGCTTGTACTTCTGGTGTTATAGCTCTTCAGATAAACAGGAAAAATATCAGCCTCTTTAGAAGACATTTTTTCACCACTGTATGGGCATCAAGGGTCTTGGATCCACGCTGGTATCACCTGGCAAATTTGCTTGCCCAGTAGAGCGGAGGTCAGCAAAAAGTTTGGGATCAGATAATATTTAATATAAATAGTAAATATGTGAGGCATTATGGAGCCATTAGGTCTCCTTTGTGACTAAACTCTCTGCACAAAAGCAGCCAGACGATAAGAAAAAGAACATGTCTGTGTTCCAACAAAACTTTATAAAATGAGGATGAGACTTAAAATATACAGCTAATCACCAAATAAAGCTGGGAAGCAGCCGTAGTAGGTAAGAGGCCGCTGACATGGTTTCTGCACCCAGCTCTGTTTCGCAAGGTCCATATGGATCTGAAAGGGGAAATTGATTAATGAATATGTTTGCAGTTTGACATCACCTGGACCAGGGGTTGGCGAACTTTTTCAGTAAAAGGCCAGATAGTAAATTTGGGGGGCTTTGCTGGCCTTAGTCTCTGTTGAAACTCCTCAGCTCTGTTCACCTCTGTGGCACAATCCCTCAACTCTGCCGTTGTCACCGAAGCAGCCGTAGATAACAGGTAAGTGAATGGGTATGGCTGTGTGCCAATAAAACTTTATTTACGAAAAGCAGGCCATGATTTGGAGGGCCATCTTTGGCTGACCCCCGAGCTGGGCTATTGAGTGCAAGCAACGGGGTAATTGATGATGGGTGAAAACACAGGAGAAATACTGAGAATGCCAAGTTTCCTGGGATCCCTTTAAGCAAGCTACAGCTTCATGCAAGAGATCGGCAAGTTCCCGCTTAGGCACTGGGAAGAGCTGCGTCTTTTTGATCGTTAGTCAGTGTAGCTATCTCCAGTGAAGAGTACAGAAATCAAGATGTTACCCTCATGCTCTACTCTGACTAAGGTTTCTTGCTGCCTTCTAAACATTGTAGAACATGAATTTTTTTGTTTGTCCCTGGGTTTAATTTCTTAAAAAGTATGCGCCTCTTGCTGTGTTGTTGTGAGTCCTTACTCTGAGCCAGACACTGTGCTGAGAACGTGACCCGTGTTAACTCATCTCCTTCTCCCGGGTACCATCCAGAGCTGGAACTAGGGTGAGACAAGGGAGGCGTGTGCCTGGGGCACTCAGAACTCAGTAATCACTCGTATTAAAGCAATATTTTTTTAATTGGCAAACTGTGGCCCACAGGTCAGCTGCTTTGTTTTTGTAAATGAAGTTTTATTAGAAGTTGGCTTGGGAATGAAGGCAGGACCATGCAGGGGCAGACTTGGACCTGTCTTTAAGAGTGTGGTGTTTTTGTTCGTTGTGGATTCTTCTGCGTTCCGTTTGGTTTTTAGGAAAATTGCGTTAAAATAGTCACCTTGATCAGTGAGATGTTGGGTGCCACTTTCTATCTGCACCAGAGGGGATTGCCTCAACCACCTCACCCTGGTCTCTGCCTCTTGTTCAGATACGAAGGTGAAGAAACTTCTGTTATTTTATTAGAGTAATAAGTTGATCTGAGTAAGATGATGACACAGCCATCCAAAAGGAGCCTTCTTTTGTTAAAAGGTAACAGGGTTGAGGAGGAAGGAGGTAAGAACAACCCTGCCTCTGGCAGTACTGTCTGGCTGACGTCAGGCTAGAGATTTTACCTCAGATTCTCAGTTTGCTCGTCTGTAAAATGGGCCATTTCAGGCATTTGGCTTAATGATAAAGTCGACTGGTTTAAAACACCAAAACAGAAATTGGCTCACGTGTGTGTCTTTTTCTCGTTTATTTTGTTTGGGACCAGGGGATGGGGACAACCAAGGACTAGTACTGTGACCTTATGACACTGGGCATCGTGGTTTCTATCTTACTTCTCAGCCCCGCCCCGCATCTTCAACACATGGTCCAAGGTGGTGGCAACTTAAGCTCCAGCCAGGATAGGAGGGGGAGGCCATCCTCCGTCTTCTTGGCACTGCTAGAAGGTTGCACATAAACTTATGCTCACCTCTCCTGGCTACATGGCTGGTCATACGCCGTGGCTGTGGCAAAGGGTGCTGGGAAATCGTGGCTCTGGAGTAGCCTTGCCGAGTTAAAACCCCACAAGGAGATGCTGAGTCATGAGTATTCTCTGCCCCTGAGCAATAATGCAGGCTCTTGAAGGCTGGAGATGACTTTGCTATGAAACACCTGGCACAGGTCCTGAACACCCAGGGTATTCTGTACATGAACGTTTCTGTTTTATCAGGGCTTGTTGGGGCACCCTCTGTCTGTTCTTTGTGCATACTGGCCCATGGCATTCTTCCAAGGCTTTCTGTCCCTCTAGTCCGGTGGGTCTCCACTGTGGCTCTGGGCTGCAGTACCTGGAAAGCTCTGAGGTATTTGGAATCCGTCTCTGTGGGGAAGGGCCTGGGCATCAGTGCTTTCTAAAATTCTGCAGGTCATTCTAATGTGCAGCCAGGTGGGAAGAGCTGCTCCAGTGAAGGAGCAGGGCTGTCTTCATGGGTGCTTGCTGTCTGTGCAGTCACGAAGGGCCTCACACTCGGGTGCGTGCTCTGCTTTTGCTGTCTTGGAATTCTTAATTTTTGAACAAGGGGTCCTGCATTTGCATTTTGCATCAAGCCCTGCAAATTACGCAGCCAGTCCTGTGAGGAAAGAAAAACATGCCTAAGAAGGGAGCCTGTGTGCATCACTGGTACAGAAAAGGTCTCAACTTTTGAAAACAAGACTCCTGGCTGGGGCTGGCCAGCCAGGGCTCTGGGTGGGAGGAAGAAGCGCCGTGAACCATGAAGTTCAAGCATTTCCCTGCCGGATTCCATTCAAACCTTACGATGAATGACATTTGTATTTGCTGTTACAAGAGAAAGCTAATCTTCAGAAAAGTTAACCTGCTCGGTGCAGCTAACACAGGAAAGTCAGACCCACGTGTGCTGGACTCCCGTGCCTGTGTGTTATTTGCAGCCTGACTCTCCACTTAGACTAGGGTGACTTCCACTGGCAGAAGTAGGGGAATCGGGGACGGAGCGATTTGAGTTCTAAGTGTCGAGGCAGGAAAATGACAAAATCTTTTGCACGAATGGTGAGGTCGATGTTGGATTGGAAAAAATTTTGAATATGGGTGTTGTTGGATGATCGGAAAGTGTCCCTAGGCTGTCTGCCCACATGCTGGGGGCAAGTATTGCTGGAATGACCCATGTTACATTCCCCCAACAGGCAGGTTACAAAATGGTTGAGCAAATTTTGCTTCGATACTGATCGTTGGTGATAACCGCACTTGAACTCCCAAGAGTATGAGTGGTCAGCTGAGCCTGTGCTCAGGGGCCGCGTGGATAGGATCTCGTTCATGCCCCACCTTGAGACGTTTCTGTTTTAATAGAGAAGGAAATGAAGGTAAAGAACCCAAGTCCAGCAGTTGGTCAGGATTAGAACCAGTGTCTGCGTCCTCCAAGCGGAGCTCCTTCTAATACCCAGCACCACCTGCTTGGGAGACCTGCCTTAAGGCCAGTTTTCTTCATTGCTTTTTGAGTCATGGACCCCTTTGTCAGTCCAGTGGAATCTCTGAATCCCTTCTCTGAGTGATGTTTAAAAGAATAAAACAAAATGTATAGGTTTGCCAAGGAAAACAGTTATATTGAAATAGTTATCAAAATATTTCTGGATTATGGGCATTTTTATTAGCATTATATTAAATGCAGGCTGTAGCAGCAGACCTAGTTAGTAACCATAGTTGACCCTTGAACAATGCAGGGCTTAATCTTAGTCTAATTTATAGTCGGCCTTTGGCCTTCCACGTCCGCAGTTCCTCCATGTTTGTGGATTCAACCAGCCACGACATGTAGTACTGTAGTATTTACTTTTGAAAAAAAAAAAATACCTGCGTGTAAGTGGACCAGTGCAGTTCAAACCTGTGTTGTTCAAGGGTCAGCCATACTCTTAATTTTGAAGGAGAGATGCGCATAAATGTTATTTCAAGATAGCTACAGCAACCAGAATGTTATATGAAAATAACTGATTTCTTTTGCTGACTGAATCACTGGTCCTGTTAATGCTTCTGTGGTTTGGTACCTGCATCCCAAACTGACAAATGCTCAATTTCAGTTAGAGGCGAGTGAAATAAGATTCATCTTCTTTCCCATCCAAATCCCTGGACCCTCTAAATTCTATCCATGGTCCCTTTGCTGCTAGGTTAAGACCTCTGATGCTAATGGAATTTCTGGGGTCTGGTTTTCTTGGTAAAATTTGAACTTGCAGTTCTTTCCATCATAACTAGATCTAGTAGCACCAGGACTTAAATATTTATCCCTGCCTCCCCTCACCCACCCCGCAAAAGACCTTGCATTAGGAGGGATTCACCGAACAAGGCTCTTTGTAATGCCTGCGTACAGTCCTTTTCTGATAAACTGTCCTTAAGATGGCTCAATTCTCACCTGTTAGTTTGAGGGACTTTGGCCTATAGAAAATAGACAGTGTATGTTTGTCAAACAATTCTGAAATTCTCGAGGCATTACACACACTCACGTGCTCTCACACTGCACCACCTATTTCTGGAAAGGTCACAACGGACTGGCTTCAGCCTAAAGCTAAGGGTAAGGTTTTTACCCAAGGCTGAGAGAGTAACACATGAATAACAGCAGATAATTCTAGTATTCAGTGCAGGGTTATCTGCACTTGTTCATTTTAAGCATCCTGGGAGGGAAATGGTTATTTCAATTGTATTGGTGGTTACTTGTGGACTTGAAACAATCTACCTTCATTACTTTTAGTTTTGATAAATGATCCCTTTATATTTAAGAGAAATTCATGTCCTGTGTGTAATTCTTTCAAAACACATAGACATCTCTAGATTTTGAGAAAAAACTGGACATATTTGCCTCTTATTTAATTGTCCATTTGTCCCTCATTGCAACAAATCTCTAACATCGATATCTGAGGGAATCAATGGTACAGACATCGTTTAGAAATTGTCTTTAAAAGAAAAATCTTCATTCCAGATACTCATTTCTCTCCTGACCCTAGCCCGGTCTCCAGCCCAAAGGCCAGCAAACTTTTCTGTAAAGCTGGTAGGAAATATTTTAGGCTTTGCAGGTCGTACGGTCACTTGCAACTGCTCAGCTCTGGCCTCACGGCACAAAAGCAGCTGGAAGTGGTACGTAAAGGAATGTGCGTGTGTTCCCGCAAATCTTTACGGACACCGAAATTGGAATCTCATGTAATTTCACATCACAAAATATTTTTAATTTTCTCAACCGTTTAAAAAATCCAAAAATCCTTAGCTCATGGATTATACAAAAACAGGTGATAGGTTAAATGAGAAACACAGGGCAAAGTATACAAGGAATCTCTGTTACTTTTATAACTACATGTGGATCTGCAATTATCTCAGTAAAAATTTCACTTAGAAAAATAAACTAACAGGTAGTTGGCTAGATTTAGCCCCCAGGCTGTAGTTTACTACCCCTGCCAGTCAGAACAGCTTATTAAAATATGATACATAATTTTAAGCTGCTCTCCTGTTTCTTGATTGTTTTTGACGTGAATGGAATGTTTGAATAGGATTTTTTTCTGACGTGTGCTTGTCTCCAAATATTGGTTTTATATTACAGTTCAAATACAGAAGCCTTAGCCATGTAGCTGTTGTAATTAAAGATTCTAGTGTGGCTTAAGTACTAAGTGATACTAAGCAAATTTACATTTGTCAAATGTTCACTGAACTAAAAAGCTCAGCATATCCTCTCTCTGAAATATGAAAGTCATTTATAAGAAGTCCTCAGTCCTAAAATGTTTTCTTTTAAAATAATAATCTTGACATTTTTTAAAAAAAATCAAGCAATACCAGGGGATGTGCAGTGAAAAGTCTCTCTCCTTTCACAGCCCCTCATTTTCCCTTTCCACGGGCAGTCACCATTAGCGGTCGGTGTCTCTATCTATAAACGTTTTGGTTTAAAATTGGTCATCATGGCTGTCTTTTGGGGTTGGCTCCCCAAAATCGTAATGATAGTAGCTGCCGGTGCCAAAGGGTGCGTGAACCTCACAAACGTCTTGGCTCCACACAGCAACTCGCCAGCATAGGTGACGCTGGCCCCATTTTACAGATTGAGCTCTTGAAGGGCAGAGTCGTCGGACACAAGTGGGTCATGGTGTTTGCATGGTTTTGTGGTTTGATGAAACAAAACCCTCCTGATGCTGAGTGGCTGTTGGTATGGAGGTTGGATGAGGCATTGGAAAGATAAGCTGCCTTCCGGTATTGAAAGCGTTCAGTTCTTAAGAACTGTCACTATTGTAAAGTGACTTTGTCTTATTACAAAAGCAACATGTGGTCACTGGAGGAAATGTAGAAAAGCAAAATAAAAATTAACCTGTAGGGGCTTTCCTGGTGGCGCAGTGGTTAAGAATCCACCTGCCAATGCAGGGAACACGGGTTCAAGCCTTGGTCCGGAAAGATCCCACATGCCATGGAGCAACTAAGCTTGTGCTCCACAACTACTGAGCCTGTGCTCTAGAGCCCGCGAGCCACAACTACTGAAGCCCATGCACCTAGAGCCCATGCTCCACAACAAGAGAAGCCACTGCAGTGAGAAGCCGGCGCACTGAAAATGAAGAGTAGCCCCTGCTCTCTGCAACTAGAGGAAGCCTGCACACAGCAACGAAGACCCAACACAGCCAAAAATAAATAAATAAATAATTTATTTTTTAAAAAAAATTAACCTGTACTTTAGCCATCACAGCATCTTGCCGTTGGGGACACCTCCAACCCAAGGCAGGTAAGGAAGTTTTCCATCGTCAGTGCTATGATGAAAAGCTTTGTGGAGAACTGTTGAATGCATCCTTTTATTTCCTGAAGATGAGCTTTGAATGTAGCATGGTAGTTAAGAGCCCAGAGGCTGCATTCGGAGTACCTGGCTGGAATTCTGGCTCTGTCATTTCGTTAGTTGCATGACCTTGGTCATATTAAGACCCTCTGTGCCTCATTTTTTTAAATCTATAAAATAATCGTAGTACCTACCTCATAGAGTTGTCATGAAGGTTAAATAAGTTAATCTATGTAAAGAGCTAGAACAGTGCCTGGCACGTACTAAGCACCAGATTGGACTAGCTAATCATAATTTATATTTTTTAATGAGTAGTTAATACTGCCAACAATTCTCAGTTACCCAGGAGTTTCCTTAATCCTCAAATTGGTCTGTGTGACTTTGGAATTAATTACATATTTTATGAATTGGATTTACTTTCTTACTAGTAATTTCTGATGCACCTACTTGAATCAGGACAAACCTACACAGACCTTGCCGTTTATCCTCTTCTCTTTGGTCAAGTAAAAAATGCCTGTACTTTGAAAATAAATGGACATATTAAGTGAACACAATGGAATAGAAATTGCCTATTCGTTGTAAACAAAATTTAATTCTATAGCCGGATAGTGGGAAAGAGTATTCTTATGCCTTGCTAGAGGGAGATTTTGAGGGGGACCAATTTGGTGATATCTACCAAAATATTAAAATGTGAGTTCCTTTTGACCCAGCAATTATTCTTATAGGAATTTCTCCTGTGGAATTAATTCAAGTATGCAATTGAGTATGTTCAAGGATGTTCAGAGCAGCGTTGTCCACAAGAACAGTTAGCAGGATACAACCAGATGTCCATGAGAACAGGGCTGGTCAAATAATGATACAGCCATGCAGTCCTGACCACGCATCACTAAAAAAAAAAAAAAAAAATGTGGTTGACCCATGTGTGTTGAGATACAAGTGGTTGAAGGTCAGTTATTAAGTAAAATTAAGTTGCAGAGTACTCTGTACAGTTTAATCTCCATTGGTGTTTTTTTAAAAAAGTTATATACATGAATATTGTCTTAAAGGATATGAAATAACTTTAATGGTGGCCGTCTCTGGTAAGTGAAGCAGGCGTGGGAAAGAGTGGAGAGCTTTTATTGCTTTACTAAAATCTATTCTGTTAGGCTTTTTACAACAAGCAAGTATTACAAATAAAAATAACTTTTAAATTTATCTTAGAGGTTCTCATCCACTTTGCCAGTTTATTCACCTTGATGCCCAGTTCTAAATATAAATGATACATTAAATGTGTAAAGTCCTTTGGAATTTAAACATTCTATGAACATCTCATCTCTTGTGTTTTGCTTCTTCTACACTCTTCCTCCGCGCCTATAGCCTCCTACCCACCTTTGGACACTTTTTAACCTCATTTTCTGGAAAATACTGAAAAGAGTTCTTTAAATGCAGTTTATGAATTGCACAGAACGTCTTTCAAAATGTGAGCATGGAAGAATTGATCACCTTCATGGGTTTCTTTGTTATTTTCTGGCATTCTAACTTCAGGATAAAATAGGAATTTACCCAATTAGAGCAGTAGTCATTTCAGCAGCTGACCTTGTTTCTGCCAAAAAAAATTCAGTCACAGAGTAGATCTATTCTCTGATTTCACCTGTAACTCACCTTGCACTCCTGTGCTTTCCTTTAAAAAATATTCTCAGAGAATGTGACCACACCTCTGGAGAACAGGGAATATTGTGCTGGGGGCAATACAATGCACTACTGATATTTCACTCCAAAAGAATATATTGATCTTAATGTTTTAATTTAAAACTATTGCAATACAGTCAATCATTTTTATCATATTAAATTCATGCTTAGGGCTTCCCTGGTGGCGCAGTGGTTGAGGGTCTGCCTGCTGATGCAGGGGACACGGGTTCGTGCCCCGGTCCGGGAGGATCCCACGTGCCGCAGAGCCTGCGTGTCCGGAGCCTCTGCTCCGCAGTGGGAGAGGCCACAATGGTGAGGCCTGCGTACAAAAAAAAAAAAAAAAAAAAAAAAAATCATGCTTATAGAAAATTTGGAAAATACAAAATAATACAGAAAACTACCTGTAATCTAGTCCCAAATCCATAGGCAACAGTTGCTAACATTGTACTCTATTTTCTTAGTCTTTTGTTCTGCTTAGTATGTTTTTACATCATTGTGTAATACATGCTAATGTCTGCACAATTCGAAATTTTTATTTTCCCCTCTTTGTAACCTAATATGGTATTTCTCCATGTTGTCAAAACTACGTATAAATGTTACTTACCATTACTCCCTTGGTGGACATTTGGGTTTCTTTTCATTTTTTTATTCTTAAAAACAATGCTGCTTTTATCATAATGCATAAAGCTCTTTCCATATATAGCATTATTCAGCTAGATTCCCAGAAATTGAATTACTAGGTCAAAAGTCATGAACAGTTTAAAGGCTCTTGCTAAATGTTACCAAATTGCTTTCCACAAAGGTTGTACCAGTTTACCCTCATCAGCAATGCTGAAAGGCCAAGTTGACTTTCTCCTTCTCCAAAACTGTGTGTTATTTTGTTAAGTACAATGCTAATTTAGATAAGCTGATTATCATTATCGCATTAGTGGAGGACTTTTAAAAACTCCATCCATGATCGTATTTTTGCATTAGTTAAGTGATGTGTATTAAATTTTAAAATGGCAAAAAATATCACAAGTGTCCTGATGACCAGGTATCAATTTGCAAGTATAAAATCCACCGACCCCTTAATCCAACATCAGGGTAGGCACTGTATAGGCATAAAATCGCTTGAAATTTCACCACTAATAATAATATATATAATAATATAATAATGTCATTATTTAGCACATAATTAGTGCAGTAACCAGCAAAAAGGAGAATTATTAAAAATCTGGACTGTTTGCCCAGGGATGTTAGGAATTTATACCATGTGCCTTGATTAGTGTAATCAATATGAAATACCAGTTGTATATAAATCGTAGGACTCAGCAAATGCTGTAACTTCTAATTGGACGATGACGTTCATGATGACCAAAGCTCCCAGCATAATTAGTTTTTGGTGATGAGTCTGCTTGAAAACTGCCAGACAGGGAACCATTTCCAATGAATTATCTTTCACTGCTAATAGCCTCACAGACTGTTTCTGTTCCCGTATTTAAATGTAACTCTTGAAAGCTGAACACAGCCGTGATCAAGGAAGGGGATGGGGCGGGCACCACAAAAAAATAAATGCAGAGCTTTGCCGGATTTTCAGTAACTGAGGGCAATCTAAAAATTGGAAATGCTGCAGTTGAAAAGCCCATGTCAGAAAATGAATGGGAGCCTTGGGATGGGGTGGGGAGATGGAGGGAAGCAGTTCCTTAAAATTGGACATATTTAAAAGGAAGGAAAAAGAAATGCTTATCTAGTGTCTCCTAAGGGCTACTCCTTGTGCCCTCATTGCTGTATCATTTAGTTATTTGGGAAAAGATTCAGGATTGCTGCAAAGTAGCTTAGTTTAGGAATAGCCAAAAATGGGTGATATGAATAATCCTTCAGTGATTAAGGGCTTAAGAGGCATGAAGATTATATACCATTTGTTGACTTCATTTTTTTAACATCTTTATTGGAGTATAATTGCTTTACAATGGTGTGTTAGTTCCTGCTGTATAGCAAAGTGAATCAGCTATACATATACGTATGTCCCCATATCTTCTCCCTCTTGCGTCTGCCTCCCACCCCTCTAGGTGGTCACAAAGCACGGAGCTGATCTCCCTGTGCTATGTGGCTGCTTCCCACTCGCTATGTTGATTTCATTTTTAAAGCAGAAAATCCTGGTACCTCACATTCCTGTTTTTATATCTGTAGAATGGGATTCTGTAAAACCTAACTGAAAAACTGGCACTAAAAGAACAAAATCTTTAATAATATGATCTTACCCCTAAATGCCTGTAATGATGCCAAGCTAACGTGAAGATTATATCACAGATTATATACATAATACTGTCAGGAGAAAACAGAAAAGTTGACACCTTCAGTTCAGAAATATTTACTGAACACGTACTATGTTCCTGGCATTGTGTGAGCCATGGGGAGACACAAGAGAAGGACATCAGTATATGATTTTATTCCTTTCAAGTAATTGTATTTCAGCTATTGCTATTATAAAAGTAACACATGATCATCTGAAATAGATTTAAATCTTACATGTAATTTAAAAAGAAAGACGGAGGACAATCCAATAAACGTGGCTAGAAAAAATAAAGTTAGATTCCCTGCTGTAGTTACAAAAATAAATCCCCCTTGATTAACAAAACCTGAACAAAACTGACAGTTGTGGAAGAAAATACGGAGGAATACATTTTTAGTTTATTCAAAAGACACAAATACCATCAAAGAAAAGAGATTCGACAGCTCCAAATTTAAAACACCGATAATAGTAATAGCAAATTTAAAGGCAAGCAGGATACTTGCCACCTATTTTAGACAAATTATTAACATCCAGCATGCACAAAGATCTCTTTCAAATCACTAAGAAAAAGACAATCCAACAGAGGAGAATATGGAAAGGGCTAAGGACAGAAAGATGGTGGGAGAGGACAAACATGTGGTCAGACCATTTGCAAGGGGCTGACTCAAGAAAATGGACTTGAAAAGGACAGGTGAGCTAGTCTCCAACTGTAAGATCTGCAAACCTTTACAGTTGGTGATACCAAGTGTTGGCAAGAGTGGCTAAGATATAAAATATGTGACTTGAGGGTCCAGTCCTTGTAATACACGACTTGTATGTTGCTGCCTTGAGCAAGCACACTGACTTGGACAAAATTGTAAGCCCTCCATGCCTGGTCCTGCCGTCTGCTAATTGTGGAAAGAGTAGAGTACAAAGCAGAAACCCTGCAGCTGTGGTTAGAAGCCTAGACCCACATCTCAGGCCAGCTCTGCCACTTACTGGCTGAGAGCCTGGGGGCAGTGACCCCCACATACCTTCAGTTCATCCTCACACTGTAAGATCTTGAGCAGGTTCGTTAATTTCCCAGAAACTCAACATCCTCATCTAAATGATGGGCACAGGGTTAGTGGGAGGATGAAGTGAGATAAGGCATTTGGCCCCTGGCCCAGATCCTGACACATGGTAGGTACTCACTTAATGACGGCTATAATTGGAACTTTGTATTGGATCCCCCATAAATTGTATAATACCTGTGACAATAGACTCTGGGACAGGCACAAAATAAATACTAGCTAATTCCAGTGTTTTGCCTCAAATATTCACAAGAGATTCTCATTTTAGGTAATAATGAAATCAAGATATACATTCACATATCTTGTATGTAATTCAAGATGTAGACATTGGTATACATTCATAAACGTGGCCTCCCCTGTTGGAATTTCCCCTGCTCCCTTCTGGAAATTCAGGAGTGAAGTGATGCCCAATAATACAACTCCTACTGGACATATAAAGTAGATTTTACTGTGTACAAATAAATGGGTGTGTAGACAGATTGCTCAGGGATGATTATACAGTTCATCTTATGTATTAGGGCATTTTTACTTGTATCTATATCTTGATAACAATGTAAAGCAGAATGTAACTTTTTTTTCCCTTTTCTTCCTCCCAACACACCTGTTGGTCAGCAATCCTGTTCATCATTTCTCCAAACCAGATCTTTTTTTTTCCCTGGAGCTTTAAACGTTTTTATTTTGAAATAATTTTAGATTTAGACAAGAGTTGCAGAAATAGTGGTTCCCAAAAATACCCTTCACTGAACTTCCCCAAATGTTAACATCTTACATGAGCACAGTACAACTGTGGAAATGAGGAGAATAACCTTGCTACGACACTGCCGCCTGATCTCTGACCTTATTCAAAATCTGCCAGTTGTCCCACTCAGGTTCATTTTCTGGTCCAGGATCCTGTTCTGCATCGCACGTTCATTTAGTTGTCCTCTAACAGATCCTCAGTCTTCCTTTGTCTTTCATGACCTTGACACATTTAAATAGTACTGACCGGTGTTGTGTAGAATGTTCCTTAATTGGAAATTCTTTGATGTTTCCCACGATTAGGTTGCAGTTATGCAACTTTTTTTTTCAGGAATGCCACCCGTGGCTTTTTTCAGTGCATCATATCAGGACTTACCTGAAGTCAATATGTCTCATTACTGATGATGTTAACTGTGGTCACTTGGTGAAGGTGGTGTCCATAGGGTTTCTTCATTCTGAAGTTACTCTTCTCTTTGTCCTTAATAAGAACCCTGGGGGGGAGATTCTTTGAGACTATGCAAATGTTCCATTTCTCATCGTTCTTTTGCTCACTAACGTTAGCGTCCGTCCGCCGTTCTTGCCTGTAACAATTATCCCTGTGGTGTTTGCTAACTGGTGATTTTCAAATTCTATCATTCCTTTCACATTTGTTAATTGGAATTTCTGTAAGAAGGCTCTGTCCTTTCCCCCTGTTTGTTTATTGACTTATATCATTTATTGTTCTCATTGCTTATTTAGTTTGTTCAAATCACTCTAGATTTGGCCATTCGAAGGTCCTTCAAGTTGGCTCCTGTGTCCTTTCAACATGGCCCCATAGTTTTTAAAGCACTTCATTACTTTCTGGTATCACAAGATGTTCCAGGTGAATCTTGTGTATTACCTGCCCCAGCTCTGAGATTAACTGTTTCTCAAAGGAGCTCTGGTTCTTTTTATGGGAGAATAGTATTTAATCGTGATCTGCACACTAGTGTATCCGTTGCCACTGGGTGTCTCTAGACTGTATCTATCTTGCATCTTCCCTCCTCTCTCCATCCCCACCACCAACCCCCTGGTAGAAGTCATCATCGTATTTCACCTGGATAACTGCCTCTTTATGGATCCCCCTACTTCCAGTCTTGCCTTCCTCCAAGCCATCCTCCAAACAGTAGCAAAAATAGAATCTTCAAACATTAGCTGGACACCATCATTTCCTTGCATAAAACCTTTGCTGGGTGTCAAGATTAGGTCAGAATAACTGAAATCACTCTGTCTTCAGACACAGGGGGAATTGAAGCCTTGCTCAAGGCCTGCCATGTCTTAGCACAGGGTTGGCAAACTTATTTTGTAAAGGACCAGAAAGAAAATGTTTTAGGTTTTGCAGGCCACTCAGCTCTGCTGTTGTAGCACAAAAGCAGGCATAGAGGGCTTCCCTGGTGGCACAATGGTTAAGAATCCGCCTGCCAGTGTAGGGAACATGGATTCGAGCCCTGGTCCAGGGGCATCCCCCATGCCATGGAGCAACTAAGCCCATGCACCACAATTACTGAGCCTGCGCTCTAGAGCCCACGAGCCACAACTGCTGAACCCGTGTGCCACAACTACTGAAGCCCACACACCTGGAGCCCGTGCTCTGCAACAAGAGAAGCCACTGCAATGAGAAGCCCACGTACTGCAACAAAGAATAGCCCCCGCTTGCCACAACTAGAGAAAGCCCACGCACAGCAACGAAGACTGGTAGAACCTGGAACCCATGGGGAAGGGGATTCTGGCAAATGTCAAAATGGCAACAGACAGATTAGCCCAGTGGCTTTCGCGTTCCCATGGACTGAAATTCCCTCCATACAGTGGCTGCTTTCTCCCCTTGCTCACTGCACACACTCCACTATGTTCTTCTCTCTCAGTTCTTCAAACCTGCCAGTCTCTTTTCCACCTCAGGACCTTTGCACATGCTGTCCCATTTGCTGGGAATGCTCTTTCCACCTGCTTTTTGATCTTTTTTATCTTTTAGATCTCAGATGAAAGGGTGCTCTCTTGGAGAGGCCTTCCCTGACCCTTCTATTTAAAATCGCCTCCCCTTTTAGTAGAATCTGTCTTATCTCAAAGCTAAGGGACCTCAGCACCTTAGTTTTGTTCCTTGTCACCTCTCCAAGATTTAGAACAGTGCCTGGCACACACAGGTGCTCAGATACATACTAAATGAATGTAACACTTAGCACGAATGGCTAACATTTCACTTGCCTTATATACTATGTTGATTGATTGTTGATCTGCTTTCTATATCCATATAAGCTCTTAGGGCAGAGGTTAGGACTCTAGCATTTATTGCTTATACCTAGCCCCTAAAATAGTGCCTGGAACATAGTTGGTATTAAGTAAATATTTGTTGAATGAATCTCACGCATTTTAAAAACCTTACTATGGATAGTAAATACTAGATAATCATGGATATCAGGTAAAATTACATAGCAAAATTTTCTTTTTATTAAGTATGTTCTGATGTCCATTCAGTGTCTAGGCTTCTCGTATTTTCACGTGGCACCCCACCCAAGGAGGGGAACTCTGGATTTGGAAGGTCCCCTCCAAGTGTGGGACCAGCGTGCCCTGTCAGTTCTTTGCCTCACCTTAAGATGTCACTAAGTGACTTGGCCGTGGTTTCCACTGGCTGTTGCTGGAAGAGCTGGGAGGTCAGGCCAGGGAGGGAGGAAGTGACCTGGTGTCATGAGCAAATCTCCCACTTCCTCCGGCGCCTGGCAGACAAGGTGACGAAGTGCTGATGTGTCCCTCCTGCTTTACGGGGCGTTCATTAGCACACCTGATATTCCAGAGCCCTGGAAACCTGTTTTCTTCTACAGCCAGAACTTTAGTAAATCAGGCCAAGCCAGATAAATCATGTCACGTCACCATTGACTCCATGGTCGTGGGTCCAGCACTGTTCCTAGGACACTAGGATGGACTCACGTGTTCAGTAATATTTCTGCTTTCAGGAAGTGGTGGGGGAGCTGATAAATACAGGAAAGAAAGAACTAAAAGTAACAGAAAAATCCTAAAAGCAAAGTGGTATTCTGGATTGGATCCCAAAGCAGCAAAAAAGAACATGAGTGGGGAAAATTGGTTAAATACAAACCAAATGTCTAGTTTAATGAATAGTGTTGTACCAATGTTAATTTCTTAGTTTGTTAACTAGGAGAAGCTAGATAAAGCATATCTAGAACTGTACTATCTTTGAAATATTTCCATAAACCTAAAAGTAGTTTTAAAAGTGTACAAGGCAGTGTTGGCTTGGATAGCGGGGATATATTGTGTAGGCTCCTGAGGCAGTGAGTGAATTCCTGAAATCGAACAGACCTGGGGTGAATCTTTACCTCTACCACTTACCAGCTGTGTCACCTTAAGCTAGTGACTTAACCTCTCAGAGTTTTAGTTTTCTTTTTTCTTTTTTTTGGGGGGGTACGCGGGCCTCTCACGGTTGTGGCCTCTCCCGTTGCGGAGCACAGGCTCCGGACGCGCAGGCTCAGCGGCCATGGCTCACGGGCCTAGCCGCTCCGCGGCATGTGGGATCTTCCCGGACCGGGGCACGAACCCGTGTCCGCTGCATCGGCAAGCGGACTCTCAACCACTGCGCCACCAGGGAAGCCCTAGTTTTCTTATTTTTAAACAATGTCCATGTCATTGGGTTGTTGTGAGGGCTCCATGAGATAATATCTCCTAGTATGGTACATGCACATCATAAATTCTCAATAAATGCTAGCTCTTATTTCTCTGGCATTTCAGAAAAAAAAAGAGCAATCAGCTGTGCTTAAATATTTGGAAAATGAATAACAAGAGGTGAGATTTGTATTAGGTCACCAAGGTTGGCTCTTTTGTATTAGAAAAGCAGGAAGGGGACGAGCGCCCCACCTGAAAGTGAGCCAAAAGAATCCCATTTGGTCAGTTTCTAAATCTATGAAAAGTATTTCTTAAGCTGTTGAAAGGCATTTTTCTATTAAAACTGGTCTTAAAAACTTGTGATTTTTTTCTAAGATAAAATTAGAGATGAGCAAAGCAATACTTGTGAAGGTTATTCACTGCAGCACCGATTATAAATGCAAAAGATTGGAAACCACTTAAATGCCACCAAGTAGGGAAGAGTCTGGGTAAATAACTTATGGTTCATCCATTTCATGGAATTCTCTGAAGCCATTTTTAAAACTAAAAAGCAAGTGTCTGTATATATACATATATATTTATATGCCACAGTCATACACAAAGATGCATTGACAAAAAAGAATAGGGTGCAGAATGTGCACACAATATGCTATCATTTATGTATCATAAAGAGTATATGTTAGCATTTATTTCATATGCATCCAGTATCTCTGGAAAGATATGCAAGAACCTGGTAATAGTGGTTGCTACTTGATCTGCACCAAAGAAAGGGACCATCTATCTTGTTAAAAGTCACATCCATCTTGTTAAATTGTTACTGCCAATAAAATTTTACATTTTTTGTTTAGGAATGTTTAACCAGAACTTATACTTACTTCTTCAATATATTTTTTAACTTTTTATTATGGAAAATTTCAAACATATACAGAGGAGTGGGAATCATACTGATCCTCCCTGCACCCATGACCCAGCTTCAAAAATGATGTAACTTCTGTTGCTCTGATTTTGTAGTATAGTCACCTTGTTTTCATCAATTACACAAAAATTAATCATTGTAATAGTGACTCAGTTCTGACCAAAGGAAGTTAAATTTTTTAAACTTATGTATAAATTTCCTTGCTGAGAATTTTGATAAGGTGATCAATAAAAGACTTCTAAGCAAAAAATATTTATTACATTAATATAAAATTCCATGAGGATGTGGAATTGAAGTGCAAATTTAAGGAGAAAACTTAAGTAATGACATAAAATTTCAACTATTAAAGAACAGCTTATTCATGTATGATTCAAGTGGGTGACAGTGGAGGTCAAGGATACATGATATTTAGATTATTTTCAATACATATAAAGAAATTATATAACAAATAATTATAGTGCCAGAATCCTTTTAAGCTGTTTAAACATAGGAAGATTTAGATATAAACTTTAAAACATGTAAGGGAGTACATACTTTAAAAAAATTATTTTATAGAGTATGAGAGAAAAACAGTTTGAAGATCACAGCTCTGGAAGACCTAATGTTTATTTCCAAGTCTCAGGGAGCTGTTGTGTTCATGGGATAGAAGGTCATGCCTGCCTGAACCCTGAGACAACAAAGGGAACCTGGAACCTGAGATTGAGGTCTGATCAATGTGTCTCTTTCCCACTATCCATCATGACTGAGTTGGATTATTTCAGGAATGCAAGGTTGGTTTAACACTTGAAAATCAACCAATTTAATTCCCCCATCCAAGCCTAGGGTCACAGATGTTTAAGTCCCCTTGGCCATTGTATATATATAGAAATAAACACCACTAGCCACCATCCCTTCCTTTACTTATCAAGCAACCTGTTGAAAGCAACCTGTTTTCTCTGGAAAACTTTTTTCTTTCTTCAATGCGTGGATAGTGGAGGGTGAAACACGTGTGTACTCTAACCAACTACCTTGAAAGAATGGTGGCCACTCTGTCTCTTCTCCCTGGCTGCGTATTCTGTCTTAACACAGTGTTCTTCCAAGAGTGGCTTTTCTACCTGCAGTTGGAATCCCTGTAGATTCCTGGGCCCCAGCTCAGAACCACTGAGTCAGACTTTCTGGGAATCTGTGTTTTAAACATCTCCCCTCTCCCCAGTACCCTAAAGTTTATAAAGTGCCATTCTAACTCACTTTCACTCTTCACACTGTTGAGAAAATAAAGTCTCTATTTTATTTCCACACTGGGGCCTT
The DNA here is from genome assembly GCF_003676395.1 of Aethalodelphis obliquidens. NCBI lineage: Eukaryota > Metazoa > Chordata > Mammalia > Artiodactyla > Delphinidae > Aethalodelphis > Aethalodelphis obliquidens. The sequence goes on from NW_020838001.1 coordinate 9,670,137, forward strand.
CCCTAAACCCTGTCTTGACCTTTCTGCTACCTGACTGTTCCTCCTCTGATCCCTTTGAGGGTTTCACTTCCTTCCTATATTCCCCCAGATCCCTATGCTCCCCAATACATATGCCTCCTGCCCCGTTCTCTTCAGATTTCGGTTGCCTGCCTTTCTGCTGATGATTCCCAAGTTCCCATCACTAATCCCAATGATTCTCCTAACAGTGGCCAGCTTTACTGAGTACTTACTGAGGAATGTGCACTAGACCTTGACTTTGATATTAGCTCATTTATTGCCCAGAGTAGCCCTTTGAGATAGGTCATCGTTATCACCCTCTTACAAATGATAAAACAGAAGCTCAGAGGGAGAAGCAACTTTTTCCAGCTCGTAACAACTAAAACTGGGTTTTGAACTTGGGACAGTTTGACCTCTTAACCTCTCTGTAGATACCTCACCTGTGCTCCAAAATGCCTGACACAGAACTTGGTACCTTCCCTTTGCATTCTCCCTCCCCAACTCCTAGGCCAGATATCTTCTGTTTGCCCTTCCAGAACCACAGGATGTAACCCCATGTCCTGAGTCTTCACATCTGGAAATACTCCCTGCAGATCTCTAACTTCATCCCTTTACTCTCTTATCTCGCATTTTTTTGCCACTCACTCTCCTTTTACTAAAAATGAAGTACAATGAAGATCTCTCAAAAATTATCTGAACTTAGTGAGAGAACCAGAAACAAAGTAACATGTCCAGGTATGGAGGCTTCTCTACTTGTAAACAGGACGTTGCTGAGTCCATATTATGCAAAGTCTAAGTGATGGAACACAGGTAACCCTTGTTAAGGTGTGAAGTGAAGGTGTAAATAGAACCTTCACTTTCTTTTCTAACCTAATCACATACCTCTTCTTCCCCACATTTGACTCTGTCATTGCTTTAGTATTTATCAAAAATGAATAATTAATGATCATAAACCCTTCAGAAATAAGCACAAATAGGAAAATGCGGTAGACCAGAAGGCTGATCATGGTGGCTTTAATAATCAGTCCAGCCTAAAGATTTAATCCCTCCAGATGTGCCTTTTATTTTTTAACTTGGATTATTTGTAATATTTTTTTTCATATAAAAACCCAGAATTTAGCATTCTCTTGAGAAATCAGACAGTCCAGCAACAGCAGGTCCACTTTCCTACATGCCAGTGATTGGTAAGGGCAGAATGTTGACAGTTCTCTTTAGACAGGGCATGGGCTCCCCAGATCACTGCATCTCTACCATGTCCTGTCATCTCTCTGATTCTGCCCCTTAGTGTCAGCGGCCCTTCATCTTCCCACTTGGCGTTGTTTGTTTAATCTAGCCTGCAGTCTCCCTTTAGACTTGGGCAAGAGGAGCCTCTGCCCTGGACTCCTCACTTTTGTGTCTCTGAATATAAAACACACACAAAAAAATATTTGCTAAAAGTCATGGGCAAGTCTGCCCCTCAACATCTGGTACTCAGCGGTGGCATTGTGCAACCCATGGCATTAAACAGGCACGCTTGTGACTGACACCGTTCAGACCCCGGGAAACACTTCACATCTCTGGTCCTATTCTGCAAAGCAAAAGGCACTTGCCTCTGAATGCCTTGAAGGTTTGTTGTCATACTGCTGCCAACATCAGACAACACTGCTTCACGGTGCATGGAGGATTTGAGCACGGGAAGCACTTAGGAAAGAGAAAAGACGACTGAATTAACTGGCGGAGCCTTCTCCCATGCCATAAATGCATCAGATACTTGTATAGCCCATCTCCATAGCAATACCAGAGCAACCCCTTTCTTGTTTCTCATTGTCCCAATTCATTATTCTAGAGGTGCTTACAAAGAGCACAGTATTTGTACCAGTTACACATGGCAGCAGAGGACATTTTGTAATATTAATTCATATAACTCTTCAATTTGCTTATACCTTGGTCCTGATGTAACAGGCTTAGATTCTCAACATTGGCAGCTAGACAAACGCTGAATGCTAAAATTGAAAGTAGTTTTATTTTTATAATGAATATTTAATGGGATTTAACAAATTCTTTTAACTATATATATATTTTAGCTTTGTGTAAATAATTTTTATGTAAAGCTTGATCTCAATTATCATTTGTATTTTACCTTTCCATCTTAAATAATTTTGGACATTTTGGTAGAAAAATATTTTAAAACATTTGTGAAGTATTTATAACATTAATTTTTTAATGAGTATTCACATTTTTTACACTTTGATCATTGAATTTGATTTTTTTCCATTTTTTAGATGATTATTGACAAAATCAGGGGTCAAAAAATGACAGGATTTTATTTCGAACAGCCTAAGGGCTATATTTACCCCATGAACTAAGAATGGTTTTTATATTTTTAAAGGTTTGTACAGCAAACCGAGAATAATATATGAGATCGACCACAAAACCTAAAACATTTATTATCTGAATCTTTACAAAAATATTTTAGTCTTTGGGCAATAGAATATAAATTATGTAAAAACCTGACTGTAACTATACATTTTATGAGTCTACTGAAATGGAAACAACAAAAAGAAATGGGATAAATAATAACTTATGAATTATGTTTGTTACTCATATGAATATCACAGGCCCGTCAACAGGACACCCAGACTTGTGCAGTAATAAGTAAATTCTCTCCTCTGTGGTTGTTTGCAGACTTTTAATCATATATAAACAATAACTTGACACATATGTTTTGCTTTTGTCATTATGAATGTATACGTGTCAAAGTGGGAAGATTAAATGTTTTGAGATTTGTTTAATGACTTGCACGCCTCCTGGCATACGGTGTGCGGGCCATGACCCACGAATGTTGTTGGCAGATCTGCCTGTCCGTTTTCCTCTGCCCCCTGAGTGCATCTGAGTTTCAGTATTGCCTTAGCCTAAAAATTTTGACCAGAACTCAAGTGACAGATCCCAGTATCTATCGCCCTCTGTTGGCGTTGAGCAGAGTTGTCACACTTTTGCTTCCGCGTGGAGTTGTGTTCAAATCCGGAAAAGCTTGGAGTTGAACACATAACTAGAGGAGTTTCTGTGCTTTGTATTAATATCCTGGTTACATAATAACTTCAGAATACTTGAAGCAGCAAAGGTGCTTTATGAGGCAACATTTTTTTTTGAGGCAACATTCCTATCCCAGAAAAAAAGTCATTTTGGTCAAATCCTATCTTTCTTTTTACTAATCTTCATCATGTGCTGCAAATGCTTTGGGCCGATGTTTCCATTCAGTCTCTCAGACCTTTTTATTGGTATTATTTTGACACCGGGAAAGAGACACATCTTCCGGTTAATTGATGGAAGAAATAACACTAAGTCAAAGGATGGGAGGGCATGGATAACCCCAAAGAAAGACTCAATCCCCTCGCCACTGGAGGCAAAATAAGACAGACGGAGAAGGGGGACGCAGAGAGGGATGTAGGGGAGGAGCTGGGAAGGGAGAGTGAGAGAGACTGCCTCTGGGCTCTGACCCCCACTGGGTCCTTATCAGCTGCCTCTACCTTAACTGCTTCCTCTTTAACACGCTTTCACCAGCTACGCCGGTTACTTTCTTTCTGGGTGGAAAGAGGTATTGCTCCTTTTAAGGGGGAGCCTTAGCGAATCGGAGCTTTGGGGTCTTTCTCCTGCAGCCCCGCTGACCGACCCCCAAGTGCAGGCTCTCAGTGGTCAGACCCCACTCATGAGAGCAAACAGACCACCCTCCCCGAGGGACGCCCCTGAAAACGTTTGCGACCTCTTCTGCTCTGGGATTGAGTCCCGAGAGGTTCTGAAAGTGCAGTGAGGGACTGTCTCAGCACTACAGACGCGTGCAGCAGTATCTGGATCCTGTTCCTTAAAGGAATCAGGAACGTTGCTCATCCCACATTTGAATCTACATCTGACACTTACTTTGTCCTGCGTTGTAAGTACTCAGACATTTTCCTGCAGTTGCATAAATTAGTTCTTGCCTGTGGCTTTCAGTTTCACACCTTTTTAGGATCTTTACCATAACCAGAGAACTAATTTATGCAGCTCTAGGTTAGTATACTTCTGAGTGTTCCTTTTAGGGTTCAACCTATAAAAGCCAGAAAGGAAAAAAAAAAAAAAAAAGTTTGGTCTAAGAAATTAAGAAAGATTTTCACTTTTGCTGGAGAGTACCGTTTAATTCTGCAACTCACTTTTTAAAAATCCATTGAAGTAGTATTCTAGCACACTTGCTACATTTTCAACATTCCTAAAACTGCCCACAGTACTTTTTTTAAAAAAAAAAAAAAACCCTCTAATCACATTTCACATTGACTTTCATTTTGTCACTTTGAATCGGGGCAAAAAGTCTCAAGATCTTTTCTGTTTTCTTGTTTTTGAAAATAACGATTCCAAAGGAGGGGCAGGGACCTTTTTCCCCATATAGGATTTTATTTTTTAAACTCAGATCCACTGTTCTGACATGCTAAGACATCGGAGTCTTTTCGTGCCTATACTTTCCCTTAATTCCATCATTGACATATTTTGATGTCTGTAAACCCAACAGAAGGAAGGGTCCCGAGTAACCAGACGTAAGTCAGTATAAAAAAGGAGTTGAGGGGTCTTGGGGACACGGACTCCTCTTCAGAATCCCCTGAAGAGAGATTGACCATTGACAATTTAAATCTTCAATGCTTTATCTCTTTGTTTGAGTCTCGGAATGCCATTGATACCTTCTTTGTATTTATAATTGTTTTAATTAGCCACCCAGCAGGGGCCCCTCTCCCAGCTGGATTATGGGCGGCACAGCAGGACCTTACAACCCAGTTAAAACAAAGCCCAGACTTTATGGCTCGCTTAATTTCTTTTATCTGTATCAAAAATTTTTGTTCTTTTTTCTCTTGCTCTCCCTCATTTTCACTCTTTTTTCCCCTCCCCCTCGTGTTTGTGGGGTCAGGAGCAAAAAGCTTAGACTCCCAAAATGGCTTTGCTTTTGAAGAATCAAAGAATTATGGAAAAACCTCTACAGTGAATATTTATCAGCAGCTCACATCTCAAGGAGGAAAATAGCGCAGACGTGCTTGTCCCCTGCTCTTCGTAACATGCCGTAAACCTCTACCGTGATTGTATCTTGAGCATTACGCTGAAATTGATGTCGGTTGCTAAACTTTAGTGGGCGGAGGGGAGGGGAACGTTAGCAAGAAGGCTCCTCTGTTGTCCCTGGTGTTGTTTGTTCTATTTGACCACATCCTTCTTTTGTGGATGGAAATCTGGAGGATCAATTATGATGCAGATCTGACACCATTTCCATTTGTGGGAGCGGCGTGGCCAGAGATGTTTGGACTTTTGGAAATTCTTACATTGTTAAGGTTGTTTTTCCTCCACTTTGAACTGGATGCTGCTACTTTGGTGTGATCACAAACACACTGCCTGACCCAGAGCATTTCATCAGAAGAAACAGAAACATAGGGCTTGTTTGTGGCTTTATAGAAATTGCCAGGGCCTCTCTTTTTGTGAATCTATAGAACTGCCAGTCTAGAAATTAAAACAGGACTGATCCCTGTGGAAACATGCATCACTGCTAAAAGTAATCTTCCTTCACTATGCTGCAAATAATCTAGTTTAATTTTTTTCTAATAATACCCGAAGTAACTTATTTGCATTTAAAAAGAAGTGATAGCTCCAGTTATCAGATATGGAAAAGGCTTTGAACTGGCTTCTGTATTTCTGTACAAAGGTCTTAAATGTTGTTGAGCCCTACCTTTATTTCTAGAACTTTCCAGCAACCAGACAGGGTTGGGAGTGGAGGGGTGTCGTTTTCAGTTTATGTACAATTACCCAGTATTTGGGTGTCTTGAAAACCAAGGATGGTTATAATTAAAATTTTATCGTGTTACCTGGATTTATTTTTGGCTTTGTAGCCAATCAGAGACCCAGACATTCCATTGGCTTCGTAAAACAGCAAATATCACAAAGACCATGAATAAATACCCATAGCAATTTGTTGGGTGCAATTGTAAGGCTTTGAAATTCAATGACAGGATTGAGAAGAGGCAGGAAACCCTGTGTGAGCTAGAGGCCTAGGGGTTGGGAGACTCCTGCATGAGCCTAGTGTCCTTGAGGGGCACTAAATTACTAAAGGATCAAAGAACGATGCCCAACATTGTCACGTGCGACATATGTATATATTTATGTTCATGAAGATAGTATAGTTTGATGGTTGCACAACATCACGAGTGAGCTCTGCCTCTTAATTATACACTTTAAAACAGTTAATTTCATGTTAGATGAATTGCATGTCAATACAAAATAAAATGAGACAATCTCACCAAAAAAAAAAAAAACAGGATAATTAAGATTTGGAAAGCACTTTACAATTTACAGATTTTTTTTCTTCTATTTTTTAACATGCACTGTCTGGCTTAATCCTCATAGGATAGGACCCCTTTGGGATCCATGTTTTGAATATTCATCTCATTTCGTATCCAGGTGAGGGGACTCGACTCACCTAGAGTCACCCTCTAGTGACAGAATGAGAGACTTCGAAGTCCTGCTTTTCTCTAGTGCGCTTGCTCCATCAAAATGACAAACAACAGCCTAGTTTTCTACGTGTCGATTTACAGGTTTTCTGGATGCTTGTTTGCTTGCTCAGATGGTATTAGAGTGGGAAATGTGGCGCTTAGAAGCCAAGCAGATCTGTGCTGGGAGCTGCTAAGTACTTGCTCTGAGCCCCTCCCCCCCTACCGGCACCCCCTCCCCCTCCCGTGCTCATCTCCACCTGGGGCTGGATCTCACCCAGCCTCCCAGGGCTGCTCCAGAGCCAGCCCAAATGCAGTACATTATAAACATGCTTTATAGTGTATCTGTCATGCAGCCAGACCTCAGTAATGGAGCATTTTCACTTCTATGAGGATGGTTGTAATCGCTGTCATTTTTATTCCTATAAACGTGACGACATTGACCCACCATCAAAGGCAGAGAATTCTTTTCAATGTAGAATATGGTTCAGAGCGTCAGCAATTTTAATCTGTGTGCAGATTAAAGATGAACAGGAATATTTTTAAAATCACTTATTTGGGAGATTTTTACTCCCCTCACAGATGTAACTGTGAATATCTGTATGTCTGTGTAAGTATATACATATCCGTACAAGAAATTCCCATCACTGTAAAATATTATATGTTAGCATAGGCGTGGAAGGAAAAACGCTGGAGAAACCCATGGTCTCTGGAGTGGGTGGGCTCATAGTCTTTCCTTTCCATGGAATATGTTTTGTAACGCTTGATTTTTTGTTTGTTTGCCTTCTTCATCCTATATCACCAGTCCTGGAAGCATGCCAGGCACAAAGTAGACCCTCCGTACATTTTTTGTGGAATGAATATACATAGCGAATATGTAACCAGGAAAGCAGTGAAGGGAATTACACAAAATAAGTTTTATGAAATCATCGCTTTTATCGCAGTAAGGAAAATACCCTATGATAATATACTGGTCAAATTTCCAACAAAAGATGTATTTCCAACTTTATTTTTCACTTTCTTTTTTCTTAAGCCCGAACTGAAACAACAAAAGGCATGTTTTTTTCAGAATCTATTAGAGGCACTGAGCTCCTGGTGGAACAAGCTGGATGGCTCTTGTCCTGGCTAAATTCTATTAGCGGAGGGCCACGCCGGTGGCTTTGCGTTGCATTGCGAGCTTCAGACGGTTTCGACTGCACCTCCTGAAGTCCCTCTTCATGACATCATTCACATCTGTGGCGACTTAAGCCTCCTGTTTCTTTGAAAAAGGAATTTGAGAATATGAAGGGTTTATACTCTCTAAACTAATTAGCAGTGACCAGTAACTTGAGGAGGCCAACGTGCCCTCTAGGACACTCAGTTTACCTGGGGGTCTCGCCAGGTCCATCCAGCCATTTCTAGATACGTTACCAACCCCAGTGAGGGAGGAAAGGAGGCGTGCATGTTTTTAAAATAGAGAACTAATTAAGTGTAGTTCTTCCAAGATTTCTTTTTGTGTGATGTGACCTAGCAACCAAATGTAGCATCCGGTGTTTGAGAAATGGATTTTCAAGGAAAAGGTGGTGCTCTACGGAAAAAAGTTTAATTATATAAAGCAATTAGTGAGATGGATACATTAAAAGAGAAGACAATAAGTGGGTTTTCTTGCATAATTGTAACATACAAAATATGTATTTATAACATACATAAATAATATAGTGTGCTTCATCCTGATATGGAACAAACTTGAAGATATAGTAAATAAGGAAGTCCAGGTATAAAATGGTGTACATAAGAACTGAAATTCGAATGGCTAGGATGGCAAGAAAAGCCAGCAACTTCTACGTACCCACTGAACCCAAATTGGCATTTGTCATCAGGATCAGAGGTATCAGTGGTGTGAGCCCAAAGGTTCGACAGGCGTACAGCTTCTTCGTCTCCATCAGATCTTCAACGGCACCTTCGTGAAGCTCCACAAGGCTTCAGTGAACATGCTGAGAATTGTGGAACCGTACGTTGCGTGGGAGTGCCCCAACCTGAAGTCAGTAAATGAACTGATCTACAAGCGTGATTATGGTGAAACCACCAAGAAGCGAATTGCTCTGACAGATGATGCGTTGATTGCTCTGCCTCTTGGCAAATACGGTATCATCTGCATGGAGGATCTGATTCATGAGATCTATACTGTTGGAAAACGTTTCAAAGAAGCAGACAACTTCCTGTGGCCCTTCTAATTGTCTTCTCCACGAGGTGGAATGAAGGAAAAGACCACCCATTTTGTAGAAGGTGGAAATGCTGGCAACAGGGAAGACCAGATCAACAGGCTTATTAGAAGGATGAACTAAGGTATCTACCATGATTATTTTTGTAATCTGGTCAGTTAATAAACAGTGACTGCTTTCAAATTGAAATTAAATAAATAAATAAAATGGTGTACTTAGTATAACAAAAAGCATATAGGTTTAGCAGCATCCCTGGACCACTAAATGCCAGAGGTACCCACCCCACCCCCAGCTGTGATAACCAAAAATATCTCCGGATAGTGTGAGATATCCCCGGCTTAAGATCATCCCTGCTTAAGAACCACTGGGCTAGGGCATTCCCTGGCAGTCCAGTGGTTAGGACTCCATGCTTTTACTGCCGAGGGCGCGGGTTCAATCCCTGGTCGGGGAACTGAGGTCTTGCAAGCTGCATGGTGAGGCCAGAAAAAAAAGAACCACTGTGTTAGACTGTGCAAGTCATCTGGTGACTGTTTTCCAGTTTTTCATCTCACCAACTTTTGGGGAGATGCTTGCATTTCCTATAGTAACGATTAATGCACTGGGTAAACAACATGAATGGGTAACTTACAGATTTGTAGAAATGTTAATCCTGAAGTTCTGTCCTTTTTATAATCAGTACTCTTGTTTTTTATGAATTCTCAACCATGGAAAAATTCTTAAAGACCTTCACCTCCCTCAGCTGGACTCTCCTTCCTCCTCCTAAAATATCCTCTTCTGCTTCTCCAGCCCTAACTCCAGGAAGTTAAAACACAACCATTTACCTGTTACAAATGACTAGCTAAAGTAATCCCCAGCCTTTATGGCCCCCAACTTTACTTCCGAAGAGTGTTTTTACCCAGCCCTAGAAAGTATTACTTTCTGCTTGAGTGTAATTAAAATCCCAGTCATCTATTCAAGAATGCCATGGCCAGTAAGATATTAATTGTGTCTTGGAGCTGGAAAGTATTCTTCCTAACAGGACTTAATGGAGCGTCAGATCCAAGAGACATTCATAACCATTGTCCCGTCCGGAAACATGACACTGGGGAGATGGATCATTCACTTTCACTGTTTTAGGATTTAATGGAGGGTAAAGTTTTTTGTTTTGTTTTGTTTTTGCGGTACGCGGGCCTCTCACTGTTGTGGCCTCTCCAGTTGCTGAGCACAGGCTCCGGACGCGCAGGCTCAGCGGCCATGGCTCACGGGCGCAGCCGCTCCGCGGCGTGTGGAATATTCCCGGACCGGGGCACGAACCCGTGTCCCCTGCATCGGCAGGCGGACTCTCAACCGCTGCGCCACCAGGGAAGCCCCAGAGGGTAAAGTTTTTAATCTACTTGTTGGGAGCTTAATATTTCTAAGAAAGAAAAAACGTCTTACAGTCTCAAGAGCCAGGCGGAAGTCTCTTTTTATTTTTTCGTTGAGTTTAAAGACATTTTCTGGGTTTTCTTATGGGAATTTATTCGTCATTACATTAATTCTAAACAACGTTCATTTTTCCCACTGTTCATTACCAAATAGGCAGCACAAAAATGTTATTTTTTTTTAAAAGGCACAAAGGAGCAAAACAACTCATTGTGACTACCAACACCCAGGGAAGGCCACAGAGACATTGGGGTGTGTCTGTCTTTTGCACACCTTCATGATGGTGAAACTCAGAGCAGAGCTCAGCAATGATTCTGGAATATCGGGGCCAACACCAAATCCGTGGAAGGCGTTATATTCCTTAAGTGGATTCTGTTAGGAAGGCCTAATTCCCTAACCTGACTTAAAGTCTGAGCCAGATTCCAAGCCAACGTTTCAATGTTGTTGGGTCAGGATACCTTAGATAATCCTGTGTTGTTTTGGTGTCTGCGATTTCTGCTTGTCGGTTTTTGTCATTTGCATGTATGTGATTTATTTATTTAAAAGAGGTAGTCCATTCGCGGGATTGAATATTCAGAAGGTACAAAGGCTGTGCAATAAAAACATTTGCTTCTCTTTTTCTGCAAGCACCGATTCCCATCCCATCTCGGGCACCACTGTGGGTTTCTTGTTTATCTTCCTGGGGATTTATATACATTCACAAGCAAAGGTTTTCACACTGTCTTTTTTATTGGTTGCTACAAATGAAGCATATTAGACACACTGATTTTTATCTGCTTTTTCCACTTATATATGCATCTTGGACATCGACCCGTATCATCAGTATTAGAGAAAGCTACCTACTGCATTTTTTAAAATAGCTGCCTGGTATTTCAGTATACAGCTGTACTTAATGTTTTTAACCATTGACCAACTTATTGCCGTTTACATGGTTCTACTCTTTTCTATAACAACAAGGCCACAATGATTATTTGTAAATACAAAAGCATAATGTAGCAACTGCCTGAATACCACCTGCACCATCTGAATTAAGAAAGACTCCTCTGCACTGCACCCCAGATTAAAAAGCTGCTCTAGAATTTTTTATTATTATAAACTAACTTTTGTGGAAAGCTTTGTATTTACTAAGATAAGTCATTGTTATAGACTGAATGTTTGTGTCCCCCCCAAAATTCGTATGTTGAAATCCTAACCCCCGATGTGATAGTATTAGGAGGTAGGGCGGGGAATTCCCTGGCCATCCAGTGGTTAGGACTCTTTCACTGCCAAGGGTGCGGGTTCAATCCCTGGTAAGAAGAGACACCAGAGAGCTTGCTTCCTCTCGCTGTGGTCCAAAGAGAGCATATGAGGATACAGTGAGAAGACAGACAGCCATCTGCAAACCAGGAAGTGGGCCCTCACCAGACACCACATCAGCCAGCACCTGGATCTCGGATATCCAGCCTCTAGAACTGTGAGAAATAAATGTTTATTTTTTAAGCCACTCAGTGTATGGTATTTTTGTTGTAGTAGCCTGCATTGACTAAGACTTTCAAATACTTGTTTAGCTCTAGAGACCCTAGAATTGAAGGAAAAAACTCTTACTGCAAGCTACATCAGTCAAGTCTCCTTCAACTGTGAGAGAAACCTAGCTCACATAGGCTTAAAATAGGAAATACACTGGATTACGTAACTGAAAAGGCAATTGCCGTCTGGTCTCGCTTCAGGCATGGCTGCATCCAGGTGCTCAGATACTGTCCCACAGGCCCTGCCTTCCTCTTAGGCAGGCTGTATGTGCGGGATCCTAAGGAGCTCCAGGCTTACATCCTCCCAGCTTCCAGTCCAACACCAAGAGGGTATATCCTCAGGGTTAGATCAGGAGTTCTAAACAAGAATTCCATTTTGCTTTTTCTGAATGGCCTGGGATGGGTCATGGGCCCACCTTTGATACAGTCCGTGTGGCCAGGGACATTCAATACTGGAAGAGAGCCTCTCTGTTTATGCTACTTGTTCCTATCTTTGTGTGGGACTGAGTGAGGATGTGATGGCTATAGCAGCTTCTGGCAACCACGTGGCAACAAGTCCGAAGATGGGAAACCAGTGCCAGAGGAGAGACAGCAAAAGGATGGAGAGACCCTGAATCCTGGTGGCTTTGCTGAGCCACCAAACCCACCCGGAACCACCTACCTCCAAGACGTCTTGTTATGTGAGATCATTAAATATCCTTAGTATTTAAGCCATGGTTACTTGCAGCTGAAAAGATCCCTGTGAGGTAGGCTTTCTCCTCTTCATTTCACAGTTGAGGAAACTGATGCTCAGGGAGATTAGGGTTCTGGCGAACAAAATTTAAAAAAATAAATGAAAGAAAATGGTCCTGTTGGTTTCCACATTGCCTGCCTCACCCCAGCCCTACCTGTTCCTCTCAGTCTTCCCCATCTCATGTTAGGGTATCGCCAATCGAGGCTAAAACCAAGCTGCTAGAAGTGATTCTTCTCTTCTCACCCAGTCCACCTGGTCCAACATCACAGCCATCATCCTGGACTCTGAACCCATCTGCCTCTCTCCACCTCTACCACCACAGCTGAATGCAAGCCCTGGTCCCCGTCATCTCCCACCTGGCAGCCAGCAGGCAGTCCTCACTGGTCTCTGCTTCTATTTCTGACTCAAACATTGTGTTCTCTACCCAACAGCCAGAGCGAGCTTTTAAAATGAAATCAGAGGATTTCCATCACAGCAGAATTACAAACAAACAAATAAAACCCTAACCATGGGACTTCCCTGGTGGCGCAGTGGTTGCGAATCCGCCTGCCAGTTCAGGGGACGCGGGTTTGAGCCCCAGTCCGGGAAGATCCCACATGCCGCGGAGCAACTAAGCCCGTGCGCCACAACTACTGAACCTGTGCTTTAGAGCGCATGAGCCGCAACTACTGAAGCCCGCGTGCCTAGAGCCTGTGCTCTGCAGCAAGAGAAGCCACTGCAATGAGAAGCCCACGCACCGCAACAAAGAGTAGACCCCCCTCACCGCAACTAGAGAAAGCCCGCGCGCAGCAACAAAGACCCAACGCAGCCATGAATAAATAAATTTAAAACCTAACCACGTCCCTTGAATAAAGTCCAATGACCTGGGCCCAGCTCACCTCCACAAATCCATTTTCTGACACCCTCCTCCAGCCCAGCCTTCACCCCAGTGTCCTTTTAATCCTGGAGATCTCTGAAAGGGACACTGGAGCAGCTTGGGTCCTACATCCGCTAGCTGAAGGATGAGGGCGTGATTCCATCTCTTTGTGGAGTCCGTTGCCCATCAGCAACTCTACTAGCCTCTGGGAAGACAAACTCATCTTTCAGCCAAAAAATTATTTGGTCCAAGTCTGCAATTCTCAACTGGGGGCAGTTTTGCCCTCCAAGGGGCATTTGGCAATGTCTGGAGACATTTTTGTTTGTCACACCTGGGACGTGCTAACAGCATCTAGTGGGGAGAAGTCAGGGATGCCCATGCTCAACATCCTACAGTGCTTAGGACGGCTCCTACCCCAGAGAACAATCCAGCCGCAAATGTCAACAGTGCCAAGATCGAGAGACCCTGCCCTAGGAAACGGTGGCCCCTTTTGGATGGGGACCTCCTCCCTTCTTGTACTGACCTCCTAACCACAGTCTTTTCGACCATGTGCCCTTTACCCATCGTGGGCTCCGCCTTCAGGTTCTCCCTCTGCAGACCCAGTGTCCACTGCTTGGGGTTCACAACCCAGGGTCCCAGGGAGGATGGGTGTGGCACACATATTCTAAGAGGAGGCTGTTGTCCTGTGGGATCAGTGTGAACCCCCTCCCCACTGTGAAATGTGCTTGCTGTCACCTGCTCAGAATGCCCCACACCTTAGCAAGTCTTTGCACCCCCATTTCATCCATTCTTCCTAAGCTCCTCCCCCCAACCCCATCCTTGGGCCACTACCCAGCCCTGGTCTACAGAAGGAGCCCCCTAAGGAGGCAAGGCAGTGACATTTAAGCTACTCCAAGGACACTAGGCAGGAAGCAAGGGTGCACTGGAAATTGGTGGGGTGTTTGTGGCTGTTACACTAACTAGGGACTGTCCCCTGGCATTTAGTGAACGGGGCCAGGGATGACAGATGTCCTCAGTATGTGGGATAGCCCCACACCACAAAGAGATAACTACCCTCTCCAACTTTCTGTGTGTTGTGGAGCATTAATGTAGGACCTGTAAGAACATCTGTAAGATATTCACCTGTAAGAACATCACTCTTGCTTATTTTGTCCTCTGTGCTTATCTGTAATTGGCCTTGGCCTGTTATCGTGATGTTAATTAAGGTCAACTTCCATTTTCTCTTATCTGATACAAATAAGCCTGACCTATTCATTCTTGTTGTAATTATGTCCATGCATGCCCTTTGCTCTTTCTTTTCCTATTCTGATTGGCTCCTAAATCCAAACTTGGCCATTATTGGTTGGAATAATTGTCAGACTTCTTTCAAATGTCTCCTAGCCTAGTATCCCAAGCACTTCCGTATGGAAATAAATATTAACATTTTTGTCTAGAAAACAAAAAGTTACCTCTACTGGGAAGCCTTCACTGCCCCCCCCCCCGCCCCGCCCCTCCTCAACCCTCTCTCTGTGCTGAGAATGTCTCTTTCCTGGAACTCATTGCCACAGTAGTTAAATTGTTTTATCTGTACCTTTGTTTAACATCTGACTGCCTCCTACCCTGCAAGCTTCCTGAGAGCAAGAACCCTGTCTTTCTTATTCTCCACTGTACTGCATTGCTTGGCATGTGTTCTAGAACATAGGAGATGACCTGTATATATTTGTTAGATAAAAGAGAAGGGACAGAGGAAGGGAGGGAGGGAGAGAGGAAAAAATTGTATCCAGAGCTTTGTTTTTTGAAAAGATATTAAATAATGCATTGAGGCTCCTTTTGGGGTTTGGAGGGACACCTGGTAGGTTCACTATAAAGCACTATGTCTCATATTTTTCTAGCTTATATGTTTATTATTTATTCCCTTGAGGGGAATTTTTGAAAAGCGGTTCCTGCTTTAAGAGACCAAGCAGAATCGACGAAAGTGAGTGGCCACTTTCTGTACGAGCAAAGTTTGGAGTCATTCTTTTGACAGGTGGCATCACAGTTCCTACTCTGGGCCCAGCAAGTCCCTGGTCCTGCCCTCAAGCAGCTCACATTGCTGGAGGGCGACTCAGACTCAGAGACAGGTCGTTACAGAGATGTCGGGGCGGGGGAGGGGGGCACGGGGGGCAGAGTGCCCAGGAGCGCTAGACAACATGGTGAGGGCTGGTGTGTTATCCAAACATGTCAGTTTCTGGTGACAAATGGAACCACCAGGGGGGTGACAGCCTCCTCCAAAGCAAGCATGGCATGTGATGACTGGGAGTTGGATGCAGTGTGTTAAAGCCGTGGCCGTAAATCGGATGATGTTCAAATGTGCCATCATTGGGTCAGGTCAGTCTCCAAATCTGTCAAACCACTTCCTCTTGGCCCCGGGTCAGCCTTTGTAGAAAGAATTGTTTTCCTGAACTGCCCTCATACTTCATTTCCTTACTGTCTGTGATCCCTTAAGTTTGGATGAGTCTAGATGGTTTTATAAAAGCTTTTTCTTGAAATTACAAAAGTAGTAAGGGAACATTGAAAAAAACTTATAAAATATACACAAGAAAACATTGTGTTCAGTTTTTAAGATAAAGATTTCAGTGTCATCTCTTTGCATAGATACTTTTTAAATAAAATGGGATTTTTCTGTATATACTTTTTTTTTTTTTTGGAAATAATTGTAAACTCCCAGGACATTGCAAAGAGCATAGAGAGGCCCCATGTTCCTTTCACCCAGCTTCCCCCAGTGGTCACAGCGCACATGACCATAGTACAATGTCTGTACATACTGTTGTGTAGCTTTTTAAGAAAATTACTCCTCTAATGCGAACATCTTTCTGTGTGTTACTCTCTGTTCTCCCAGGTGCCATGCTTGGCCCCTGCGGTCTAGTTTTCACACTGCAGCCAGAGGGATTCAGTTAAAATCTTAGGGGGATGGCAACCCTCCTTTACTCAAAATTCCCAAGGGGATCTCACCCCACTCAGAGTCTTCACAGTGAACTAGGAGGCCCCCAACCCTCTTAACGTCTGGTCACTTTTACCACTCTTCCCCCTGACTCACTCTGCATCAGCCATGCTGGCCTCTTTGCATTGTCCAACATCTCAGATGTGCTCCTGCCCCAGGGCCTTTGCACTGGCTGTTCCCTCTGCCTGTGTGCTTTTCCTCAGGCATATAATTGATTGTTATATCTTTTATTCATTGTATGAGCAGCTGCCCCCCAGTTAGGATATGAGTTTCATGAAGGAGGTATCCCAAGTACCTAGAGCACACTGCTATATACCTAATAAGAGTTCAGTGAAATAGTCACTGACGTACAAATTAAGAGTGATTAAGAGCTTGGATTCTGTGTTTGAATCCCAGCTCTGCCACGTAGCTGCATGACCTGGAGCAAGTTACTTTTCTGTGCCTCAGTTTCCTCATTTGTAAAATAGGGGAACAATAATTATCTATCTCACAGGATTTAGTTACTTTAGCTGAAGATTACCTTAGTTAATGCATGTAAAGAGCTGCTGCAATGTCTGGCATAAAGTAAATGGGAAGCAAATGCTAACCACGGTCTTGTTTTATAGCATTGCTGTTAATTATGTGCCATGATTGATTTTAGCAATAGCTGGATATTTAGTTGCTTTCCATTTTTCATGGGCTTTTAGAAAAGTACAGTGAGCTTCCTTATAGCTAGAACTTTGCACATGCTCCTAATTATTTCTTTAAGAAAAAATATTCATGATAGCTTTCTTTTTCCACATAACTGCTCTCCCCAACCAGAGTTATTGCCGGATAACAATTCCTTTTGATTTTCTATCACCAGTGTCTTATATCTCATAGGTTGCACAAATAGCCCTCAAGCAATCGTTGTTGAATAAATGAATATTTAAGTGAATGAAAAATACACTTTTCCTAATGCAAGCTGACACACTAGTAAACTGCACATTTGTGTTTCAGAAATGGCACATGGTAGGTACCTGTGGCAGAGGCTGCCCTTGTCCTCAGGTAGTCATTCTTCTCTTCTATAAAAGCAGAAACGCTGATTGATGGTAGGACACATTGGTGTCCAGAATAAAGACTCATTTCCCAGCCTCCCTTGCAGCTAGATGTGGTCATGTGACTATGCTCTGGCCAATGAGATGTGAGAACTTCCCAGTAATGGCCTTAGGGAAGGAATGTGGTCTCTCTCCTTCCTCTTTTCTATTAGGTAAATGTTGATATGGTTCCTGGAGCTCTTGCTTCCTTATTGGACAATGGGAATCACAATTTGAGAATAGTAGGACAGCTAGATGGAATGAGCTTCAGTTCCTGACAATCATGAAACCGCCATACTGGCACTCTGCTGCCTGTAGGTACTTGAGAGAAGTAAACGTGTCTCCTTGTTTAAACTACTGTTACTTTGGGTTTTCTATCCTGCACAGCCAGACCTAATCCTAACTCATTCAGGGCTCAATCAATATTTCTTGACTAAATGAGTAGAAAGTTTGTACCTACATTCCTGGGTTTGCATTTGGCAAAGCACTTTCTCAAGCTTTGTTTAATTTGGTAAAAGTGCTAAATTAAGTTTCCAACCTTGTACCTTCCAAAATCTACTGCTAGTCTCTGGTATTTCTATAATGTGATGTATCACGTAGGATGCATCTGTATACAAAGGTCATTCAGTTTGGTTTAGACAAAGACATTTAATTATCTCAGAAAACAAAAGTCTTGTATCTCCATTTGACATAATGATTCAATGATGTCATCCAGGACACAGGCTTTTCCTACAGTCTGTTTCCCCTTTCTCAGCATTTTACTGACGTCTTACCTCATGGTCCCAAGATGGCTGCCACCACAACCAATATCATGTTCTCACACAGCAAAGGGAAACGGGAGTGGGCACAACAGTGCCTTTTCCTCCTGTGGCTTCCTCTTTTTGTCAGGGAGGGAAATCTTTTCCAGAGGCCCCCCAGCTGGTGTCCATCTCTTTGGCCAGACTGGGTCACGTGACCTCCTCCACAGTAATCACTGGAAAGGCGACAGAATTGCTCTGATTGATACAGACCAGCTGGTCCTCAGAGTGTAGTCCACAGAATCCTGCGGTCTCTGAGACCCTCTGAGTCAGGGGAGCTGTGAAGTCAAAATGATTTTCATAATGACACTAAAACGATACTTGCCTGTTTTCATTGTGTGGACATTTGCACAAATGGTGCAAAAGCAGATACGAGAATCCTGCTGTCTTCTATTAAAGCCAGTCATTGAAGAGATTTGCATAAAATGTAAAAGACTGAGTGCCACTCTTCTCAGTAAATTTTTTTGATTTTGAAAAATATTCATATTTCATGAATTTTTTTGTTACCATGTAATGGGATTATTATTGTTTTAAATGAATTACAGTTGTCCCTTGACATCCTCTGGGAATTGGTTCCAGGGCCCCCGCAGACACCAAAATCTATGGCTGCTCAAGTCCCTTGTATATTGTAAGATGGTGTCATAGGGTCAGCCCTCAATACCTGCAGATGTAGGACTCACCCATGCAGGGGGCCGATTGTAATAAACAAATATTTTAAATTCTCTCAGTTTCCATTTCTAAGTTGGTATCTTGAGATAAATCAATTTGAGAATCGCTAATTTAGATGAATCCAGGAGGTACACACCATTTGGTCTGCACAAAATCAAGGTCTCGTTATAAGGAATGAGAAGAAAATGGTTGTCCAGGAGACAAGCAAGAATGTCTGCCACACTTTCCAAGAACTCAGATTATATATACAGCCTGTGTATTGTTAAGTACTTGTATCTTTTTTTTTTTTGGTCATTTGAGTATATGGTTTATGTTAAATTTATACTTCATGGCACTGAGTTTCAGATTTAAGAGTTTAGACCCAATGGTTCCAGCACTAATTAGTTATATAACCTTCAACGGTGACTGCGCCTCTAGGAGCCTCAATATCCTAATCTGTAAAATGGGATAATGGACCACTCTTACCATTTTTGCAAATTCACTCTTCTGGTGGGTTAAAGAGATAAAGTACAATTAGTACTAGCACCTAGTACCATTCCTGACACATAGTTAGTAGTTGCCATTAATTCTCTCTCGCCTTTTTTTTTTAACTTTTATTCATGTTCTAAGTCACAATCATTCTCATTTTGGTTCCTTGAGAAACTGCGGCCTACCAAGGTGATGTTTTAACATGACATGTGGTGAAATAGCCAGAATGACATGTGTGGCCCTCACTGTCAGCGGAACATAAGATTGCATGTGACCAGGCAGTGGTGAAATGGTTCTTCCCTTCTCCAGCTCCTGATCTATTCTCTCTCTCTCTCTGTCTCTCTGTCTCTCATACACACACAGCTACCTAAATATATACGTATGCATCTGTATTTATTTATTTCATGCCTGACTTTATATCCTATCATGAGAAATAGAACCATAAATAAATCCAGTAAGCAATTTCCCACCATCTTTGATGGGCTTATTACATTGTCCCCACCAGGAGTAAAATTGTCATTTAAAAAAAGGCCCGAGGGGCTGCTGAATGGGCCCGGGAGTTTCCTTTTCATTTAATGAAAATGTTCTGGAACTAAATCATGTTACTGGTTGCACAATGTTGTGAATGGACTAAATGCCACTGAATGTTACACTTTAAAATAAAGTGGTAGGGCTTCCCTGGTGGCGCAGTGGTTGAGAGTCTGCCTGCCAATGCAGGGGACACGGGTTCATGCCCCGGTCTGGGAGGGTCCGACATGCCGCGGAGCGGCTGGGCCCGTGAGCCATGGCCTCTGAACCTGCGTGTCCGGAGCCTGTGCTCCACAATGGGAGAGGCCACAACAGTGAGAGGCCCGCATACCGCAAAAAACAAACAAAACAAAATAAAGTGGTAAATTTTATGTTATGTGTATTATACCACCAAAAAATACATAAAGCAGTCCAAGAGGCTTTCCGGTCCATTTTAGGGAGACTTGGAGAGGGGGTAGGGTTCCCCAAACTCAAACCTTCCACCACAGTGAATCCTCCCTCTGATGGAGGCTTGGGGCCCTACACACAGACTCGCTTCCTCTTGGACTG